>NC_092756.1:2002193-2357193 GCF_047496795.1 Chiloscyllium punctatum
CATTCCAGTAAGGCCTTCAATAAGGTTCCACATGGTACGCCGCTGTGGAAGGTTAGATCGCATGGAATTGACGGGGAGCTGGCAAATTATGTACAAAATTGCCTTGAGATTAGGAAGCAGAGATTATTACTGGAAACGTGCTGGTCAGACTGGAGGCCTGTGAATAGTGGAATGCCTCAGGGTTTGATGCTGGGACCACTACATATTACATATATCGATGATTTACATGAGAATGTACAGACATGATTTGTAAGTTTGAAGATGGCAATAAAACAGGCGGCATCATGACGAGTGAGGAAGGTTATCAGAAAATTCAGAAATTACAGCAGTATCTTGATCAGCTGGAGACGTGGGCTGAGAAATGGCAAATGGATTTTAATAGAGAACGGTGTAAGTTCTTGTATATTATAAAGTCAAATCAAGTTTGGAGTTTCATGGTGGATGGTTGGATCCAAAGGACTGTCGTGGAACAGAGGGACCGTGGAATTCAGGCGCATGGTTCTCTGAAAGTTGATTCAGAGGTAGACATTGAAGAAAGCTTTTGGCACACTGGCCTTAATTGGTTTATATCACTGAGTATCGAAATTTGGGGGTTATGTTGCAGTTATACAGGATGCTGATGAGGCCATATTGGGAGCGTTATGTTCAGTTTTGTTCACTTTGCTATAAGACGGATGTTATTAAACCGGAAAGAGTGCAGAAAAATATTCCAAGGATGTTGCCAAGGTCTCAATGGTCTGAGTTACAGAAAGAGGTTAGACAAGCTAGGGCTTTTTACTTTTGTGTGCATGAGGATGATGAGGATCACATTGAAGTTTATAAGATCATGTCAGGCATGGATAGAGTGAATGCACCCACTCTTTTTTCCCAGGGTTTGGCAATCACCAGACTAGAGGGCACCAGTTTAAGGTCAGAGGGGACAGAATAAAAGGGAGCCTGAGGAACAAATTTTTTAACGCAGGGGCTGTTACGCCTCTGGAATGAGAATTGGTTGAGGCGGATACATTAACAATATTTAAAAGGCATTTGAACAAAAACATGGATAGTAAAGGATTAGAAAGATACGGGACAAAGGCAGGGAAATGGGGTCAGTGTGGATGGGCATTTTGGTCGGAAAGGACCAGTTTGGGCTGAGGGGCCTGTCTCCGTGCTGTCTGCCTCTATGACTCTCACAACCATTGCTTCTCTCCAACTGAATGTTATATTGTACTTTGCAAATTCACTGAAGATATCTTGAAACTGTAGCCTCCAATCTTCCATGATGCTTTACTAGAATATTCAAGCATTCTATCTTGTATGCAGGCACTTTGTAAGGTTTCACATGGAACCTTATTGAATTCTTTGAGAAGGTGACCAAGGAAGTGGACCAGGGTAAAGCAGTAACTGTGGTGAATATGGATTTTAGCAAGGCGTTCGATAAGGTACCCCATGGCAGGCTAATGCAAAAACTACGGAGGTATGGCATTGAGGGCGCATTAGAGGTGTGGATGAGGAATTGGCTGGCTTAAAGGCGACAGAGGGTAATAGTTGATTGTATAGATTCATCTTGGAGCGCAGTTACTAGCGGTGTTCCACAAGGTTCTGTTTTGGGACCATTGCTGTTTGTCATTTTCATAAATGACCTGGAGGAGGGGCTTGAAGGCTGGTGAGCAAGTTTCCGGATGACACAAAAGTCGGTGGACAGCGAAGAAGGATGTGGCAGGTTACAGTGGGATATAGATAAGTTGCAGAACTGGGCAGTAAGGTGGCAAATGGAATTCAATGTAGCTAAGTGTGAAGTCATTCACTTTGGTAGGAGTAACAAGAAAATGGATTACTGGGCTAATGGTAGACTACTTGGTCGTGTGGATGAGCAGAGGGATCTTGGTGTCCATGTACACAGATCTGTGAAAGTTGCCACCCAGGTAAATAGTGCTGTGAAGAAGGCATATGGTGTACTGGGCTTTATTGGGAGTGGAATTGAGTTCCGGAGTCCTGAGGTCACGTTGCAGTTGTATAAGACTCTGGTGCGGCCTCATCTAGAGTATTGTGTGCAGTTTTGGTCGCCATACTATAGGAAGGATGTGGAGGCATTGGAGGCAGAGGAGGTTTACCAGGATGTTGCCTGGCATGGTAGGAAGATCGTATGAGAAAAGGCTGAGGCACTTGGGGCTTTTCTCATTGGAGAAAAGAAGGTTTCGGGGAGATTTGATAGAGGTGTACAAGAGGATTAGGGGTTTAGATAGGGTTGACAGTGAGAACCTTTTTCCGCTAATGAAGTCAGCTGTTATTGCGGACACAGCTTTAAATTAAGGGTTGGTAAGTATAGGACAGATATCAGGGGTAGATTTTTTACTCAGCGGGTTGTGAGTTCATGGAATGCCCTGCCAGTAGCAGTGGTGGACTCTCCCTCTTTATGGCCATTTAAGCGGGCATTGGACAAGCACATAGAGGTTATTGGGCTATTGTAGGTTAGGTAGGCTTCGGTCGGCGCAACATCGATGGCTGAAGGGCCTGTACTGCGCTGTATTTTTCTATGTTCTATGTTCTATGGTACGCCACTGTGGAAGGTTAGATCGCATGGATTTGACGGGGAGCTGGCAAATTATGTACAAAATTGCCTTGATAGTAGGAAGCAGAGATTAATACTGGAAATGTGCTGGTCAGACTGGAGGCCTGTGAATAGTGGAATGCCTCAGGGTTTGATGCTGGGACCACTACATATTACATATATCGATGATTTAGATGAGAATATACAGGCATGATTTGTAAGTTTGAAGATGGCAATAAAACAGGCGGCATCATGGCGAGTGAGGAAGGTTATCAGAAATTTCAGAAATTACAGCAGTATCTTGATCAGCTGGAGAAGTGGGCTGAGAAATGGCAAATGGATTTTAATGTAGATCAGTGTAAGTTCTTGTATTTTATAAAGTCAAATCATGTTTGGAGTTTCATGGCGAATGGTTGGATCCAAAGGACTGTCGTGGAACAGAGGGACTGTGGAAATCAGGCGCATGGTTCTCTGAAAGTTGATTCAGAGGTAGACATTGAAGAAAGCTTTTGGCACACTGCCCTTAATTTGTTTATATCACTGAGTATCGAAATTTGGGAGTTATGTTGCAGTTATACAGGATGCGGTGAGGCCATATTGGGAGCGTTATGTTCAGTTTTGTTCACTTTGCTATAAGACGGATGTTATTAAACCGGAAAGAGTGCGGAAAAATATTCCAAGGATGTTGCCAAGGTCTCAATGGTCTGAGTTACAGAAAGAGGTTGGACAAGCTAGGGCTTTTTACTTTTGTGTGCATGAGGATGATGAGGATCGCATTGAAGTTTATAAGATCATGTCAGGTATGGATAGAGTGAATGCACCCACTCTTTTTTCCCAGGGTTTGGCAATCACCAGACTAGAGGGCACCAGTTTAAGGTCAGAGGGGACAGAATAAAAGGGAACCCGAAGAACAACTTTTTAACGCAGGGGCTGTTACGCATATGGAATGAGAATTGGTTGAGGCGGATACATTAACAATATTTAAAAGGCATTTGAACAAAAACATGGATAGTAAAGGATTAGAAAGATACGGGACAAAGGCAGGGAAATGGGGTCAGTGTGGATGGGCATTTTGGTCGGAATGGACCAGTTTGGGCTGAGGGGCCTGTCTCCGTGCTGTCTGCCTCTATGACTCTCACAACCATTGCTTGTCTCCTACTGAATGTTATATTTTACTTTGCAAATTCACTGAAGATATCTTGAAACTGTAGCCTCCAATCTTCCATGATGCTTTACTAGAATATTCAAGCATTCTATATTGTATGCAGACACTTTGTAAAATGCACCTTATAAATGCCATTCTTCCTTAAAAGCTGCTTCAGACCAAGGTTAATAATTCGTCCTGCTGACCACACAACATCAAATCCGAAATAACTTGCTCTCTACTTTACTTCACAACATACTCTTCAACCCACCTCATATACACTTAATGAACTTATTTTTCACAGCTTCAGCAGTCACTTAGTTAACGCAGTTTAGATACAATTGAGACCATCCAATAAGAATGCAGTACCACAATACTTGACTGTCTAACTTCCAGAGATACGATGCTCAGATTTTCTGCTACCGTTTTGGTTTCGATAGATAACACACCAATATTTGCTTCTCCTTGCTATCGGTAAGCTCTACCTAAACTGATTCTGTGGAACCTGATGGACTAGTCTGTGTCGTTATTAGTAATAGACCTGGACAAGACATTCAGGGAGGCTCATCTCGACGCTGAGATGATCTGAAGAAATGTCAAGCAACAATATGCTCCTCTCTCTTTTAGAATAACAGTTACCACATACTCTCTGCTCCCTCACACTCACTGTATATCTGTTATCGCACCTAACCCAGAACAAGGTTCATGCTTTATCTCCAAATAAGGCTGAGGCAGTACCACTCTCACTATTGAATTCAGCAACTAATAATGCCATATAGATTCAAAACTGTCGACTGACTCATTCCAGATACCTCACAACTCCCCCCATCTACACCAGGACACACAACAGGGACACCTATTCCCACTCTCCCTTCTTCCATTTCGCCCATTCCAGGAGAAACAGACTGGAATAGGATAGAAAGGGCCAAGCAGGGTAGTGGAGGGCCCGATAGCCATTCCCTCAGTCCCCTCCCCCCACCATGTAGGGAGGACTCTTAAAGTGCTTGAGAGGACCAGGACGCCTCATATGGAGAATCTGAAATATCCACGTCCTACTAACCAGTTAAGGAGCAATGTTCAGTGAAAGACAATTCTCAGTTTAAACCCACTGGCCGTTCCAACAACAGTCCTTTCACTTCCAAAACAAGTACGCAGATGCCTCACTGCACAGAGACGCAGACACAGAAATATACAGATGAACACATACAATACTTACAAGGAGATATGTATACATACACGTATGAAGACACAAATACATATACAGTCACATGCAAATCGACATAAATATAGATAGAAACACAGGCTGAAACACAGACAAACAGATGTAGACACGCAAACACACAGATTACAAGCACATGGACACACACGCACTCACGCAGGCACACACACACATACAGACACACACAAACAGAGGCACAGACACACACACAGACACGCGCAAAAAACATACTCACATACTGATGCACAGAGCACAGACACTAGTGTCATTAAGACACAAATTGATATGTTTTTGATTTGTAAGGGGATCAAGGATTCTAGGGAGACGGCAGAAGAATGAGGTCGAGGTACATGTAAGAAATTATTGAACGGAATTACGTTTCGATAGGCTGAATGGCCTCAATCTGCTCATTTCCTTTATGCTCATGCGTTATTGTGCTATCAGTCATCCTCTCCCTGAGACAGCAGTAGAGGCTGGGTGAGATACATATTTGATTGGAAAGGGACAATGGGAATGTGGGATAGGCTTGGAGTCCAGAATGGATTATGTTCCTAATTATTCCTAATTATTCTGTCCTTATGTCTGAAAAGAGGGGGTGATTTGATGTTCAGTTAACACAGTTTTAAAATAACAGTCCCACAATGAAATAAGGACGTCCCTTTCACTTTAGTGCTGTGCTACCTGTGGCGTACTCATCCTCAGGGAGCAGTGAAGACTCGTTTATTGAAGATAATTAAGGCTGAGCTCGACTGATCTTTACTGGAGAGAAGGGTCAGTGATTATTGGGAACAGACAGGAAGTTGATGGTCAGACACGCTCGGATCAGCCATGAACATTCTGAATGGGGCAGCCGAATGGGCAAAGTCTTCCCCTATCCCATGTGTTATTCCGTCAATCCACTCCTGCAGGCTCTTACAGAGATATACTGCTGTCCCTACCCCATGTGTTGTTCCTTCAATCCACCCTCGATGCTGTTACAGGGTTTAGGACCACTCTATTCAGTCAGACAGGATCGTTACAATGACTCAGGAGGAGACCATTTCGCCCCTCAAATGAATTACACAGGAATATAGAATGAAGTAATTCAGCTCGTTCAGTACACTACACAGTCTAGGAGGAGACCATTCAACCCACCTGAGCCGCTACACAGGGGCAGGGAAGCTGTCGCTAACAGGAAATAGTGAGAAGAGATAAATGTTTATTTTCAGGCTGCAAAGCTGTAACTGATGGAGTGCCTCAGAGATCACTGTGGGGTCATCAGTGATCAATAATCTGTATCAAACATCTGGAGGAAGGGGAGGGAATAGCTTGGAGCTCAATTAGCTCATACACCAAGATGGTCATTCAATGTGTCGTCAAATGGAGGTAGTGAGTCTGCAACGTGAAACAGACCGGGAACGTTAGTGAGCAAACATTCAGCAGAAATAACATAGGGTAGGTTGTCTATTTTGGCATGATAGATGAAACAATGGTAAACAATTTAAATGGAGAGAGATTGCCGTACTCTGTGATACAGGAGGTTTCCATGTTCTTGTGACATGAATCATATGAACTCAGATGCAGCAAGTGATTTGGAAGGTAAGTGGAATGGTGCTGTTTTTGGAAAAAGGTATCAGGTTTAATTACAGGAATGTTTAACTGCATCTGTACAGGTCATTGCTGAGACCACAACTGATATACTGTGTGCAGGATTGATCCGCTAAATTAAAATGAAAGGATATAATTATTTTCGAAGATTTTCAAAGAGGTTTCCCTTTACTCATTCCTGAAATGCTGGCCTTATGTTATGGGGGGATTATCAGTTTCGATCTTAGCTGAGAAATAGTATTGAACCATCCATGACTTTCCGAAAAGTGTATCAGCTGGAAGCATATTATCTCCTGTCAGGGAGACGAAAGCTAGAGAATAACTTTTGAGAAAAAGATGCATTGATATTAACACACATAGTATGAAGACACCTACCAATATTTACAAATTACACAGACACACATAAGCATGTCAACAAATTATAAAATGGGGACATTTTTTGCCATTGGAAGGAATTGTGTACAACAAGAGCAATTCCGCATCTGCATATAATCCATAATCAAGTTTTCCAGAGAATGTTCCAGGAGATGGCACATGGTCCAGTTTGGTGTTCAGTTGATATTATTGTATGTTCCAACACAGTGAGGGAGAAAAATATTCCCTGGCAGAGAAGCAGCAGCTAATTGATTCCTCTCTCTTACTTTGTTCCGCCTGATAGCAAAGTGTGAGACCAGAAAATCCCTGAGTTATCTTTACCACTTGTGAAGGATTCCTGGTGAGGACTCATTGGAATCTCTCCACTGCCTGAAACAAAGGGAATTCAGCCGAATCCCACTGTTCCAGAAAGAAATCCCACTACCAGTAGCTTGTGAGCAAACTAACTTCAAGGGCAGAATAACATTTGGAGCACTCTATCATTTTTCCATTTGTTATGAGTTCAACTTTCTGTGTCGCACATTTTTCGAGAAAATGGCCTACTCTGAGACCTAAATTATTGGCCACCTCACTAAACTGGTTGCATTTAAGATGGGTGTAACCAGTGGAGGGGTGGGACAGGAAAAGGACATAGTGACCCTCCAACATTTGTTGGAACACAAATGAGAAATTCTCAAAGGGCTGTTCAAGTGGAAATTCCCTTCCACAGAGGATTATGTTGCCTAGGTGTTTGCATTTACTCATATTTGTATTTGGTATGTAGTAAAATGGAATACAGACAGAAACGTGTTGCTTTGAGCAAAAGCACATGAAGCGGTGACAAAGTATTTAAAAGCTCACTCCTGCTGCTCAGTCCTGTGTTGCTATGTTCTATTCAACCCATCACAGCTCCTGGAAGGATCAGATGGAGGCCACTTGCTCCAATTACTTGGTCAACCGTAACACAGGATCTCATTCAGTCCCTGAAGACTGTCACACATGGTTTGGTGTCGGTTGGAAAATGTCATTTGGTTCAAAAGATGCCTCTGGTCTCTTTACAGAGTGTTTCCCGTCTGCAATTTGTGGTTCATTTGTTAGTTATATTATAGAACCAGATTCACCATGAATACCTCAACAAGAGATGACTCACAAAATACTTTATTCCCTCTGATTGCAACGTTCAACAAAAGATCATTCAGGGAATTTACAGCCATTAACTTTGCAATTACTGAGTATGAGGACAAAAGGAACAGGATCAGATAATTCGGATGATCAAGCCATTGCATATCATCATAGCTGATCTACTGTTGACATTAACTCCTCTTTAATGCCCAATTCTTCACCCCTTAATCTCTGACAGGTCAAAAATCCATCTACTTCCTCCTTAAATGCTTTCAGTGATATAGCTCCCATAGCTTCCTAGCCCAGATCATTTCTGACAGTGATTACCTTCTGTGAGAGGAAAGCCCGCCCTACACATACACCGTCACCTATTGATATGAACAAGAGGCGAACACAGTGGCTCAGGAAAGAGTGAATGGCACTGATACCAAGGCAGTATTTGACTGAGGATGGCATCGGGACCACCTACTTATTTGAGCTTAATGTGGATCAGGTGTAACCTTCCCACTGACGGGGTCTTTTAGAACACAAATAAAGAGGTTTGGCGTCAGTCGCCAACAATCCTCTCAGTCCCAGGACATCTCTGCAGGAGATCCTCAGGTTAGACTCCTCAGCACAAACATCTTCAGCTGGTCCATCAATGTTTTTCCCCATCATAAAATCTGAAGTAGGTATGATGACTGAAGATCATAGACTGTTCAGAACATTTTGACCCACATCAGCTCTTGAACCATTCTGTGTCCATGTGCAGCAAGACCCGGACAGCATTCCGGTTTGTGCTGTTCAGGTGTCGGTAACATTTATGTAACAGCACGGCCAGACACTGCACATTTTCACAGCTAAAAGAGGAACTCATTCAGCATCTCAAGCTGGTTGCACACTGGTATGAGCTAGCATTCAGTAACAGGAAGAGTGACAGCAGATTCAATACTCTTGCCTGTTACACAGGAAGGAGAGTAGTCTGTTCAGTGCATCGAGCTGTTAAACAGGAGCAAGCAGAGCCCAATCAGACACTTAAACCTGTTCCATTAGACCAGGAGGAGGCTATTCATCCCCACGAGACAGTTATACTGGAAGGGCGGGGGGGGGGGGGGGGAGGTCATTGATATTCCAACATGACAAACCAATGAAACAGAGGCTGCACTGATAGAGGACTCAATGATGTTAATCATAGTTCCATTGTTTGTAGAACGTGTGCTGCTTTAACATAGTTTGCTGGCAATGAGGAGGGAAGCCAAATGATTTGTGCCAAGTCACAAGGAAGCATCTTCCATCACCGAAAAGACACACCCATGTTCTCCATGGAGGTCAGAATCTGGTGGGAATAGTTAACTGTTTTAGCATGAAGATATTGTGGCTGCTGTAGGGATTGCGGATAACGAGACTTTCACTGTAGGACCTTACACCAAATGCACTGTTTTAATGTGGGGAGAGTTTATAGAAACACTGGCCCTCTGTCTCTCTCATGCGACATGGGGATTGGGTGTGGGGTGAGAGGAATATTTTCAGAGGCTCTTAAACTATCGACAATCATACAACCCGAGTAAAAAACAAGCCGTGGAATTTTTCACCATATCAGTGTCTAGATTAGATTACTTACTGTGTGGAAACAGGTCCTTCAGCCCAACAAGTCCACACCGCCCCGCCGAAGCGCAACCCACCCATACCCCGACATCTACCCCTTACCTCACACTACGGGCAATTTAGCATGACCAAACCACCTGACCTGCAC
Source organism: Chiloscyllium punctatum (assembly GCF_047496795.1). Taxonomy (NCBI): domain Eukaryota; kingdom Metazoa; phylum Chordata; class Chondrichthyes; order Orectolobiformes; family Hemiscylliidae; genus Chiloscyllium; species Chiloscyllium punctatum. The sequence continues at coordinate 2,011,882 of NC_092756.1, forward strand.
ATCTTTGGACTGTGGGAGGGAACCGGAGCACCCGGAGGAAACCCACGCAGACACGGGGAGAATGTGCAAACTCCACAGTCAGTTGCCTGAGGCAGGAATTGAACCCAGGTCTCTGGTGCTATGAGGCAGCAGTGCTAACCACTGTGCCACCGTGCCGCCCTAATTAGAACATCGTGAGTGACTGTCCCTCCCCCTCAAGTTTCAATGCAATCACCACTCATTCTCTCACAACGCCAGATATTAATCTTCACTGTATCCTCATGGTACCATAATCCCAAGGATTAGTCTGGTGAAACTCCATTGCACTCCCTCTGTAGCAAGGCGATCATTCCTTATAAAAGAGAGAAAGTCTGTCCACAATATCCCACATACTGCCTCAACAAAACTCTCAGCGATGATCGCAATAACTCGTTTTCCTCTTAGACATCTCCGTTTCTTTCCTGTGGCGTAAACAGACATTCCTTTCTCTACACTGCTGGAAAGAGTTAACACTTTTATAATGAAGGCATTATTGCTGCTGTGGGGATTATGGATAACATGACATTCATGGCAGGATCACGCACCAAATGATCTGTATTAATGTTGGGAGATTTTATTCAAAAGCCTGAACCTCTCTCTCTCTCTCTCTCTCTCTCTCTCTCTCTCTGTGTCTGTCTGTCTGTCTGTCTCTCTCTCTCTCTCTCCACAACCACCCCCCCCTCCTATCTTCCTCTCTCTGTCTCAGTTGAAATAGGGAGTGCAGGAGGTTGGGTGGAACGTTCTCAGAGGCTCTTAAACTATCGAGAATCATGTAATTTGAGTGGAAAAAAGCCATGAAACTTATCACCGTATCAGTGTTTGTTTAGAACATCATGATTGATTGTCCATCCAACTTAAGGTTCAATGCAATCACCTCTTATTCTCTAACTGAGTTTCGCTCACTGCTCATGGTACCATCATCCCAGGGATTAGTCGTGTGAAACTTGAGAGGAAGTCTATCCACGGTACCCCAAACACTGCCTCAACAACACTCTCAGGGAATGTCAAAAAACATATTTTCTCTTACGTAGACATCGCCATTTCTTTCCTGTGCCACAAAAGGCATTCCTTATCTATGCACTATGACTGACATGGAATTTATAAGTCCCTTACATCTGTACATAGCATCAATAAAGCCAGAACCAGAGATACCTATGGAGATGTGCATCCCTCTCGGGGAGAATTTCAATGAGATTGAATAAACCTAAAACAGTGAATGGTCACGTACCTGAATGGAAATGAGATGTAGCAGGACAGAAACCAAGCAGAGAAAGGGAGCTATCTTTACTTTTGTTCTTCTCTCAAAGGATGTATGAAGCCCTGGTCAGGGCAGCTTTTATGCAGATCTTGATTTGAGTGGCTAGTTCAGCTGTTCCACAGGACAGTAAAGAGTAAAACGCATAGCTATGAGTTTGTAGTGTTACAACACAGGATAAATCTTTCTGCTTAATTAAAACCAGCAACAGAGAAAAGATTTATCCCATGCAGTAATCTGTGGTAATTCTAGAGTCCAAATCTATTTAAAGTAAAAATGAAGAACTTTATTTCTTAAAATATAACAGGAAATAATAAACGAACGACTGTTTACAACTTCTTCCTCTAACCTGTCTTTGACCTTCCCCCTCAACAATACTAGTTCGATAAGATGGCTAATTAAGATTTACAAAACAAAACTTCTTATCTCAAATCCAGGAAGCTTTCGGTTCTTCTCCATATTCCTGTTTTCTTTTTCTTTTGGGGACTCTGCTTCACCAGTTACTAATCAATAAAGGTACCTGTAGGAGAGCTATTTTTCAGGCAGTGTTTGCATGCTGGTAGCTTGTCAGTTCTCCTCTCAAGTATTCAATTTTCCATGGTCTTCTAACGCCAAAATATTGGATTGTATCATTGACTGTTAAGATTGTCAACATAATAAATTGAAACTTGATTGGGGTGGGTATTTTGGGGTATAATCTAAAATGTTTTGCTGAATTTGTTTCGAGATAATGAGCTGATCGGGTTGTTTGACCAAATGTTGCATTATATCTATTTTTCAGAACTCTTGGTGCTGTCAGGTAGTTATTGTTGGTTTTTAATTCTCTCAAAGGTACAGTACACCCACGTGTTCATCACAGAAGTCACACGGAAACCTGACCAGGGAAGCATGCCACACTGACTTCCCTAAAGGACTTGAGGCAAGCAGATTGGTTTTTATAACAAATGATAATGGTTGCTTTTAAATTACCGAATTTCCTTCATGAGATATCAACAGACCATTATTCTGTGGCTCCAGATTATGAGTCAATGGCTTGACCACCATAAGCTGTCTTCCCTTATGTGCAGAGAACAAGTTAAACATTTTCAAGAGCAATTATTTAGTCACGGACATGGTTACAAGGAACGTGAAACTGTTGCATCTGGATTGAACAAAGGCACAAATGGTATATTCAGATTTTGCACTGAGACTGAAGACGAGACTGGGATACCATGAAGGTGGTATTGGACAGGATTGGTGAGTGGGGAGGACATGGGGATGTAAATCTGTGAAGGACAAAATGGATTACAGAGTTTGAGAAGAGTCTGGTTCCTTCTTGCATATCAATGAGAAATTTATAAATCTTAGTTTCATAGTTATAACATATAAGGAAATGAATTTTTGTTTGGAACTGAAGATATTGAATTGCACTTTCCAAAATGTACATATCACGAGCAAACATTCAGTTCAACCCGGTTTAGTAGACAAATATAATGACTTACCAGGAAGACCAACTATCGCGAGGATGGGGTAGTAACCACCTTGAATAATCCAAAGGATATCCTGTATCCGATATGCTAATGATATCCAAGGCTAACAAAGCTAGTCAAGACCCCCAGATAAACTCCTGCCCATTGTTGGAACATTCCAGTGTAATGTTCTCAGATTCTGAGCCATTGTTGGAACATTCCAATCCATGGTCCTCAGATTATGAACAATTATTGCAACGTTCCTGTCTAATGTTCTCAGATTCTGATCTCTCCTCCCCCTCTCTCTCGAGCTGCTAATCCCTGTTAGTGCTGTCAGTGATGTTCCAACTCACACTATGGGATAGCACATTGAACAGAGCCCATTTATCTTTCAACGATGGAAACTCTCGACTGTGGTAATTAGGATCCAAAGAGATGGACATTAATCACTGTCACTGAACAAATAGCTCCATTTAAGCCCTTTGAATTCAATATTGATTTCATTAAAATTCAAAAGAACGTTTAAAATTTACTCATTTAGCTTGGGATATGTGGTGGTGGCTGAGGGAAGGAATATTGGAGTTGGTAGATTGATTACGTGCAATCATTCAATCTGCCTTGGATATGGGAGTAATGTCAAAAGATTGTCAGGACATAAACAAGTTTCTCTGTTTATAAATGGAAACATACAGTCTGAAACTGTTGATCAGTGATTATAATGTCAGTAAAATATCGGGAGAACTTTTCTAGTCCACAATCTGACAGGAAAATGTGCCTACGACAACGCGAGTTATAACAGACAAATGGCATGGACATGTTAACAGAGATTATGACGTGACAGACAATTCAGATGGTTTGTCGTGGATCAGAGAGGGCAGGTGAGGGTCATGCTGTTAATGTTGTCGATTTCAATCAACTGTGATTAAGTACCATGCACTGGTTTTCAATTTCAGTGTGATTATGATATTGGGAACATGGCTGCAGAGACTGGTGGGAGGAAACATGATATTTCCTAGTCATCAGTGTTGGGATGTTACTCTTTATAAAGCAAAAGAAGGTCGAATTCCAGGATATATCTCCAATGAGGAATGAGGAGAGCCAATATTAACCATATGACCAGAAGACATTGGAGCAGAAATTTGGCCTTTCAGCCCATTGAGACTGCTCCGCCATTTAATGATGGCTATTACGCTTCTCAAACCCATTCTTGCATTTTCTATCTGTAACCCTTCATCCCATTTATAATTAAGAACCTATCTGTCTTACTCTTCAATATACTCAATTACCTGGCCTGGACAGCCTTCTATAGCAGTGAATTCCCTAGATTCACTACTCTCTGGCTGAAGAGGCTCGTCTTTATCTGTGTCTGAAAAAAAGTCTTCTCTTTACTCTGTCCACTCGGGTCCGAGTCTCCCCTCCATTGGCAATATCTTCCCAAAATCCACCCTGTCTAGGTCTTTCAATATTCTGTAAGTTTCAATTAGACCTCCTAACAGCCTTCCGAACTCTATCAAATATAGACCCCGAGCCCTCAGATGTTCTTCATCTGTTAAGCTTTTCTTTCCTGGGACCACTTTTGTGAATCTCATCAGAAAATGCTCCAGATCCAGTATATCCTTCCTGAGATATGGGACCCAAAACTGTGCACAATAATGTAGCCTGACCAAAATCTTATAGAGCCTCAAAAATACATCCCTGCATTTATATTCAAGCCTTCCTGAAATAAATGGTATCATTTTATTTATCTTCCCAACTGCTGACAACCGTCGGGTTTACCTTTCAAGATCCTTGGACCAGAACCGCCCCCCCAACTCCACCGCCAAGTATTCTGAACTTGCTCGCTATTTTGTAAATAGTCCATGCCTTTATTTTTCCTGGCAAACTGCATGACCTCACACTTGCCCTCGTTATACTCCATCTGCCACTTATTTGCTCACTCCCCTAACCTGTGCAAATCCTTCAGCAGGAGAAAGTGAGGACCGAGAATGCTGGAGAACAGAGTCAACAAGTGTGGTGCTAGAAAAGAGCAGCCAGTCAGGCGAACTCAGAGGAGCAGGATATTCGACCTTTCAGTTATAAAGCCTTTATCAGGAATGAAGTGGGTGGGCGGAAGAGGGTAGAGAGATGAATGGGAGGAGCTGGGAGGAAGGTGAGTGGTGAGAGTGGAAGGTGGAGTGGAGAGATGGAAATGAAGATAGACAGGTCGGACAGTTCAACAGGCGGTGATCAGTTGGAGGGTTAAATCTGGGATAACGTGGAGGGAGGGGAGATGAGGAAACAGGCGACATTGCACAGGATACCGTGTGGTTGAAAGGTCCCAAGGTGGGCTCTTCCTCCAGATGTGTGGTGGCTAGAATGTGGCAGTGGAGGAGGCCAAGAACTTGCATGTCCTTGGAGGAGTGGTAGGGGGAGGCGACGTATTTAGCCACAGGGAAGTGGGGTTGTTGGGTGTGTGATGGAGAGTGTTTCCTGAACCGTTCTGCAAGGTGATGTCCTGTCTCCCCAGTGTAGAGGAGACCAGGAGCAAGAGAACAGAGTAGATGAGGTGTTTGGATTCACAGGATATTCTCTGCCTGATGTGGAAGGATCCTCTGGGGCCTTGGATGGAGGTGAGGAGGAAGTTGTTGGCACAGTTTTCATACCTCTTGCAATGGCAAGGGAAGGTGCCGGGAGGGAAAGGTGGTTTGTTGGGGTGTGTGAGGGGGGATGTGTGAACGTAACGAGGGAGTCGTGATGGGAATGGTCTCTGCAGAATGCTGATAGGGGTGGGGAGGGAAGGATATCTCTGGTGGTGTGGTCGGAATGTTACTGGCAGAAATGGAGGAGGATGATGCGTTGTATCCTGAGGTTGGTGGTCTGGACGGCGAGCATCAGAGGGCTGCTAGAGGTGCTACTGCACCCTCCTGCAGCCGAACCACCTCTTCGATGCTACCTATGCCTCTATTCCATCTTTGCACTTTTTGAAAACTTAGCCAGAATGCCCTCAGTTCCTTCATGTAGACCATTAATGCACAAAGCGAATTTTATGGTCCCAACACTGAATCTTGAGGAATACTTCTTGTCACTGGATGCCATCCGGAGAAGGACACTTTTATCCCCACTCTCTTATTTCTGTCAGGCACCGTTCATCCATCCAAGCTAGCACCTTGCCTGTAACACCAGGAGCCCTAATCTTTCTCAATAGCTTTCCTGCGTGGCACCTTATCAATGGAATTTAGAGAAGCAGGTGGATAACATCTACTGGTTCTCCTTGGTCAAATCTGCTTGTTACTCCCTCAAAGTATTCCAACAGGTTTGTCAGGCATGACCTCCCATTGATGAAACAATGCTGACTTTGCACTATTTTACTAAATACTTCCAAGTATTCAGAAATCCCATCCTTCATGATGGATTCCAGGATGTTACCCACAACAAGGTTAGGCTACTCAGTCTGTATTTTTCCATCTTCTGCCTAACTCCCTCATTAAATGGAGTGACATGTTAGCAATTTTCCAGCCTTTCCTGATTTTAGTCTTCCCTGAAATATTACCACTTGCACTTTCATTACCTCTTTAGCTATCTCCCTTACAATGCTGGGATGTAGTCTATATGGTTCAGGTGATTTATCCAAATTCAGGCCATTCAGTTTTCTATCATCTTCTTCTTGGTGATGAACATCATACTCAGCTCTGCCCTCTCACTATCTTCAATTTTTGAGAAATTACTCGTGTCTTCCACCATGAAGACTGATGCGAAGTTCCTCATTCATTTCTTTGTTTCCCACTACTGTCTCTCCAGCATCATTTTCCAGTGATCCATATTCACTTTTGCCTCTCTTTGGCACATTATGTATCTAAAGAACCTCTTACAGTCTCCTTTCTATTACTGGTTAGCTTACCTCCATATCTAATATTCTCTGCCCTTTTTTTGCCCTCTGTTAGTCGTTGTAAGTTTCCAATTCTGAAGTTTCCCACTCCCCCTCAACACATTATACGCTTGCTCTTTTGCTTGTATGCAATCATTGACTTCCCTCGTCAGCCCTGGCTGTCTCATCCTCCATGTACCATGCCTCTATTCTTCGGCAAGAATCTCTGCTGTGTCTCGTGAATTAATCTTGGAATCTACTGCCATTGCTGTTCCCCTGTCTTTAATGCTTGACCTCTCTCCCAGTCAATTCTACCCAACTTCTCTCTTATACCTCTGTAGTTGTCTTTATTCAGCTGAAATACTGTTACCTCTGATTCTATCTTCTGTCTCTCAAATTGCAGAATAAATTCAACCATGTTCTGATCATTGCTTCCAAAGTTTACCTTCACCCTAATCTCCCTTACGAATCCTGCAGCATTAAATCCAATATCATCTGTTCACCCCGAGTGGGCTCCACCAAAAGTTGCTCTGAAAAGCCATCTCATAAACATTCCTAAAATTCCTTTTCTTGCGAACCACTACCAATCTGATGTTCCCAGTTCCCCGCATACTGAAATCACCCATGATTACTGTACTTTGCCTTTCCTACACATCTTTTCTATCGCCTGGTGGATCTTGTGCCCCAGCTCCTGACTACTCTGTGGAGCCCTGTACAAGACTTCAACTGTGGTTGTCTTACCTTTGTGGTTGCTCAATTCTACCCACGCAGATTCTACACCATCTTACCTTACTTCCTTTCTTACTATTGATTTAATTTCATCTCTTACTAATAATGCAAATCCATACCCTCTGCCCACCTGCCAATCTTTTCGATAGGATAAATATCCATAAATATTCAGATCCCCTTGCAGCCACATCTCCGTGATGACCATCGCTTCAAACATGCCGAATTAATTCTGCACCACAAGCTCATTTACCTGATTCCTTATACAGCATGCATTCAGTTGTAACCCCTTCAGTCCTGCACTAACCGTCCCACTTCTCATGGTCATTAATTTGTGCAGTGCACTTGAAGTTTGATTGTTAAACATTTCCAAATGCTCTATCCTATTTGTGTCTGCGCTGGAGATTTTAATAACGTCTGCTGAATTCTGTACTCTTACCTCCTCTTTTAATTCGGCATCTCTAATTAAACCCTATAACCGCACCCCACCCCGCACATACACACATACTCCTAATCAGTTTAAAGCTCTGTCTACAGCCCTGGTGATGATTCACTCGGATTCTGGTCCCAGCACGGTTCAGATGATGACTGTCCCATCGGAGCAGGTCCTTTCTTCCTCAATAATGAAATGTGTTTATTCAACACAAAATACAGGATACAAAGGCTTTTCTGTACATACCAAGACATGAAAATTACAAAAAGACAATATTGTGAAAATACACTTACGCTGTGGAGCGATATAAATTGTAATGTGAATTACAAAACTATGGAAGTAGTGTGCAAACTTTATCAATCATTATTTGACCCACAGCTGAGATTCTGATTTCCCCTCTGCCAGTGATTCCCTTCACTGAGATTCCACCCTGCCTCTCACGCAGTGTGTCGAGGGGCTACAAGTTCCTGTTAGCTCAGAATATTTAAATTAATCCACCTTCTTCCTGGAGCCAATCTATTGTGTTTAGCTGTCAGCAACTCAGCTCTTGGATGTTATTGGCAATAAATAATCTGGGATGACCGCCAGTATCAGCAAGGTGCTCACAGGGTATGGCACCAGACAAAGGGCTTATAGTCTGTGAGATTTTCTAAGAATCGCTTCTGTGTATTTCTCCTCATGCTGTCTCCTGATCTAACTTCACATTCGTCTGACACCCCTTGCTGTCACTCACTCTGTCGCTCCTTTTTTTCACTCTGTTTATCTCACTTCACTGATTCTCTCTCTGTTTGTTTGTCTCCCTCTCAGTCTAGCTCCGATAATTCCCTCTATTTTCAAGTTGTCAAGTTGGAGAGCTCGTGGACGCATGGTGGGCTGAATGGCCTCCTTCTGTGTTGTATTAATTATGAAGTTCTCTGACCCACAGTAACAAGTTTTGGTGCCTGGAGAGACAAGCTGGTCCACTGTAGGATACAGTGAACAATTAATCATTGTCTCTTCCTATTTTCTGACATGCAGCGACATCGAAATATTTGTTCAAACAAACAGGTTCCTCATATTAAAATCAGCACACTTCAGACTGCCAGGCCAATGTGTTAAGTGCCCTCTGTTTTATTTTGTTGGTCTTAGCTGTGCTGGGATTAGTCTCCAACTCCTCCTCGGTCACTGTACCTGTGGATCAACTGCTGTGTTTCCATACACCCCTCACCCACCGCCGCCACACACTAGTTTAAACCCTCGTAAAGGACAATAGCAAACCTGCCTGCCAGGAGATTGCTGCCAGTTCAAGTCCATCCCGTTCATCTTGTGTATATCCTACTAACCCGGGAATCCCAATGATCCACATATTAGAGATTGTTATCAGTTCATGTGCATCACGTCCTTCTTGTGTGTATCCTACTGACCTGTGAATCCCAATAAGCCACATATCGTAAATTGCTGCCATTTCAGGTTCATACTATCCTTTTTGTGTATATCCTACAGACTCGGGAATCCCAATGATCCATATCGGAAGTGCTGCCTCCCCGACCAGCACTTTGATTGTGTATTTAACTGTGCTACCTTACGATTCCTAACCTCACTCGCACGTGACATTTTCTAATGTCTCCAAAATTCAAATATCCTTTCAGCACAACTCCAGCAAAGCCTTTTCTTTAAACTGGATAGACCGGATAATAAAAACTTAAGTGTGATGTCAGGAAAGTGAGACCACTGAATTCGTCCAATGACCACCGAATCTGATATTTAACCCCGCCACCAAACCTGTTTGACAAGGCATACATATGGACCATCTATTTGCAGATGGACAAGGATAAACAGAAGATTAGAAAATGTCAGAGCAGATGGATGTAATTCATCCAGTTTACTCAGCTTTGCTATTCAACTGGATTCTAGTTATTCGGTTCCTTTCAATGGCAGGGTCTTTACCCAGCATCCCCAGCGGGTCAGAAAGTTTCCAGTGTCGTTGTGTGCACAGTCCTGCGAAGGGAGTATCCAGTGCCAGGCAATGGGGTGTGGGGAGTCCCAGGGGTGGCACAAGGAAAGGCTGCATGTAGTGACGATGGACTGAGGGAACTGAGAGAGGTGGAATGGGCATCCAGGACACTGCACTCATACAAGTGGCCGGGCAAGATTCCTAAACACCCAGATGAAACTGCGAACCACGGCTGCTTTTACAAAAACCTATCACATTTGCTGCATTTCTCCATCAAACGAAAGCAAAAATACTGTAGATTGTAGAAATCTGAAGCAAACACAGAGACGTACTGTAGAGAGAGAAAAGAGTTAATGCTCCCAATGCAGATGCAGGAAGAATGTACAAAGTCCACACAGACAGGGTCCAGAGACTGGAAATGAAACCAAGTCCCTAACACTGTGAGGCAGCATTGCTGTGTCACCATGCTGCCCAATGATGGATAATTTGGGATAGTATAGATAAAAGCATAGATACTGTTCTCCGTGATCTGGATTAAGAGTCCTGAAGGTTGTGTTGCCGACATGGTGCTCGGGTTTGGGATCTATCATCTGGGTTGCAGAACTTGGAGTTGGAGGGAAATGATCCAGTGGTCAGGGTCTGTGTAGGTAGCAACGGTTAGACAAACAAATAACAATGAGAAGAGCGACGGGTAATACAGGATTGAACTATTATATCGGAACGCATGCGAGTTATATACAGGGAGCTGGGGTGTAAGATACACCAGGATCTAGAAAGATCTGTCGGAAAGGCAAAGTCACAGTGATCATGTGGGATTTTATTTTACAGAAGGACTGGGAATTCAGAAAAATAGTGGTTTGCAAAAAAAGGAATTTGTGGAATGTCTACGAGATGGCTTTTTGGAGCAGCTTGTGCACGCAGACTACATGGGGAGAGCTTTAGGTGACTGTCATCATAATATGATTGAGTTTACTCTGCAATTTCAGATGGAGAAGTTAGAATCAGAAGTAATGCTATTACAGCTGAATAAAGCCAATTACACAGACATGAGTGAGGATCTGGGTAGAATTGACTGGGAGACGGGCACAGCAGGAAAGACAGTGCAACAGCATTGGCAGGAGATTTTTGGAGTAATTCAGGATACAGCAGAGATTTATCCTGAGGAAACATAGGCTTGTATAGGGAGGACTGGACAATCATAGCTGACTAGGGAAGTCAGGAAGAGCAGAAAAGCAAAAGAGAAATGAAACAATGTGGCAAAGTGCAGTGGAAAACCGGAGGATTGGGAAGCTTACAAAGACAAAACAGAGGGCAAACAAAATAAAATAAGGAGGGAAATTATTAAATATGGGGGTATGCTCGCCAATAATATAAACGAAGACTATAACAGTTTCCTTCGACATATAAAGTACAAAACAGGGACAAAAGTGAACATTGGACTGCTGGGAAATGATACTGGAGAGGTAGCAGTGGGGAACGAGAAAATAGCCAAGGAACTGAATAATTACTTTGCATCGTCTTTCATGGTGGAAGGCACGATTAATACCTTAAAAATTCAAGAGATTGAGGGGCTAGAGCTGGGTATGATGGCCCCCACCAAGGAGAACATGCTAGAAAAAATTGTAATGGCGCGAAGCTGGTTAAATAACCTTGACCAGATTGTCTACATCCCAGTATTATAAGGGAGATAGCTGAAGAGGGAGTGGAGGCAATCGTGGTGATCTTTCAGAAATCACTAGAGTAGGGAATGATCCTAGAACACTGGAAAACCACGAACGTGACACCCCTTTTTAACAAGAGAATAAGGAAAAAGACAAAAAAAACATGAATAGTTTATCCTCTGTCGTGGATAAGATTCTGGAATTCATTGTGAAGGATGAGTTTTCTGAATACTTGAAAGTATTTGGTAAAATAGGGCAAAGTCGGCATGATTTCATCAAGGGAAGTTAATGCCTGACACATCTATTGGAATTCTTTGAAGAGGAAATGAACAGGCTCGACCAAGCACAGACAATGGACGTAATCCACCTGGAATTCAAGAAGTACTTTGAGAAAGTGTCACACAGGAGATTACTGAGTATGATATGGGTCCATGGTGTTAGAGGCAAGGTAGTGGCATGGATAGAAGCTTGTCTGGCTGGCAGAAAGCAGAGAGTGGGGATGAAAGAGTACTTCTCAGGATGGCAGCCGGTGACAAGTGGTGATCCAGAATGCTCAGTGTTGGAATCGGAACATTTTACTTGTTACATTAACAACATAGATGAGGGAATTGAGGGCACTCTGGCTAGGTTTGCAGATGATACAAATAAAGGCAGATGAACAGGTCGTATTGACGAAGCGGAGAGGCTGAACAAGGATTTGGACAGGTGAAGAGATCGTCAGATGCATTCCAACGTTGGAAAGTGTGAGGTCATGCACTTTGTCACGAAGAATAGAGGCATGTTCTATTTTCTAAATGGCGAGAAAATTCAGAAATCTGAAGTGCAAAGGAACTTGGGAGTTCTCGTGCAGGGTTCTCTCAAGGCCAACTTGCAGGTTGAGGCAGTAATTAGGAGGGCAATTACAATTATGATTGGGAGCATATACGACGAGAAGAATTGAATATAAGAACTGACTGTATACGGTTCTGGTCAGGTTACATTTGGAGTATTGTGTTCATTTTTGAGCTCCATACCTCAGGAAGGATGTACTGGTCCCAGAGCGTGTTCAGAAGATTTTCACGAGAATGGTCATAGGAATGAAAAGCTTATTGCATGAGGAATGTTTGAGGACTCTGGGTCTATACTTGATAAAGTATGAAAGGATAAGAGGGAATGTAATTGTAATAGACAGGATACTGAATGACCTGGAGAGAGTGGATGTTGATAAGATATTTCCATTGGATGAGAATCTGAGGGCACAGCCTTAGATGAAAAGGAACACTTTTTTAGAACAGTAATAAGGAGAAAGTTATTTAACCATAGAATGGTGAATCTTTGAAATTTATTGCCACAGAAGGCTGTGGGGGAAGGTCATTGAGTATATTTGAGACGGAGATAGATAGTTTTTGATTATCCAGGAGATGAAGGGTTATGGGGAGAAGGTGGGAGAATGGGTTTAAGAAACCTATCAGCGATGATTGAATGACGGAGCAGACCCAATGGGCTAACTGTCCTAATTTATGCGCCAATGTCTTATAGTCTTCTGGTCTGAACCTTAAGGAAGTACCTTGTATCTCTGAGAAGATAGATGCATGTTCTTCATGAAGGTCAGTAGCTGGTGGGAATAGTTCGCTGTTTTAGAATGAAGGTATTGTGGCTGCTGTCAGGGTGGTGGAAAATTTGACATTCAGTGCAGGATCACACACCAACTGCACTGTATTAATGTGGGGAGAGTTTATTCAAAACTTGGACCTCTCCGTCTCTCTGAATGGGGAGTAGGGGTTGGGGTGGGTGGGGTAACGTCCTCCCAGGCACTTAAACTATCCCGAATCATGCATATTGAGTGAAATAGCAGTCATCGAATTTATCACTTTCTCATTGTCTGTTTAGAATATAAGGAGTAATTGTCCATCCCTCTCAGGGTTCAATGCAATCACCTCTTATTCTCTCTCAGCGCAACAGATCAACCTTCACTCACTCCTCATGGTGCCATCATCCAAGGGATTAATATGTTGGAAATCCTCTTCACTCTCTCTGTGGTAAGGAGATCACTCCATACAAAGGAAAGAAAATCTGTCCACAATACAACAACTACTGCCTCAACAACACTCTCAGGTTTGATCATAATAATTCCTTTCCCTCACTTAGCTGGCTCCATTTCTTTCGTGTGACACAGGAAAAAGTTCATTTAAAATACACTGCCACTGTTTTAGAATTAAAAAAACATCCTTACATCTTTAGGTCAGCATCAATAAAGCCAGCACCAGAGGTGCCCATGGAGATGGACAATCAGTCTTGGAAGAGACTCAATCACAAAGAATGCATCTAAAACAGTGAATGTCTACCTACCTGAATGGAACTGAGCCGGAAGAACATGGGATTCAGGCAGAGGAGAACCTTTCCTTTTGTTCTGCCCACACGGGATGTGTGCAGCTCTGGTCAGGCCAGCATGTTATGCCGATCTTGAACTGAGTGGCTGTTTCAGGTGTTCCACAGGACAATAAATAGTAAAAACAAATTGCCGTGGGTTTTCAGTTAAAAAGAGACTTGACCAGAGAAAGATGATCCACTGCCTTCTCTAATGTACATAAGGCAAGCCGAAATCAACAGATTATTAGTCGGTGGTTCTAGAATACGATCCAATGATTCGGCCCACCATACTCTGTCTGCCCATCTTTCAGATTTTGTGCAGAGAACAAGTTAAACATGTCAAGTAAAATTATTTTGTAATGGACGCTTGGTTAGAAGGGACTTGAAACAGATGTATCTGGAATTAACAAAGGAAGAAACGATGGTTTATTCATGATTTGAACTGAGGCTGAGGAGGAGACTGGGACGCCTTAATGGCGGTACTGGACAGGATTGGTATGTGGGGAGGATATGGAGATGTACACTTTGCAGGAGAAAATGAATCAAAGAGGTTGAGAACAGTGTGTTTGACCCTCGCATATTGGTGATTAATTTGTAAATAATAGTTTTGCTGGTTATGATTTCTAAGGAATGAAAATTTGATTGGAGCTGAAAACATCGGCTTGCACCTTTACAAAATCTGCATATCATGAGCATCTATTCAGTTCAGACCATTTCACTAAACAGACAGAGTCACTTACCAGGAACACCAACCATAGCAAGGAGAGGATAGTAACCAGCTTGAATAACCATCAGTACACTTTCAATCCGCGATGCTAATGATATCGAAGGCCGGGAAAGCCAGTAAAGACCATAGGATAAACTCCTATCCATAACTGGAACATTGCAGTCTAATGTTCCCAGATTCTGATCCAGTGTTGGAACATTCCAGTCTAATGTTCCCAGATTCTGATCCATTGCTGGAACATTCCAGTCTAATGGTCCCAGATTTCCATCTCTCGTGCCCTTCTCTCTGAAGCTGTAATCCCTCTTATTGCTGTTGAACATGCTCCCGCTCGTTATGGGATAAAACACTGAAAGCATTCCCTTATTGATAGAAGAGAGAAACTCTCTAGGGGCGCATACGATCCATGGAGACTAACATAATTACAATCGCTGAACAAATAGCTCCAGTTAACCCCTTTGAATTCAAAGCTACTTTATTAAAATTCAAAATAACGTTGAACATTTATGCATTCTGGGTGTGATATACGAGTGTGACTGAAGGAAGGAATGTTGAAGTTGGCAGATTGATTGTGTGTAATCATTCAGTCAGCCTTGGATATGGAAGTAATGCCAGAAATTTAACGGAACATAAACATGCTTCACTGTTCATTAATACAGAAATGAATCCTGTAACTACTGATCAGTCATTGCAATATCTGTAAAACATTGAGAAAACTACTACCATCCATGATCTGATAGCAAAATGTGCCAAAAGAAAATGTGGGTTACAACAAACAAACAGCACAGATACGTTAACAGAGAATTGCACATGGCCAACACAGTTCAGTTTGTTAATCCAGGATCATAGAGGGCAGGTGTGCGTCATGCTGTTGACGTTATCGATGTTAATGAACTGTCATAAAGTGTCATTGAATGGACTTCAATTACATTGTGATTATGATATTGGGGAAAGAAATGAAGACGGAGAGAACTGGGGGACATGTCTGGTTAGACTGGGTGGGGGGACAGTGGTGTTCTCCATTTACCAGAATTGGAATGTTACTCTTTGTAACTCATATGAAGAACAGATTCAAGAATACATCTACAATGAGGAATTAGCAGGGACAATATTAATGAAATGTGTTTATGCAATATAAAATACAGGAACAAAATGATTTTCTGCACCCACCAATATATGCAAAGTACAAAGAGATAAGGTTGTTAAAATACACTCCTGATATTGAGCTATATAAATTGAAATGTGAATTACATAACTTGGAAATTGGTATGCCAACTTTATCAATCATTATTTGACCCACAGCTAAGATCGTGGTTTCACCTCTGTCAGTGAATCCCCTCACTGAGATTCTCTGGCCTAGACTCTCAACAGTATCGGTGTGGACGGTGGGGTGGCCGTGGATGCGGGGTGGTGGTTATCATTTCCTGCTGATCTTGGCACAGTCTATTGCCTAATGCGTTCTGATTAGCTGTCAGTAACCCAGCTCTGTGATATTGTTGGAAATAAATAATTTGGTATGACAGCCAGAATCAGCACAGTGCTAACAGTGTATGGTGCCCAGGCAAAGGGCTTGCCGTCCAGAGGAATTTTTAAATTAAGATTCTAACTTCTGTGTGTCCATATTTATCTACCGTAATGCAGTCTTCGGATCTATCGAATTTCACCCTCAACTAACACGTCTTCCTCTCGCACTCAGTCAATTGCTCCACTTTCTATCCTCTCTCAGTTTATCTCCCTTCACTTGCTTTCTCTCTGTTTATTTCTCTCTCACACAATCTCTCTTCACACACTCTCTCTATCTCCATTTGTGCAGTTGGAGAGCTTGTGACTCCACGATGGGCTGAATGGCCTCGATCCATGCTATAATAATTGAGGTTCTCTGACCCGCACTAAATACTTCCTGGGCAGACATGCTGGTCCGGTGACAGGTACAGGACACAATCACCCATTCTCTTTTCCTGCTCTTCTCTGGTGTACAGCTGCTTTGAAATGTCTGTTCAAACAAAACAGACTGAATAAAATTCGAGCAGTCGAGAAGGCGTTCATGACGGTGTATTTCAATCAGGATTTAATGAAGGATGAGATTCCAGAATAACATAAGCAATAAATGAAAAGCAGTGAAACACAAGAAATGGCAGCTGAGTACAACATGTGGTTCCAAGTAGGTCTCACGGTATTACCAATAAATTATCAATCCAGAAAAATCAGCTCCTGTTCTGTGGATCCAGGTTGAATCTTGCCACTGCAGATGGTGGAAATTCAATTCAATAATGTAAAAATATCCCTATAATTAAGAATCTACCGATGAGAATGAAATCATTGCCGATTGTCAGAAAAATCCATCTGGTTCACGAATATCCTGAAATGAAGGAATCTTCCATCCTCTCCTGATCTGGCTGACATGCAACTCCAGACCCAAAGTGATGTCATTGACTCTCAATCGCCCCCTGAAATGGTCTAATGAGTCATTCAGTTATAACAATCGCTACAAAATTTCAAAAAATGAAACCGGATGTGCCATCTGGTATTGAAATGGGCTCCAGAAGAGTCAACATTAGAAACATCACTTTAGAACCTGCAACGTCTTCCTTACGAACATCTGAGGTCTAGTGCCAACATTGGAACAACTGCCTTACAGACTAGTTAAGCAACAGCCTGACATAGCCATACTCACGGAATCATAGCTTACAGAAAACAAAACACAAATTAACATGGACAAAGGAGTCTTTTACTGATTACCACGTAACATCGTTCCTCAGCTGAATCAGTCCTCCTCCATGTTAAACAACACTTGGAGAAAGCATTGACTGTGGCAAGGCACAAAGTGTATTCTGGCTCGGGGATTTCAAAGTCGACTATCAAGAGTGGTTTGGCAGCTGCACTATTGATCATGCTGGTCGGCTCCTAAGAACGTTACGACTACATTGGGTCTGCAGAAGGTGGTGACGGAATGAATGAGAGGGTAAAAAAGCATACCTGACCTCATCCTTACGAATCTACCAACTGCAGATGTATATGTCCATGACATATCGGTAAAAGTGACCACCACACTGTCCTTGTGGAGACGAAGTCTATTGTCACCATAAACTCTGTTGTGTTGTGAGGCACTATCACCATGATAAATGGCACAGACTTTTAGCAGATCTAGCAACTCAAGACTGAGCGTCCATCAGACACTGTGGACCATCAAAAGCGGCAGAACTATACTCCAGCACAATCTGTAACATCACGGCCCAGCATGTTCCCCATTCAATCATTACCATCAAACCAGAGGATTAACCCTGGATCAATGGAGAATGCAGGAGGGCATGCCAGGAGCAGAACCAGGAATATATAAAGATAAAATGTTCATCTGCTGAGGCTTTCAAACAGAAATCTTGCGTGCCAGATAGCATAAACAGCAAGGGACAGACAGAGCTCAGCGATCACATAACCAATCATCAGAATTAAGGTCCTCATTCCTGCTAATCCGATCGTGAATGGTGGCGGATGATTAAACAACTCATCGGAGTCGGAATCTCCACATATATCCCCAACCTCAATGTTGGAAGAGCCCAGCACATCAGTGCAAAATATAAGGCTGAAGATATCGTTGCAATCTTCAGTCAGAAGTTTTGAGTGAATGATCCATTTCGGTCTCCCCCCCCCCCCCGCCCCCCCGCACAAAGTGTTCCTCATCATTACTGAGAACAGTCTTCAGCAAATTCGATTAACGGATATCAAGAAACGGTTGAAGGCACTGGACACTGCAAAGGGCCCGATAACATGCCGGCAATAGTCCGGCAGATTTGTACTCCAGAACATACTGCTCCCCTAGCCAAGCTGTTCCAGTATGTTTACAAACCGACAATAGGGAAAAAAACTGCTCACGTATCTTCTGTACATAAAATGCAGGACAAATTCGACCTGTCCAAACACCGCCTTATCAGTCTACTCTCCATCATCAGTAAAATGATGGAAGGTGTCATCAACAGTAGGATCAAGCAGCACCTGCTCAAAAATAACCTGCTCAGTGACGCCCAGTTTGGGTTTTGCCAGTGTCACTCACCTCCTGAACTCCTCACAGCCTTGGTTCATACATAGAAAAAGAAAATTAATTCCAGCCCTTGTCATCAAGGCTGCATTCTGTCAAATGTGACATCAAGGATCCCAAGCAAAAACGGTATCGTGGGCCAACACTCCATTATTGGAGTCATACCTGACAGATAGGAAGATTGCCATTGTTGTTGGAGATCAGTCATCTCAGGTCCAGAACATCTCTACAGTAGTCCATTCGGATAATGTTCTAGGTCCAAACATCTCCAGCTGCTTCAACAATGACTTTCCTTCCATCATAAGGTCAGAAGTGGGGATATTCGATGATGACTGCACAATGTTCAGCACCACTCGCAAATGCTCAGGTACTGAACCAGTCCATGCCAAAAGCAACAATATCTGGGCAATATCCAGGCTTGCGCTGGCAGGAGGCAAGTTTCATTTGTGCCACATAAATTCAAACAATGACTGTCATCAATAAGAAACAAAATAACCATTTTGTATTCAGCAGCATTATCATCACTAAACTCCCCCACTATCAATATCCTGGGGGCGTATCATTGACCAGAAACTCAACTGGACTCGCCAAATGCATATAACAGCAGATCTGAGGCGAGGAATACTGCAGGAGAAACTCACCTCCTGACTACCCAAAGCCTGTCCATCATCTATAAAGCAGAAGTCAGGAATGAGATGGAACATCCTCACTTGCCTGAATGAGTGCAGGCCCAACAACACTAAAGAAGCTTGACACAATCCAGGACAAAACAGCCCATTTGATTTGCACCACATCCACAAGCATTCACTCCTTTCACCATAGTCACCCAGGAGCAGCAGTGTGCATATCTACAAGACACAATGGAGGAATTCCCCAAAGATCCTCAGACAGCTCCTTCCAATCTCACGAACACTTCCATTTGGAATGAAAAGGCAGTGGACTTTTCAGAACACCACCACCTTCAATTTCCCCTCCAAACCAGTCAACATCCTGATTTGGAAATGTATTGCCGTTCCTTCATTGTTGCTGCGTGAAAACCCTGGAATTCCCTCTTTCATCACTAGAGGGTCACCGCACAACAGGTAGATTGCAGCAGTTTGAGAAAGCAGCACAACACCACCTTCTCAAGGGCAACTGCAGATGGGCAAGAAATGCTGGGCACATCCAGCGATGACCACATCCAATAAAAACTTTTTTAAAAAATTGTTCGAAGTTGACCATCTCGATGGGACAGGTTATCTGATTTGAACACGAACAGGAAAGCAGTGTTTCTAATAGTGAACATTTTAGACTTTTCTGTTATTGGAAGTGTGTTCAGTATTCGATGACATATTGTTACTGAGTGCTGTGATAAATTGCACCTGTTTTGTTTAAATCAACAATACTGGCATAACAGGATCAATCCTTCGAAAGTACCAGACAGAAAAGGACAATCATCGGAGAGAGAATGTACTCCCGCCCGATGAGACCCACTGATGGCAGCTCAAATTCAAAATATTAATGGAGTCCTGGCTGACACTGAATCCTCCCACCGTCCATATCACATGGGTTACCATTGACCAGAACGTGAAGTCAAATCAACAGACAAATACAAGGGTTACAAGAGTAGGTCATAGACCTACAAGTCTACACTGAATAATAAACCCTATGACCTAAACGGAACGAGATATAGCAATAGATTTAGGCCATTCAGCCCATTCTTTCACTCTGATACTGTGCCATTTTGTCATTGTCTCTCTGAAAAGTGGAAATATCTTCCTCGTACTCACTGTATCAATCTTTACAGTAATCCATTAGTTTCAATCAGACCCCCCCAACCCCCCACAGTTCTTCTAAATTCCATCGAGTGCACACACTGACGCTCATATGACAAGCCATCATCCCCAGGATGGATCATCTCCAACACCAGCAGATCTTACTCCAGAGATAGTGTACAAAACAGCTCACAATTGGCCAAATGCCGTCTGTCCATAGTCCATTACATTCTCAGCAGTATGTCTCCGGTCTTGCATTCTTGCTCTCTTGAAATGAATGCAAACATTGCTTTTGCTTTCCAAACTGCCAACTGAACATGCACGTTAACCATAAGAGAGGACGAGTTGCTTCAAGATCCTTTTGTGCTTCAGATTTAATGGATCTTATTGGAAGACAGTGTCTCCTCTAGTCCCCATACCAAACTGTATATTCTCACACGTTCCCATATTGTGTTCCATCAGCCACGTGTTTTCCCACAGTCCGAAACTGTTCAAGCCTTTCTGCAGCTTCCCCACTTCCTCAATATCACCTGCAAACCTAGCAAAACTGCCATCAATTCCTTTGTTCAGTTTGTTCATATATAATACATTTCTTGGCTCCCTAAGGACCGTCCACCATCTACAAGGCACAACAGTCAAGGTGCTTGACTCCATTCAGGTTGAAACAGTGGCTTGACTTGAATTACACCTGGAGAGTCTTCACTCCCTGCACCACTGGCTCTCAGTAGAAGCACACCGTACCCCCTTTTGTTGTGAGTTTACGTCATTATGGCGCACAATCCCAGTCTATTGATGTCACTCCGTCTCAACACTAACTGAGTGGTGCTCACACCAACCATGTGACTATGTATTGATGACGATGGAGGGAGGACAGCGCGGGGATGTCTATGATGAATAACTGTGTGACTGCCATGCTGCAACTTGCCCCGACAGCCTCGTATGTGCCTGTGCCCGCTATAATCGCTGCAGGCATGATCAGTCTTCCTGCGGTCAGATCAAGGAAAGCGCCGGGCCGGGATAGTGATCCTGGCTGAGCATTCAGATCCTCGGAGGACCAAGTGGCAGATGTATTCCCATACAATTTCAGCCTTTCCCTCCGACAAGCTGAAGTGCCAACCTGCTTCAAGAAGACCAACAACAACAGCCCCCTACTGTACTCCGTGTACACACACGGCTGTGTCCCTCAGCCCCCTACTGTACTCCTTCTACACACACAGCTGTGTCCCTCAGCCCCCTACTTTACTCCCTGTACAGACACGGCTGTGTCCTCAGCCCCCTACTGTACTCACTGTACACACACAGCTGTGTCCCTCAGCCCCCTACTGTACTCCCTGTACACACACGGCTGTGTCCTCAGCCCTCTACTGTACTCACTGTACACACACGGCTGTGTCCTCAGGCCCCTACTGTACTCCCTGTACACACACGGCTGTTTCCCTCTGCCCCCAACTGTACTCCCTGAACACACATGGCTGTCTCCTCAGCCCCCTACTGTACTCCCTGTACACACGTGGCTTTGTTGCCAAATTCCAAACAATGCCAACTGTAAGTTTGCTGATTACATCACCAAAGCAGGAGGGATATCAAACAACGATGAGTCTGAACACAGAAAGGAGACAGTGGGTTTGGTGGCATGGTGGAATGTGAATAACCTCCCTCTCAAATTCGCCAAAAGTAAAGAACTGATCATTAACTTTAGAACGAAAGGAGGGGAACAAGCCCCTATCTACATCAACGGTCGAGACAGTGCAGAGCGTCAAGTCCCTCGGAGTGATGATAACTGGCAAACTACCCTGGACTTCTCACATAGGTGTGACAGTCAAGATGGTTCATAAACCTCTCTCCTTCCTCAGGTGGCTCAGGATATTTAGCATGTACTACTTCTCCAGATGCACTATTGTGAACGTACTGTCTGGGTGTGTAATAGCCTGGTATTGCATCGCTCTGCCCAGGGCCATCAGAAACTAAAGAATATTGTGTTCACAGCCCAGACTATGAGGGACTCCAATCTCCCAACCTTTGACTCTATTTACACGGCTCGTTGCCACAGAAAGGCTGCCAACATCTATTCAAGATTACTGAAGGAAGGGAGAGAGGAAATAGCTAGGGCCTTAACAGATATATTTGTAACATCCTTGAACACCACTGAGGTCTCGGAAGACTGGAAAATTTCTAATCCCTTTGTTTAAGAAGGGTAGCATGAATAATCCAGTTAATTATAGACCGGTGAGCCTGACGTCTGGGGGAGGGAAGCTGTGAGAGAAGATACTGAGGGATAGGATCTATTCTCCTTTGGATGAAAATGGTCTTATCAGTGAGAGGCAACATGGTTTAGTGCAGGGAAGGTCTGGTCTTACCAATTTAATAGAATTATTTGAGGAAGTGACAAAGTTAATTGATGAGGGAAGGGCTGTAGATGTCATGTACATGGAGTTCAGGAAGACGTTTGATAAGATTTCCCACGATCGGGTTATGGGGAAAGTGAAATCACATGGTGTCCAGGGTGTGCGAGCTACATGGATAAAGAACTGGCTTGGCAACAGGGGAGAGAGCGTAGTCGGGGAAGGGAGTTTCTGAAAATGGAGAACTGTGACCAGTGGTGCTCAATTTAACATGTTTCGGGAAATATACATGAATGGGCAGGGAGCATAGGGATACAGACGTTTAGAAAATAGGAGACAGGTTGCGATGGAGGATTTGGATCAGCGCCAGCTTGGACCGCCGAATGGCGTGTTCCTGTACTGGAATATTCTTTGTTCTAACATTACCAAAGACCCATCATATACCTGTAAAGATCTCCCACAACCTCTTCCATGAGGCTAAAAGATACAGACGCTTGAACACACAGAGTAGTAAGTTCAGGAACAGCTTCTTCCTAGCTGTTATTAAACTGATGAATGGATTCTCTTATCTCAGATAATGCTGATTTTGTTCATATTGATCTCGACTAGCGAACGCCCTGTGCAGCGTAACCTATATGCCTCTTAGACATGTTTTACAGCCATCGTTCAGTACATCCATTCTTATCATGTTCTTCCTGGACATCTTGTCACAGGACAAAATAAATCCTCACCTCCCTAACCCCAGTTCCCTCCAGTGCTCACGCTCAGGTCTCTCCAGTCCTCACCCCCACCTCCTCCCATTTCCCCCCAGCTCCCCTTGACCCTATCCCCAGCTCCCTGTGACCATTGTCTCTCACAATGTCTGTTTCCCTGTGTTTTCCTTTTCCCTGTCTTCTGTTTCTTTCCCTGAGCCTATTATTTTCCCTTCTCCCTGCACATGTGACTGTTTGTTTCCTTGTTTTGTTTCGTTCTCTCTTTGACTGACTGTCCATCTGTTTCCCTCGCTGTGTTCTCTCCCTCCTTCCCTTTGATCCTGTCTCTTTCTCCTTCGTTGTGATGGTGGTTGCTTCTCTTATCGTTTGAAGCAGGTGATGGCTCATTGGTTCGATGTTGGCAATACAATACGCTCAACAAGGTTTTGGTATAGAGGACATAATTTAAAATTATTACTTACATTTCAATTGTTGTCAAAACAGCAACCAGAACCTGGGTATCCACTTAACAGCCAATTGTATCATCTAACTGTTTTGAAAGCGCCCATCTCTCAGTGCTATGCATACTGGCAACTCAAAGCATTCTGTTCAGGTGCATAATGACCTGTCATGGTAACTGCTCTGCCTAGGACCATAAGAAATTACAGACGGTTGTGTGCACAGTCCAGACCATCACGGAAGACAACCTTCCATCCATTCATACATGTCATTGTCGCAGAAAGGCTGGCAACATCAAAGATCTCTCCCAAACCTGTAATGATCTCCTACAGCTTCTTCCAACAGGGAGGAGACACAGAGGCTTGAAAACATGGACCATCATGCTCAGGAGCACTTCCTTCCCGACCATTATTAGACTGACAAACTGACATCTCTCACTTTTCAAATAATATTAACCTTCCTAATATCAATCTCACTTTGCCCACCTCCTGTGAAGCTGTAACCATGAATGCCTCACTCTGACCAAGGACCCTGTGATCTCTGTTTTCTTGTTTAGGGTGATGTGCCTGCACTACAATAAAAACAAACATTTCCATTGTACATTTGACTAATATAAACAAAACCAAATCAGATCAAACACGTGGACTGCAGTGGCTCAATGTCTTCTCAAGGGCAACTGGAAAAATGAACTAATGCTGCCCCAGTCAGAGATACCCATATCGAATTAATGAAGATAAGAAGATGACCACACTTAGGAAGGACAGACAGAAGGAATCAAATCGCTTTAAACATGATCTTAGATATATACAGTTTTCACTCACTATTTGTAAGCAGAGTGTTCCGACAAAACCGTTCACAAGCGGATATGGTGTAAAGTGCAGTAGCACTGATTTATATGGGAAAATTTTCGGCTTTCTTCGTAAAAGTGAAAATCCTGTTCGGGTTTCTTTTGGTTATTGAAACAATGTCATAATGTAAGTCATTCGGAAAGGGAAGGGGTGAAAAGCGAACTTTGAAAAGCGGGGGATACCTGTATTTACATTGGCATCATATTCAGGAAAATGGGAAAGGCGAAAAATAAATGAGGTAAATCTTACACTTTATTTCCAGCCCAGCTGATCATCATTCTCTTTGTTTGCTCTTTTTCTTCTATATCTCTCTTTCTCTATTGATTCCTCCTTCCTTTCAAAGCAGACTTCCCTGTTAACGGTATTAATCACACCCCTTTCCAGCTGCTTTCATTTCAGGAAAGTTTCCCAGCACTTTCTGTTCATTTCTTTGCATTTCTTTCTATAATTTCAGATTTTCAGCTATGTCCTTTATTTGATTTCACCTTCAATTTTGTTAAGTCGTGTGATGTTGGCATTCGTGGGAAGGGCGGCATTCGGTAACCATCACTAATTGCTCTGATTATGAGGCTATTCCACAAGCCAATATAAAGTTAAGCACATTGTCATGGGTCTCAAGTCACAATTAACCCAGACCGGGTAATAACATGAGATTTCTTGACCGAAGGTGATCAGTGAAAGATGAAGATATTCAGACAAAAAGTTGCTTTTATGTTTGGTTTTCGTGAAATTCATTTTTATTCCAATTCTTATCATTTTTATTTAAGTTCTGTCATCAGCTGTATTGGACTTGAAACAAATCACTTGAAATAATATTTTTCGTTTAATAGGCTTTGTTTCTGAATTAGATCCAGCGACATTCCTACATTCATACATTGCCCTAATCATGAAGTAACGTCCGAAAGAAGAGCAATTTTATGTTTGAAATATTTGTAATTGGAAAAGTGGTCAGAAGAGAGCTTCAAACCTTAAGTCTGAATTTTACCAACGTGCAGCCAATGGTTTGTTCAGCAACAATACTGACACAGAAATGGAGATTGGGGATGTTATGAGCTGTGAGTGGACAGGTTTGGTGACAGGGAGAACAGGAGACATAAATCATTTCAGGGCAAAAAGGGACCTCGAGGTTGTGCACAGTATTGCTTGCAGATGTTTGTGAGGGAGTGGTCTGCAATTCATGGGGAATGAATGGAGACTGCAATTGAAACTGAAGACAATAGTTTCTTCCTTTGACAAATATAAATAACAGAAATTGCAACGGAATTCAAATTTGTTTATGGGATTAATGAATGGACAGAGGTAGAGAACACCAACAAAAGCGAGAATAGCTTAGTAGCACACCCTCCACCCCGCCCAGAATAACCATCAGCACTGCTGATATCCGATATGGTAGAAATCCCCAAGACGGGGAAATCTTGAAAAGACTCAAGGAAAACCTCCTCTCCATTGTTGTAATGTTCCAGTCCGCTATTCTCAGATTCAGATCTATGCAGCTGTTGATCTCTGTTACTGTTGGAGCTGATGCATCTGTTACTCCAGTTGGATAGCGCATTGAATGAAACCTCTTACGATAGGAGAGAGAAAGCCTCCAATGACGCAGTTGCATTGCATGGAGACTGACATCAATCACAGTCAGAGCAAACAGTCCCAGCTGTCAGTACAGAACATTCATTTCACAATGTATCTGGACTGGACTACATGTTGACATCGCTGGTTATTTTTCACATCTCCCATCACCAATTGCTCTCGTGAAGTCAGTTGTGAGGTAGAACAAGAATATTTTCTTTTCGTAGGCTACATTATTCTGCTCTGTTGTCCGTTTACTATGCTGTAACCATCTCTCCAAAAATCCTTACACCCCTCCAATAGAATCACAATCAGGATGTTATTACTGTGCTGTTCTCTCCTCTACGGGATCAAACGCTAGCGAACAGATTGTCAGTGAGAATAGTCACCCTGAACATAGACAGGAAGTGTGGACTTCTCTAAATGTTCCTCTCACTGCTCTAATAAGGCAACTTTGGAACTTCCATAGCGAATATGCTTCAGTAATGTATTTATATAAATTTACAGACTTCTAAATGCAGTTTTATTTGCTGTAAACCGTATTTTATTTCTGCATTTTGGCCTCAGTCCAAAACTAAAACTGATAATTACAATGAACTTATTCATTAAGACTTATGAATTAATGAGTCAGGTTCGAATGAACATGATATTGGCTGGGAGATCGGGCGGAATGGGGGCAGTGGCTGTGGAGACTGCATGGGGAGTACAATGATAGTCCCCAGTCATCATCCCTCTTTCTGACAGACAGAATTCAATCTTATGCTGAGTACAGAACATTCAGCATTAGAGCGTGGAAATTTAGGAGGGATGATGAATACACGGCAGGAGGTGCGCTTGGGAGAAGGGATGGACTCAGATGAAATGTGAGAAGGAGAGATTCAGATGTGCATTATCTAAGTCCCCAAATGTGAGAAATGTGAAAAGGAGACGGGATGGACTCAGAGCGCAGGGCATGGGTGGGGTGGCAGGTTCCAGAGGCTCATAGGCATCTCTAAGTTACTCCATCTTGTGGGCCTCATATATCTGGCGAACATGGCAAATGAGCTGGAGAATAAGGCATAATTGGGGAATGTTGCAGCCTTGAGCCAATGCGATGAGATGCTGTTGGACAGAGAAAATGTTGATCTCAGTGGCACTGACATCGTACGATCAGTCCTCAGAAAGTAACTGATTGAATATAATCGGAATCGTTATCTTATTGTAAACTTCTGATTTCATTGGGGTGACACTCAACCAGCAAGGTCTTACTGTTCTGAGAATTTAGACCAAACTGTGAAAACAGATGTGTCTTGATGTTATTAATAAGACAAATCCACCCATGGTTTTGGAAGGCACTAGCAAAGGCTGAGTTTATTTGTCATTCCCAATAGCTCGAGGGAAGGTGTCATTTTTCAATGAGGAAATTACCAGCACAGATTTTCCTCTGATTCCCATTAAACACAGTTTGCTGAGGGATAATTATGCTACATGTGATAAATATTGCTTTGATGCAAGGGAAATTACTCTGATCTCACTTCAAATGACATTGGAAAATTAGTTAAAATGGTAAAGAGCAAAATGATCGAACACGGCTTCTTTGAACAACGTGGCCAATGTCCTCACACCATTTTAGGAAAAGCTGATGCATGGACTTCTGATTCTGAGGAGAGGTTTGTTCTATTTGTGATGAGGCTGTTTGCTTGAGTGCTGTGGCACAGAAACAAAGAAAAAGTTCCACTCTGTATGTGGAACAGAACCATCCTTTTCATGTTGTATTTGAAAGTGACAGACAAACACTATTGTCTGTTCCTATTGGACATTGATCATCCCAATCTTTTTGTTGACTGATGACCAATAGCAGCACGAAACCAGCAATTCCCATCTCCCTAGTTGGAAAGCAAAAAGGGCAAGGGATGGCCAGTGGAAGTGAGAGTAACTAGGGAACTGGTGTAACTTACAGTGGGAGTGGGAGAAGAAAGAAGTGAAGAGGTATCATCAGTGGAAGGGTATGTAGCAGCAGAAGGAGTAATGCAAGGGATTTAGGAGAATAGAAAAAGTAGGAAGGCGGAGGAAGAAGGCTAATGAAGTGTTAGTGACTGGGATAAACTTGCTTTAGCAAAAGTGAGGTTGGGTGAAAAACATCACTGTTCAGAAAAATTGGAATCTGGTCCCATTGAAAATTATGATTTTATATATTTCTTTTTCTATCACATGGTTCTTGTTCAGATTGTACATTCACTCTGTATTTCTGCATCTCCAGCAAAAGCAAATGACATGCTTTTACTACCCTGCTATGGTGTCTCAACATTTTTTTTTTAACAGTATGTATTTGCTTCCAATTCAAGGTAGACATGAGCATATGATTTGATGTCCTGCAGTTTGTCCATTTCGTAGAAGTTAATTGAGTATTTATCCTCATCACATTAGCTGATTCAAGCAATGAGTTTGCGTCCATCCTGCAGATGAAAAATTCTTCAGTTCTGACTATTGTTACAAAGAACAGTGCCACACAAAAGGCGAATGTTCCACTGCAAGGTGCCAAACCATTGTTCATTCTAAGTTAGGTACACACTTTATGAACAAGACATGCTGAGGGGCACAGTTTAAAAGGTGAATTCAACTCTGTCGAAAGTGCAATTTGCAGCTCCCTCATAATAGGTATTAACTACATCACTTTGTAAATTCCCAAAAATGAGAATAGCAAGAGACTGGAATTCTTAATTCTTCTTCTGTGAATGACATCTGGAGAATAGGAAGGAAATCAAGATTTGTTTGTGATATTCATAAAAGATGATGGTGAGAATGTGGAAGATGGATGACAGTGGAATGATAATTAATGGGGATGACACAAAGATTAGCTGGGTGGTTCACAGTGAGGAGGAAATGGTTAGGCTACAGGATGATATAAGCAGATGATTTCTATATCCAGATTAATGGCCGATGAAGTTTAACACTGATAAATGTGAGATGATGAACATCTGAATAAACAAGACAAGTGAGTACTCAGACTGTGAAGGGCGAGGGCTAAATTTGCTCCTTTTTTCATTGCAGCAGGGAAGGTTGAGGAGGGAACCTGGTACAGGTGTACAAGAGCAGAAGGGGAATGGAGATGATGAACAGACAACAAATGTTTCCCTTACTCGAAGAGTCAAAAACAAAGGGATACATACTTAAAGTGAAAGGCAGGGGATTGAGAGAGGATTTGTGAGTCTGTTTTGAACTGAGAGGGTGGCATAGACATAGAATATAAAATCCCTACTGTGCGGACATAGGTTCTTTTGCCCGACGAATCCACACTGACCCTCCAAAGACTAACCCAAACCAACACGTTCCTCCGATATTTACCCCTGATTAATGCACCTAACGTACACATCCCTGAACACTATGGACAATTAAGCATGGCCTATTCACCTAAGCTTCACATCATCATATTGTGGGAGGAAACTGGCTTACCTCGAGGAAAACACACAGACACAGGGAGAATGCGCAAAATCCATACAGGCAGTCACCCAAGGCTGGAATCAAATCTGGATCCCCAGCGCTCTCAGGCAGGATTGCTAACCACGGATTCGCCATTCTCCCTCTGGTGACATGTGTCTGGAATGCATTGCCAAGGTGGGTGATTGAACAGGTAGTCTCGCAAACTTTTGAAAAAGCCTTTGGATATGCATTTGGTGGTGCAGGCCCGCATTTTCATTCAATGATTCTATGTGGTGGCAGCCATGAGCACTCTGATATGTTCTGAAGCGATAGCTAATGGCAGTTCCTGGTATGTTCCATTGACTGTACTCAGTAAGTGAGCCTCCAGTGAAGTACTGGTGTTATCTTCCATTTTCTAGTCAGGTGTTTTGGTTTCCTTGATGTGGTATTGTAATTTCCTGTGTTTATTATGCCATTTTCGGCCCTGTTTTCTCAGAGGATAGTAGATGGAGTCAAAATTGATGTGTTTGTTGATGGAGTTCCGATTGGAATGCCGTGTTTCCCGGAATTCTTGTGCTTGTCTCTGTTTGGCCTGTACTAGGATGGAGAAGCAGACCTAGTCAAAGTGGTGTACATCCTCATCAGTATGTAAGAAATTAGTGTTGGGGTCATGTCTTTTGTGGCGAGTTGATATTCATATATCCTGGTGACTAGTTTTCTGCTTGTTTTCCGTTATAGTGTTTGTTACAGTTCTTGCAAGGCTTATTTTTCCTGCAGCAGAACAAACAAAGATGTGAATTTATTATGGTGTTCAAAACTATGAACAAAGCTGCAGAGTAGAAAAAGAATATTCTATTTATTGGCATTACAGCATCAAGGAATTATAATTTCAATGTTGTCAGCAAAAGATCTAGGAGTGAACTGAGGAAAAATGTCATAGTTAGAGAGTTTTTACGAATTGGAATTGACCGGCTGGGATAGTTGTGGATGAAGATTCAAAAGAGAACTGGATATATATTTGGAATTATGAATTTAACGGGCAATAGAGAGAGGGCTGGCAAATGGGAGGTGCTTGGGGGACATTTTTGGAGCTGATTCACACCTAATGGCCAATGGCGTCCTCCTGTACTTTAAAGGGATACCGTGTTAGGGAGCTGGAGCTGGGCGGCACGGTCGCTCAGTGGTTAGCACTGCTGCCTCAAAGCACCAGGGACCAGGGTTCAAAACCTGCCTCGGTCTGTTTGGAGTTTGCACATACTCCCCGTGTCTGTGTGGGTTTCCTCTGGGTGTTGCGGTTTCTTTCCACAGTCCAAAGATATGCAGGTTAGGTGAATTGGCCATGCTAAAATGCCCATAGTGTTGGGTGCAGGGGAGTGGTTCTGGGTGGGCTGCTCTTCAGTGGGTCGGTGCGGACTTGTTGGGGCGAAGGGCCTGTTTCCACACTGTAGGTAATCTAATCTAGGATGCACGCAGGGTCATCCGAGATACTGAGAGCTTCATAGATAAGTGCTTTAGTGTGGTGGCCACACTCAAGACACGCCCCTAGTTATGTTTCTTTAATGACTGTAATATTCCTGTCTAATGTTCATCGCCCTGAGTTCATTAGCCTTACCTGTCAGTCCTGTAGCATTTAAGTTTAATCCAACAGGCGTTCCTTGCTTCCTGTCGTGTTCTAGGCAGAGAGTAGATGGGCAACCACTGGGAATGGCAAAGGGAGTAGGCAGGGAGTACAGGTATCCCCTGTGGCCATTATCTCAAAAACAAGTATACCATTTTTGATTGTTGGGGGCGATGACCGTTCAGGGGAAAGCAGCAGTAGACAGGTTGGTCATACTACCACTGGCTCTGGGGCACAGCGGGAAAGAATAAAAGTAAACAGGACGTTAAAGATAGAAGGATCGAATGTTAGAGGGACAGATCGGAGATTCTGTGGTCACAAACGGGAATCCGGAATGTGCGTTACTTCCCAGCTGCTAGGGTCCAGGATGTCTCCAAGTGGCTGGAGAACATTCTCAAGGGGGAGTGTGAGCAGCCAGAAAACATTATGCACGTTGGCATGAATGATACATGTATAAATAGGGACGAGGTCCTGCAGCGTGATTACAGAGAGCTACGAGAAACATTTTTTTAAAAAAATCCTTGACAGTGGTAACCTCCTGAGAGGGAGATTACCGTCAGAGACTTGCACTGGAGGGGGCACCAATATCTTGGTGGCCAGTTTTGCTAGTGTTACAAGGGAGTGTTTAAAATACATTGGCAGGGGTGGTATCCTCTAGAGCAGCGAGGCAAGTGCGAGGCTGGAAGGAGATATAGTAATCAGAAATCAGTAAGATTAGGCTGGAAAAGAACAAACAGAAAGTACTGCCTTTTGGATTAAATTGCATCTATTTCAATGCAAGAAGGCCTATAGGTAAGGCCGATGAACTCAGGGCGTGAATAGGTAGGTTGGGACTGGTATATTATAGCCATTCCACAAACATGGCTAAGTGATGGATAGGACAGACAGCTTAATGTACGAGGGTAAATGTGCTTTAAACAAGACAGAGATGGTGGAAGGAGGGGAGGGGAGTTCCATTTCTGATTAAGGGGAGTGCAACAGAGAAATCAGAGATAATATAACTGAAGGATCACCCAATGAGGCTTTGTGTGTGGAGGTAAGAAATAGGAAGGGGATGTTGACGTGATTGGGGTTGTACTATAGACCCCCAAATAGTCAATAGGAATGAGAGTACCAAAATGCAGGGAGAGAGGGGAGAGACCTGCAGGGGTAATAGAGTTATCATAATAGGAGATATTATTTTTTTTCTAACATAGACTGGAACTGCCTGAGCGTTAAGGGATTGATGAGAAAAAATCTGTAAATGCGTCAGGGAAGTTTCCTCAATCAGTATATAGAGTGTCCAACTCGGGAAGTGGCAAAACTCAAAGTTTTCTTAGGAAATAGGGCAGGACAGGTGACTGACTTAATAGTGGGGAGCACTTTGGGACTGTAACCACAGTTCTATTAATCTTCAAATAGTTATGGAGAGGGACAGAATAGGTCCACAAGTTCATGTTCAAATTTGGGGCGTAGTTCAGGTACAGGGAGCTGAGATCAAGGTAGTCCCTGGAGATATATAAGAGATACAGGAGTCTATGGAAGAAAAAATCAGGAGGGTGAAAAGGGGGCAAGAAAGAGCCTTGGCTGAGAAGATTAGAATGAATCCAAAAAGGTACTTTAAATATATTAAATGAAAAAGCAATAGCTACAGTGAAAATAGGACCACTCGAAGATCAAAGACGACAAGTACGTGTCAAACCATAAGAGATGGCTGAAGTCCTCAATGAATATTTCTGCACTGTGTTTACCGTGGAGAAATACAATAATACTTGGGAACTTGAGGAAGTTAGTAGTGATATCTCAGGGACAACCAATATCATAGTAGAGAAGATGTTGGACGCAATTTCTTTTTCATGCACAATTCATTATAGTCCTCGACTCTCTGATGTGTCAAAATCCAATGACACCCACTCGCACCCCCCAAACTTTCAGTGATGTAGCCTCCCCTAACTGTCTGGTCCCAACCATTACTATTCCCTGAGAGAAGAAAACACTCCCCACACATATACTTTGGCCAATTGACATGAACAAAAGATGTGAACACACCGTCAGATTGATTGGCCCTGATATCAGGGCAGTAATTGACTGAGCAAGGTATCAAGGAGACTTAACAAAATTGAACTTGATGGAAGTCAGTTGTAAACTCCCCACTGGTTGGATCATTCAGAACACAATGTGGCTGGTGGACATCCCCTCAGCCCCTCCATATCTCTGTGGACAATCGCAGAGTGCCTTCTTCGGCATAAACATCTTCAGATGCTTCATCAATGTCTTTCCCTCTGTCATACGATCAGAGGTGGGGATGTTCCGTGGAGATTACATAATGTTCAGAACAATGAGTCACCTCGTCGAGTATTAAAGCATCGAATCTGGACAACATTCAAGCTTGTGCTGTCAATGTATAGTTAACTTTAATCAAAAGCACTGCTAGGCACTAAACTTTTCCACAGTTAAAAAGAAGGAACCCGTACAGCAACTCTAGCTGGTTTCACAGTCATATAAGAAAGCCATTCAGCCCATCAAAACTATTGGATCAAAACAGATGCAACGCATTCCCTCTCTCCTGCCTATTCCAGAAGAAGACAATTTTTGAAAAATACAGCAGCTATTGGAATCCAAAATAGACACGCAGAAGGCTGGAAGAAAAGACTAAGCAAGGCAGCGTCAAGAAGTCAATGCCTTGGATATAACCCTTCGTCAGGACTGGCGTTAGGAGTAAGGGGGTCTATAGATACAGGGGCGGGTGAGGGAGGAGGAGGCAGAGTGGCGAGATGGGCATAAGTGAACACAGATAAAGGGTCTCAGCCGGTTGGTGATTGGAGGACTGAATCCAGTTGGTAACTAGATCAAGTGTTGATCAGAGGAAGGCAAGGAGGGAAAGGCCTGGGAAGGGAATCGTAGGATAAGAAGGGAAGTTATTTTAAGTTGGAGAATTCAATCATGAGTCCCCGGGGTGTATGCTGCACAGGTGACATATGAGGTCTTGTTCCTCCAGTTTATGGTTTGGTTCATTATGGCAATGGAGGAGGCCAAGGATGGCCATGTCAGTAGGGGATTGGGGGGGAAAGAATTGAAATGCGAAGTGATTGGGAGGTCAGGTCAGCCATTAGAAGCCTGACTGCAATACTCAGCAAATAATTCACTTCATTTACATTTGGTGTTCCTGGTGCAGTGAAGGTCACATCGGGTGCACCAGATGCAGTAAACTAGGTTTGGATCCCACCACCTGGAACATCTCCCACAGGACCGTCCCCTTCGTCATCATGCTACACTCAACACCAAACTTCCCCATAACCCCCAGGTACTTTCTCCTGCATCCGCAAATGCTGCATCACCTGCTGGTACACCACCTCCTCCACCTCCTTATAGGGCTTCAATCAGTACTTGCAGGTCAAACGGAGGTTCACCTGCCTCTCTTCCAACCGAGTTTACTGCATCAGATGCTCCCGATGTGGCATTTTCTACATTGGGGAGACCGACCATAAACTAAGGGCATATTTCACCGAGCATCACAGCCGGGCCTGCAGGGGCCAACCTGACCTCCCAGTCACGGCCCATTTGAATTCCCCTTCCAACTCCCTTTGCGACATAAACACCCCTGGCCTCTTCTGTTGCCTTGGTGAGGCAGACTGCAAATTGGAGGAACATCAAATCATCTGCCTGGCAAGCCTACCACCAGGAAGATGTAACATTAAGTTCTCCAATTTGAAATAACTTTACAAACCATGCCCTTACTCCATTTTCTGCCCACACTCCTCCCTTCCATTCCACCTAACAACTCCGCCTTCCAGCTCCCAACTGCATTCATCCCTCCCATCGCCCAACCAGGTTGCATCCACCACTTGTGTCCACGTATCCTTACCTCACCATCCCGCTGCTCTCCCCACCCCAACCACTCCCTTCCCGCTTTATCTGCAGCTCCCACTACCTCCCACTCCCAGTTCCTGAAGAACTGTTATACCTTAAATGTTGACTTTCATACCTCATGATGCTGCCTGGCTTGCTGTGTTCTCACTGGCTCCTGTTTGTCTCCTATAACTCAGGAAGATAGAGTCGAGTCGAGGCATAGACTGCAAAGGCAGACTGCTCCATGTTTTACCTATTGGCTCCGTTGCTATTGGTACACATGTGTTATGTTAACATGGTTTGCTGACCATGAGGAGGGAAAGTGATTGGTTTGTACCAAGTCCCAAGGAGGCAACTTCCATCTTTGAGATACTATGGACTAGGCTACACCACTCAGAACATTCTTAAGCAGGCAGCCCAGATCATAACTTTAAAATTTGTGTCCGTAAGTGTCCAATGAAAATTACCCGGAGTACTTTAACTAGGTTGACTACCAGATTTTAAAACAAACAGAAACTTTATTCATAAAATTGCACAATGAAACACAAAGAGCAGAATAAAGAACCCCAACAGAATTCAACCTATTCAGCTAGACTTAATTATACTATTCCGAATATACACAACTGTCCCAATAAGCAAACTCTCAATAAAAACCAGTATAAATGGAACACATGGTTCTAGGTTGAAGTTGAAGCTCAGAAAAGAGAAACAATTTCCACATAGCTCCCTATTGAACTTCCCAGTTCAAGACTCAGCTGAAAATTGCTCCGTTCATCTCAGCTAGTTCAGCTAAAACAGCTCACCACTCCCCCGTTCATTATACAGGTCACTTATATAGCACGACCACTTTGGCCTGAAGTCTCAACTATTTACATTTTCTGGCAATAGTCTCTCAGGAGTGCATATCTCCTTCTCCCTCAGCATTACAGACTGAGAAGATCCTGTGCGCCTTCATATTGGAACCTCCTTACCAATTACTCCTGGTCTATGTGAATAAACTTTACCCTTTCATGTATATTCGTTAAGCAGATCTGGCACGTCTTCCTTGATCAAGTTCTGATCATCCTGTACACTCTGAGGCAGTTGTCTAACTTCTCTTGTGTTTTTTGTTACTTTCCAACAAAACTCTCAGGCTTGTTTGGTTTTCCTATATCTGGTTTTCTCCTAGCCCACCAACATTGTGACTTTGTGTCGTCCACTTTATTACAATGAAAACATCCGAGCCTTTGAACTTCTTTGTCCCCATCAAGGGTTTCTTTTTTGACCCTGTGGAAAATTATCCGAATGATCTTCACTTTGATCTACTTTTCCCTTTCCACGTGAGGATATCTCTTTGCTCCAATTTGTATTCCTCTCGGACTGAAATCGAATCTGGAAGCCAAGCAGAGTTTATGGGCCATTTCATAATCATCAGCCACATCAGCTGCTAACCTTGACGTCATCACTCTCTGCTCTTCCACAGGAGGTTCACATTACTTCAGGCAGTGAATTTTTGAATTCATCCAAAATTCTTTCCTCTCTAAGGGCCTCATAGGTTTGCTTGATTTTAAAAGCTTTTATCCATCTATCGAAATAACTCTGTTTGATCCATTCAAACTCAACCCAGGTGTGAACAGGATCCCTACTTAGATTCCTGAAAGGTTGTCTATAATCTTTTTGTACAATCTCAGTTAAAATGGCCTTTTTCACCTCCTCATGCTCCCCAGATACTTCCTCTGATCGAGATGCGAAACCTCACTAGCTCTACCTTCAAGTTTCGTTTAGACCATTTAACCCAAATTGCCTCTGGCCACTGCATGTGTTGAGCCACCTTGTCAAATGATTTGAAAAAGACTTTCACATCCTTCTCATTAAACTTAGGCAATGCTTGAACGTACTTAAACAGCTTCTCACTAGGCTTCTGACAGCCAGTATCTTGCTCATCCTCACTCTCTTATTGATTAAGTATAACCTGAGCCTTTAACTCCAGCCTTTTACTTTCCTTTTTAAGTGTTAGGTTTTTTGCTGTTCAAAAGCGCTGTCTTTCTTTCTCCTCTGATGCTCGCTCTTTTTGTCCCTCTTCTGCTGTTTTCTTTTTTTCTCTGTTCTGCTGCTATCTTTTTTGTCTCTCCTCTGCTGTTCACTTTTTTCTCTGTTCTGCTGCTCTCTCTTTTTCCCCCTGTTCTGCTTTTAATCGTAATTCAAACTGTTTCATTTCTGCTGCCCTTTCCTTATCCCTCGCCGCTAACTCATGCCACTTCATTTGCAATTGAATTCTTGCTAGCTCTGTAGATTCTGATGGTTTCTTCAGCAAGTTTAATTGATGATCTCCTGCTGTAATTATCTCTCCTTTCCTCACAGAAGCAGTCAGTTCCAATTCCATCTTCTCTGCTAATTATTGCAACTTTGTCTCATTCAGCTATTGTATAATGTCCAAAGTCACTGCGCTCACATGCAGAAAAATTTTGGCAAGTGAAAGAACCAATTACTATCCCAAGCTTTGTCTACTCAACGAAACCAATACCCAAAATAAAGACACTAGTACCTACCATTCGCTGTTTAAAATCCCGCAAAGAGCCCCCAATATGTTAAGGAGTCAACTAGACAACCCAAAGCATTCTTAATCAGACAGCTAAGAGCATAACTTCGCAACTTGTTTTGGTAAGTTTCAATGAAAATTACCCGGAGTAAGATAGCTAGGTTGTACACTAGATTTTAAAACAGATCAAACCTTTATATTCACAAAATTATACAATGAAACACAAATAACAGAATAAAGAACCACGACAAAATTCAACCTAACCAGCTAGACGTAATTATGCTGTTCCGAATACACCCAACAGTCCCAATAATCACATTCCCTTTAAAACCCAGTAGACATGGAACACATGCTTGCAGTTTGAAGTTGAAGAGCAGAAAAGAGAGAGAGTTTCCACACAGCTCCCTGTTGAACTTCCCACTTCAACACACAACTGAAAACTGCTCAGCTCCGCTCAGCTCATCTAGTTCAGCTGAAAGAGCT
Source organism: Chiloscyllium punctatum (assembly GCF_047496795.1). NCBI lineage: Eukaryota > Metazoa > Chordata > Chondrichthyes > Orectolobiformes > Hemiscylliidae > Chiloscyllium > Chiloscyllium punctatum. The sequence goes on from NC_092756.1 coordinate 2,049,813, forward strand.
GACCACTCCTCTTTTGTTATCTCGGTCACTTCAAAGGCATAACCCATTTGGCCTGAAGTCTCTTCTGTTTACATATAAACAGAAGGCCTCTGGAAATCGTTTACATCGATGTACCAAACCAGACTGACCGGAGTCAAGTCCTATTTTATTGCCCCTCTGAAAAAAGACAAGGACACTGTCTCTTTGAGCCAAATAAAACCTTTTATGAAAAGAAAAGACTAGCTTTGTGATAGAGAAGACAGTCTAGTGTTCTGTATGGAGGTCCCAAGCTGGTGGGAATGGTTAACAGTATCAGAGGGTGGCTGCTGACAGATTTGTGAACAACATCATGTTCAATACAGGGGCACACATCAATTTCACTTTGAGACGATGAGAGTTCATTCAGAAGCTGGAGCTCTCTCGCAACCAACATGGGGGCTCCACAGAGCTACATAAACTATCATAGTTTCATAGAATCCTATAGCATGGAGACAGGCCCTTTTGCCCAAACTGGTTCATGTTGACGAAAATGTTCATCCATGCTCACCCCGTTTCCCTGCACCTGTCCCATATCCTTCTAAACCTTTCCTATCTATATATTGCCCAAATGTAAAGACATGTATCGTGGAAAACGTGTTTTATTTGTTTTGGAAATAATGAATGTTGGTCCATAACGCTCAAATTTAATGCAATCAGTTTTTACTCTTTTGTAGCATTACAGATTAAACACTCATTTCCTTCACACTCTCCTCATGGTACCATCACTGCAGGGATTAGTGTGATGTAACTCCTTTAAACTGTCTCTCTGTAGCAAGGAGATCATTCATTACAATGGAGAGAAAATCTGTTCACAGTGACCAAAGTAATGTCTCAACAACACTCTACAACTGCAGGAAGGTGTCTTCACTCTTATACTTTAATCACTTTGCATGAAGGACACTACACATTTACTGTACTGATTACTTACTGCTCCGTATGAATTCTGTCACTGACTGATGACCAAGGACATCCAACTCCTTCTCACCAAGAGCACTTCCCAAATTCTCGCCTTCTCATAAATACAAAATGAGAAGGATGGTATGTTTTGTCAATTCATTTCTTTGCCTTACGAAGCAAAGCCACACCAACGGCAATATCAGTATTGCTATTGGAGATTGTTCGAGTTGCTGAGGAGGTGATAGCCAAGCTGTATTGTCTCTGTAATATTAATCCAGGGACCCAGGTGATGACCCAGACCCCGGATTCGAATCCCACCAGAGCAAATGTTGGAATTTGAATTCAATAGAATATCAGGAATTAATAATCAAATAAAACTATGCAAACATTGTCGATTGTCGTACCTGCACCCTCATTCCCTTCAGGGAAGGAAATTACCATCTTCACCTGGTCAGGCCTACGTGCGACTCCAGACCTACAGCAATGTTTTTAATACTCAGTTGAAAATTGAAATGGCCAAGCCAGCCACTCAGTTATATTACTCACTATTAACTGCCAAAGAAATGAAAGCAGACGGAAGTACGCACTGACTACTCACAGCCCACAGACACTGGTTGATGTTGACCGTGTCAACACCTTGTCAAGGACAATGAAGAAAGGAAATGAAATGCTGTCTCTGCATCCATTAATGAATAAAATTCGATTATCATACTCAGTGAAGCCAGACAAAAGGACATAGCTCACTTTAAATAGTGACTTTGAAGTATACCCGACATGGTTACGATTTTCAGCAATATAGGAACAGGAGAAAAATAAATAAGGTTAATCTTGGTTTTTTTATTATTTCCATACCAGCTGATCATCAACAATCCCTTTGTTTGCTTCTTTCTCTCTCTCTCTTTCTCAATCTGTTCAACACAGTCCTTCTCCCCTTCACAACAGATATCCCTGTCCCAACATCAATTACACTATTCCCCAGCTGTGTTCCGTTCTGATGTGTGGCCATTGGACTCAAAATGCCAATTCTGTTTTTCTCTCGACCCGAGGCTTCCAAATCTGCTGTTTATTTGGCACTTTCATGTTATTTTTGTTTCCAATCTCGAGCATTATTCTTTGTTTTATTTAACCTTTAATGTTGTTATTACATGGGATGTCCAGATCACTGACAGGGGCATCATTTGTTGACCTCACTAAATATATAAAACTGTGAGGTCATTCTTTCAGACATTATACAGCGAAGCACGTTGCTGTTGGTCTGATGTCAGTCTTAAGCCAGACCAGGTAATAATGCTGGCCATTGAGATAGATAAACGTATTGATAAATTGCTGTGGCTGTTATGGTTGATATTAGCGAAATTCACTTTTATTTCCAATTCCTGTCATTGGGATCCAGGTTCTGACGTCATCTGTGGTAGTTTGTGAAACAGTGTCTTTTGTGTAATAGCCTGTGCCTCTGAATTACATGGCCAGCAACATTATTATTCTAACACAGTGTCCGTATCAAGAATTTGCTTTAGAGACCCGTACAAGGTTGTAATGGAAATATTTGCAACTGAAAGAGTGCTTAGAAGAGAGCTGGAAAGATGAAATCTGAATGTTACCAAGGCAGAGATAATGGTTTATTTAGCAACAGCACTGAAGACAAGATGCGGACTGGGGACATTATGGAGGAGGTAGTGGATAGGTTTGGTGATGGAGAGAATACCGAGACATAAAACAATTCAGGACAAAATGGGAAATCATGACTGTGAACATTCTTGTTCTCAGATGTTTGTGAGAATGGAGGTCGGGGGGTGGGCGTGGGGGCAGTGGTGGAATTCTTCTAAGGAGTAGAGATTGCAATTGAAACTGAAAACAATAATTTCCGTATTTGCAAAATATAGATAACAGAAATAGCAATAAAGTTCACCATGGTTTATGAGATTACTACTTGGATAGAGATGGGGAGACTTAACAGGTACACCAACAGTAGCGAGCACGGGATAGTAACCTGCCTGAATAATCATCAGTACACCTAATATCCACGACCGTAATGTTGTCAAGGGTGCGGAGAGATAGTAAAGACACCAGGATATACTCCTGTCTGTTGTTGTAGCATTCCAGTCTAATGTTCGCATATTCTGATCCATTGTTGTAACAATCCAGTCGAATGCTCGCAGATTCTGATCCATTGTTGTAACATTCCAGTCTCATGTTCTCAGATTCTGACCCATTATTGTAAAGTTCCTATCTATGCTTCTCACATTCTGATCTCTCCTCTCCCTGTCTCTCTATAGCTGTTAATCATTGTTAGTCTCAGAGTTAATGCATCTGCTGCTACAATGGAATACACATTGAAAGAATACCCTTACTGATAGGAGAGGGAAATCCTGCAGTGACACAAATAGAATCCATGGAGACTGACATCAATCGCAGTAACTGAACAAACAGTTCTAGTTAACCCCTTTAGGTATGGTAACTGGACTGGATTGAATGCTGACATCACTGGTGATTGGTCGCATCTCCCATCATGAATTGTTCGTATGAAGTCAGTTGTGAGGGAGACTGACGGATGTTTTCTGAGTGCAGGCTAGATATTTCTGCTGTGTTGCCTGTTTGCAATACTGTAACCACCAGAACCCACATCCCTGCCCCCACCAAAAAAAATCACAATCAAGACGTTGTTACGGTGCTGATCTTTCGTCCACAAGAATAAACACCAACCAATGGATTTCCAGTGGGCATATTTGCACTCCAATACACAAGAAGTATGGATTTGCCTGGGAATTTCTCTCAGTTGCACTAATAAGGCAATTTTGTATCTTCAACACACAATGCGTTACTGCACTGTTTTATATAAATTCACAAACACATTAATACACTTTATTGGCTTCATTCAGTAAGTCTTACATTTTGTGAATTCAGTCCAAAGCCAAATGTGACATGTTGTCACAAAGTCGATCCCTTTATAAGGTTTTGTTGTCCTTGATTTTCTTTTCCCAGAGACTTTCTAAATGATCCAAATTTCCAACATGCCTGAATTTTTAATGTTTCACTGGGGGCCCTTTTGCTTACACCTAACAGATAATTCCTCAAGCAGAAGGCTTTCAAGTCTTTCAAGTAAAACTGATACAATGAAGGGTGCGTCGCCAGCTCTCTGGTTGCGCAGGTCAGTTCAGTTCAGCGGTTAGTTGAGTCAGGGTCACTGTTGGAAATGGAACGCTATCCCTTTCCTTCTGCCCTTCCGATTTTGTAACATGTAAGCGTTTTGAGTCATTTTTACTCTTTATGCTAAGGGTTTTTATTTTGGGATTGTTGCATGTACTTTGGAACAGCATCCTTAAGTGGGGATAGCCTGTCGGGTTTGGATAGGATGAGTTGTATTCTGTTTTCGGTTCATTTTGTTTCATTCCGTAATTTCGTAAATAAATGCTGTTTTGTTTAAAACTCGGCAGTGTGACCAGCTAATTCCCTCATTGAATATGCACTGTACACTTACCTTCAAATACCACAGTTACGGTCTGGGTTATGTGCTTCAAAATGTTTGAGGGGTCTGGCCTTGTCCTTAACAATGTACAACAACCTTGTTCATTAAAACCCAAGGATTAATGAGTCAGGGATGGAACGAATCTGATATTGGCTGGGAGGCAGAAAGGACTGGAACCAGTGGCTGAGCAGACTTGAGAGGAGTGCAATAACATCTCCCAGTCAACCCTCACTCTTTATCACAAATGGAAAGAAATGCAATGCAGAGTGATAGAACAGATGACATTTGGGAGTCGAAATGCTGAACGACAATGTGAATAGAAAAGGCAATTTTAAAATTGATGGATGGAATATCAATTTACCCATCGAGTATTCAATCATAAGCTATACAGATTGATATGATTGTTTATCTGAACAGGATATTCAGAATTAAAAACAGACACATAACAACATGAGTGGGGTTCCAGGGAGTTATAGCAGAATAAGTGTGTGTATATTGCTCATTCCGAACTAGTACTGAGATGATAGGCTGAGTGACCACCACCTTTGCTGTAATTATTCTGCGAAATGTATTTAAACGCTTTCAGAGCATGTGGGGACAAGCTGATTAATAAAGGATACAAATGATGTTATCATCAATAATCTATTCCTGTTGCTTCATAAAGTGTAACTCTGAAATGTATTTCAAATCAAAATAAATGTGTTGAGATTTGTGCATTTAAGTGGACCTTGGCAAAAAAGTTATTTTTAGATCTTGAAGAAGAATCAGAGTCCAGTTTAATACGAGTGCCACCGGCACAAGTCACGGGAACAGGAATGGAGCAAATTGTTCAAATATAATATCTAGACCCATCCAGAAAAGTAACAGATTAGAGATAATGGAAATCAGACATACAAGCACAAAATGGTAGAGAAGTGCAACAGGTAAGGCAGGATATGGAGAGAGAAACAATGTTGAGGCTGATATGAACCTGTTCTGTGCAAGTCATATTGGACTCAAAATAGTTAGTTTTATTTCTCTCTGTTCCAATGTTTCCAGAACTGCTGAGTTTATCTCCAACACTTTCAACTGCCATAATACCAGACCACAGAGAGTAATGGTAGGTGGTTGGTTTTCAGACTGAGGCATGTGACCAGCAGTGTTCCACAGAGGTTCATTCTGGGTTTTCATTGTTTGGTCATTTATGTAAATGATTTGGATGACAATATAAAAAGTATGGTTAGTAAGTTTGCGGATGACACCAAAACCGGTGGCACAGTGGACAGTGAAGAAGCCATTCGAAGATTACAAAAGGATCTTGATCAAATGGGTCAATAAGCTGACAAATAGCAGAGAGAGTTCAATCTGGATGATTGTGAGGTGCAGACAATGGTGTGTGTTTGCCGCTGTCTGATGCACTTGGAACGGAATGATTTTATTCCCCATCTGCTGTGGTACAACACAAAGATGTCCTCCTTAATCTTTAAGAGGCCTTGCCCTCTCCCTGATTACCCTCTTGCTCTTAATGCTTTTTTGTATAATATCTTTAGATTATTCTGAACCTTATCTGTCCATGTTATCTCATGTCCCCTTTTTGCTTTCCTGATTTCTCTCTTAGTCATGTTCAACACGCTTTATATTGTTTAAGAGATTCAATGGATTGAAGTTGTCCATATCTAAATTAAGATTCTCTTTAATTCTTGAGTAGAGCCTCATTAACTTTAGTCATCCGTTGTTCCTTAATCTTACCAGCCTTATCCTTCCTTCCATCAAGAACATAATGCCTCTCAGTTCTCATCATGATATTTTTGAATGCCTTCCACTAGTCACACGTTTTCTTCACCTGCCAACAGTCTCCTTAAATCAAACATGGTTTCAGGTCATTGAAATTTATGGTACTCCAATCAAAAAGATAATATTAATAGAAGGCTTATCCTTTCCCATAACCATTCTGAAATGATAGAGTGAGGATCGCAACAGCCATCGTATTCCCCCACTTTTTCTTCAGTTACTTGCCCTGCTATTGCACAAAATAAGGTCTAGTTTTATTCCTTCTCTAGTAGGAGCAACCACATATTGTGAAAGGAAAATTTCTTGAACACGTTGGACAAATTCTTCATCATCCAAACCTTTAACACGAAGTTAGTAACAGTCAAGGTTTGGAAATTTAAAATCCCCCCATTATTACAATCTTATTAAGTTTACATATATCTGAGATCTCCCTAGATCTTTGTTCCTAATTTCTTCCTTACTATTGGGGAGTATACAATACAATTCTATCAACGCGTTCTTTTCTTTCTGACTTTGAATTTCTACCAATATATTTGCACCGGATGATTTCTCACAGACGAGGATGTAGCACAATCTCTTCGAAGTGTCCTTTACTTTCTTATCTTTAATTTCTACCCATATATCTTAGCTTGACGGGTTTTTTGAAATATCTTCCCCAGTTAGACCAATAATTTATTCCTTAATAAAAATTGCCAGCTCTGCCCAGCCACCGCTCCCCCACGCCATGTCTCCTTTTCTATCCTTTTTGCAGCTTCTAACACCTGGAAGATTGAATTACAATACAGCGCAGAACCGGCCTTTTGGCCCTTTATGTTGCTCCGACCTTTGAAGTATTCTCAGCTCGTCCCCCTATGCTATCCCAAAATCATCCATGTGCTTATCTAAGGATTAGTTAAATCCCCCCATTGTGGCTGAGTTAACTACATTATCAGGTAGGGCATTCCAAGCCCTTACCACTCTCTGTGAAACGAACTTGCCTCTGACATCTGTCTTAAATCTAACACCCATCAATTTGTAGCTACACTCCCTCATACATTCTGACATCATCATCCTAGGAAAAAGACTTTAACTGTCTACCCTATCTAATCCTCTGGTCATGTTGCAAGTCTCTTACAAATCCCCTCATAGCCTTCTTCCTTCCAATGAGAACAGACCCAAGTCTCTCAGCCTTTCCTCATAAGACGTTCCCTCCAGACCAGGCAACATCTTGGTAAACCTCCTCTCCACATTTTACAATGTTTCCACATCTTTTTTCTAATGCGGCAACAAGAACTGTACACAGTATTCCAAGTGTGCCCGCATCAGCGTTCTGTATAGTTGCAGCATGATATTGCGGCTCCAGAACTCAATCCCTCTACGAATGAAACCTAACAAACTTTATGCCTTTTTAACAGCACTATCCATTTGGGTGGCAACTTGCAGGGATCGATTTACATGGACTCCAAGATCCCTTTGCACATACAGACTACAAAGAATCTTTCCATTGACCCAGTACTCTGCCTTTCTGTTATTCTCCCCAAAGTGCATCATCTCACATTTAGCTGCATTGAACTCCATTTGCCACCTCAGCCCAATTCTGCTGTTTATCCAAGCCCCCCTGCAACCTGTAGCATTCTTCCAAACTGCCCACTACTTTACCGACTTTAGTGTCATCTGCAACTTTACTAATCCACTCATCTGTGCCTGCGTCTAAGTCATTTTTATAAATAACAAACAGCAGTGGTCTCAAATCAGACTCTTGTGGCACACCAGTATTAATCGTACTTCAGGCTCAATATTTTCCATCCACCACTACTCGCTGCCTTCTTTCAGAAAGCTAGTTTCAAATCCAAACTGCTAAATCACCGCCAATTCCACGCCCCTGCGTTTTCTCCAATAGCCTACCATGTGGAACCTTATCAAAGGCTTTACTGAAGTCCATGTATACCGCGTCAACTGCCCTACCCTCACCTACATTCTTGGTCACCTTCTCAAAAACATCAATGAGATTTGTGAGACATGATCTGCCTTTGACGAAACCAGATTGACTATCTGAAATCAAATTGTTGCTTGCTAGATGATTATAAATAATCCTTTCCACAACCCTTCCTACAGCAGAAGCAAGGCTCACTGGTGTATAATTGCTTGGGACATCTCTACTACGCTTCTTGAACAAGGGCACAACATTGCAATCGTCCAGTCCTCGGGTACTAAACCTGTAGACAATGGTGTCTCAAATATCAAATCCAAAGGCTCTGCTATCTCCTCCATAGCTTCCCAGAGAATCCTTGGATAAATCCCATTCGGTCCAGGGGAATTCTCAACTTGCACTCCTTGCGGAATTGATAAAACCTGTTTATAACTAACCTCGATCCTTTCTAGTCTAATATCTCGTACCTCATTCTTCTCCTCTACAATATTTTCCTAAGTAAAAACCGATGAGAAACGTTCGATTAGCAACTCTCCGATCTCCACAAGGTGCACACTCAACTTTCCGTTTCTGTCTTTGACTGGCCCTATTCCTACCCTAATCATCCTTTTATTTTTCACATACCTATAGAAAGCTTTACGGTTCTCTTTTATTCTATTTGCTAAAGACTGCTCGTGTCCTCTCTATTCTCTTCTTAACTCTCTCTTTAAATCCTTCATAGCTGATCTGTAACTCTCCATCGCCTCATCTGAACCATCTTGCCTCATCAACACATCAACCTCCTTCTTCTTCTTAACAAAAGATGTAATTTCTGTTGTAAACCACGGTTCCCTTTCCTTATCACTTCTTCCCTGCCTGACAGGGACATACCTATCAAGGACATGCAATATCTGTTCCTTAAACCAGCTCTACATTTCCACTGTCTGCATCCCCTTTATTTTGCTACCCCATTCTATGCATCCTAATTCTTGCCTAATCGCATTATAATTGCCCTTACCCCATCTGTGGCCTGTAGCTATCCCTTTCCAACGCTAAACTAAATATAACTGAATTATGGTTACTCTCTCCAAAGTGTTCAGCTGCAACTAAATCAAACACTTGGCCTGACTCATTACCAAGCACCAGATCCAATGTGGCCTCTCCTCTCGTTGGCCCTTCGACATACTGTGTCAGGAAACCCTCCTGTGCACACTGGACAATAACTGATCCATCCGATGTATGAGATTTATATTATTTCCAGTCAATGTTCGGAATGTTAAAGTCCCCCATATTGATCACCCTGTTCTTTTCACTCCTACCCAGAATAATTTTACTAACCCTCTCTTCCACCTCCCTGGATCTCTGCAGAGGCTATAAAAAACTCCAAGCAGTGTGACCTCTCCTCTCCTGTTTCTAACCTCATCCCACACTACCTCAGTAGACGAGTCCTCAGCATAGGTTCTCAGAGCCAGCGTTATACTATCCTTGGCGAAAAAGACCACACCTCCTCCTCTTTTACCACCTTGCCTGTTCTTATTGAAAAATCTTGAACATCTTTCACCCAAGTTCCTATAATAGCTATGATGACTAAATCCCATGTTCTGAAACATGCGCTGAGTCGATTCGCCATCCCTGTAAAACCCATTGCACTGAAGTCAATGCATTTTTGTTCTTCAGAATTACGACATACTCTGATTCTCTCATCTTTCTTTTCCAACTGGCATGTTCTCATCATATTCAGTGATTTCTCCATCCAGCCTACCATTTACACTGCTACTTAGAGTACCTCCACTTGCCTTGTCTGTCAATATAAAGTCTGCCTTTATTGGGTGAGCAAATCTCCCTGCTCAGACATCGGTGGCTTTCCCATTTAGATTAGACCAATCCTTTTGGAAAGGGCCTTTTCTATTCCAAAAGACATTCCAATCTCCCAAAAATCTGAATCAGTCAACAACACAGCAGCTCTTTATGCCATTGATTTTTCTCCTTTAACCTTTTTTAGACCTTCTCTGCTTGAATCTTTCATGGAAAGCACACCAGTAATTATTATTTTAAGGTTTTATTTTTAATCCTCAACATCACCTCTTTGATTCACTCCGGGCTGTTTTAAACTTTTCCCTAAAAATGTCATTCATATCAAGACGTACAATGATTTCTGGCTTCTAAATCACACCTTTGACAATATGCTTGAGACTTTCAGGGACGTTCTTAATCCTGGTACCGGGAAACCAATAAACTATCCTAAATTTTCGCTCACTGCCACAGAATCTCCTGTTTATGCCCCTGACAGGAGAGACCCCTGTCGGATTAATTATACAAAATCTTCTCAATCGCTGCCTAGGCATAAGAATTTTTCCAAAAGTCCAATAACCGATGGCTCTTCCATTTTCCTCACAGAGAGGACCCCCTTCATCAGTTCCAAAAGCTGGACATCTGTTTGATAGAGGAATAGCCACCGGAGATTGTTGAACTACCATTTTACCTGTCCTGACAGTCACCCATCTATCTGACTGATTTTGATGGATAATAACTTCCAGCTATCTCCCTCTCTACCTTACATACATGGCCTTAATATTATTATACCTATGAACAGAATTTTTCATGCCATTAAAATAGAAAATATATCCGTATACATATCAAACATATAAAAAAAAATAAAATCAACCATTTGGAAAACTAACTCAACAAAAATATTCCTCTTCAATAAATTTATCGAAGAAAAAAAGTCTTCTCCAGAGCTGAATGTGTGTAGGACTCTCCAGAATAAAGGCGCATCTTCCTATTTAAAAATAGTTTTTGAAACAAAAAAAACGTTTGCATTTAAAACAAAGAAGAAGACTTTTGAAACATATATAGACTTTTCTAGTTAGTTTTATAGACTCCCTTCCTTTGGAAAGCTCGTTAAAACAACGTTCGTTTGAAAAAAAAATGTTTTGCTTTTTTTTGGTTTCTTTTTGAATTTCAGCATTATTCATTTAAATCCACCCGAGATGCATCATCAAACCTCCCTGCCAGGATGTTGGTGTCCCTCCAGTTAAAATGTACCCTGTCCTTTACAGGTCCCACCTGCCCTGGACGAAATCGCAATGATCCATAAATCTGAAACCCTCTTCCTGAACCAGTTCTTCAACCACATATTAAAGTTTTCTGTCTTCATCTTCCTTATCCCATTTCCACCTAGCACGACGAGTAATCCCAAGATTACAACCCTGGTTATCCTGCTTTTCCACTCAGGCCAATCTCCTTGCAGTCGCCTTGCAGGACCTTGTCACGTTTCCTGCCAATGTCATTGATACCAATGTGTACCACTGGCTGTTAACCCTGCCCTTCAGTATGCCCTGAGCATTCTCGAAGACATCCCTGATCCTCGCACCAAAGGCACTTTTTATGAAGAACGCAAAGAATCGTCGAATCCCTGTATTGTGGAAATAGGTCATTTGGAAAACATGCCCACACTGACCGTCCAAAGAGTAAACCACACAGACCCATTCGCCTATTCTCATACTCTACATTTACCGCTGACTAATACACCTAACCTACACATCCCTGAACATTATGAGCGTAGTAACCCTGCCAGAGCCAGTCACCAACCACATATTGATTCTGCTTTCGCACCACAGATATTGCCAGTACGTCTGAGTATTCCTAGCAACTTCTATGTTTGTTACCAATGATGATCACATAGTGATCAAAACTTATCCAACTCAGATTTAAAAAAAAACCCTTAATTTTTTTTTCTCAATAGGTAACCAAATATTTAGTCTTTCAAGAATCACAGTAAATATCCATCAAATTATTTTTATTTGGTCCATGATTATCATTTCTAACTTTGCCAATCCATGAATAAAAGATATTTTTGCATGTTTTGTGCATTATCTTTCGGGAGGAGTTAGAGAGAGAGGGGTGGGGGTGGGACCAGGGGGTTGCTGGGAAGGTTAATTTCCCACAAAAAACGGACTTACCTCCAGCATCAGGCCTCCATTTGCAGCAGCGGTGAGAGCGAGGAACGGAGTGGGAGAAGATGAATTGTGCGCTGGGAAGGTAAGTGAACTGACATATTTGGGCAGCGATTGAACGAGAGACACTACGCGTGTAGTGGACGGCATGCTGGCACAGTGGTTAGCACTACTGCCTCATAGCGCCAGAGATCTGGGTTCAATTCCCGCTTCAGGCGACTGACTGTGTGGAATTTGCACATTCTCCCCGTGTCTGCGTGGGTATCCTCCGGGTGCTCCGGTTTCCTCCCACGGTCCAAAAATGTGCAGGTTAGGTGAATTGACCATGCTGAATTGCCCGTAGTGTAAGGGGCAGGGGTAAAATGTAGGGGGGTGGGTTTGTGCGTCGGTGTGGACTTGTTGGGCCGAAGGGTCTGTTCCCAAGCTGTAACTAATCTAATGTAATCAAGGTGTAATGTCTCCCACCCGAAACTCCTCATCTAACCAAAACAAAAGATCTCTGTACTTTGTTGATAAGGTGCTTCTCTTCTTTTTTTAATCCTGTGATTGGTTAACGAAAGCACTTTCCTTTTCCGTTTATCTAATTTAAGACCAAGTTAAGCTTTAGAGTAAAAGTGACAGGAGATCTCAGAGCCATATTATGCTCCACTTGCTCAATGTGGGAGCTCAGGGATAAAGCTAGTGTCCCTGTTCAAGTGCAGGACGTGTGTCCATCTCCCTGCACTCTCCTTGCAGGGTCTTGTCATGTTTCCTGCCAATGTCATTGGTACGAAAGTGTACCACAGCTGCTGGCTGTTAATCTTCCACTTCAGTATGCCCTGAGCATGCTCGGAGACATCCCTGATCCTCGCACCGAAGATGCTTCTTATGAAGAACGCATAGACGGGATGATGGCTCTGGAGCGGCGGATGGACTCACCCTGGAGCACACCCAATGCGGAGGAGGTTGTAGATCGCACATTCAGTGAACTGATCACATCACAGATTAGGATTGCTGAAGGAGAAAGGGAATTGGTGACCAAAAGACAGAGAAAGAGCAGGAAGGCACTGTAGGAGTCCCCTGTGGTCACCTCCCTCCTTAGCAGGAAACTGTTTTGGATCCTGTTGGAGAGATGGCTCACCAGGAGAAGACAGCAGTAGCCCCGTTTAAAGCACCGTGGTTGGCCCTGCTGTTCAGAAGGGCGGGAAAAATACTGGAAGGACTAAGTGACAGGGAATTCAATTATAAAAGTCTGTTCGAATCCAAGACTCCAGAATGGTATGTTGTTTTGCATGTGCAAAGGAAAGTATTGCCTTGGATCGACTGCAGAACATTCTGAAGGGGGAGGGTGAATATCCAGTTTTCATGGTGCATGTAGGCACCAGTGATATAAGTTATAAAATCAGGATGCGGTCCTTCAAACAGAATTTAGGGAGTTAGGGGTCAAGTTAAAAAGTAGCATATAAAAGGTTGTAATATCAGGATTGCTACCAATGCTACGTGCTAGTCAGAGTAGAAATGAGAGATGGTGCAGGAGTGAGGAGTTCTGATTTTTGGGACATTGGGACCGGTTATCTGGGAGGTGGGACTATTACAAATTGGACTGTCTACACCTGAGATAGCATGGAAACAACGTCCTTCGGTGTACTTTGGCTAATGCTGTTTCAGAGGGTTTCAACTAATGTTGTAGAGGGATGGAAACCAAATGAGGAGGTTAGTCGACATTAAGGAAATAACAACTGCAGCCTGGAAGGAAATAGGTAATGAAGTCAGCGTGAGTAAGGGGAAGAGTCGGCAGAGAGTAGATGATGAACACAAAGGGACAGGTTACCTGAGGTACATTTGTTTTAATGCAAGAAGTGTAGTGTGTGCAGATAAACACATGGCTTGGATTAGTACCTGGGAGGTGATATTATTGCTATTCCTGATACTTGGTTGAGGGAAGGGCATGATTGGCATGTAAATATCCCAGGATATCAATGCTTCAGGTGGGATAAACGGGGGGGGGGGGTGGTAAAAGGGGTATAGGAGTTCCATTACTGGCCAAAGAAGATACCACAGCTGTGCTGAATGAGGGCACTATGGAGGACTCGAACAATGAGGCAAGAAGGGGAGAGCTCAGAAATAGGAAGGGTGCAGCAACAATGTTGGGGCCTCCCAACAGTGAGCAAAAGATGAAAGTACAAATATGTAAACAGATCATGGAAAGATGTGGGAGCAACATGGTGGTGGTGAAAGGCGATTTTATTTTCGCAACATTCCATGGGATTCACTTAAGATTAGAGGACTGGATGGAGCAGAATTTGTAAGGAGCAGCCAGGAGAGTTTTTTGAGCAGTATGTAAACAGTCCAACTCAGGAAAGGGCCATTTATGTCGATAAAGGGCCTATCTATTCAACAAATTATTACCTTCTTGGGTAACATGTCGGAAAGCGTGAAAATACTTCCATCTCTTACTGTCAGAGACCGACCAAATCCCATACCTCATGAAATAATAACTTATTTCCAGTCTCTTCCTGATCTTCCTGAGGGAACTTTTCCCACAGAGACAAAGTCTTTACAGAGATCAGCAACTAACTCAATATCCCACCCCGCCAAGGCTGTGCACTCTCCTGCAGCTCCTTGGATCTCCTTTACTACTTTCCCTAATACCATTGCATTAGCCTCTTTTGCCACATCTTTTCCCACAATGTCATTCTTCCACGACCAGCACTGTGACTTTTCGTGTCCCATCTTACCACCATGGAAACACCTGAGGCCTTTCATTTTCTTGGAATTCTTTTTGTCACGAATGAAGAACTATTCAAAGTGTGCTCGACTCTTTGTTTGATAGTGAAAGATCCCGCCTGCTTCCAATTTTTATCTCTCACACGGATGAAATTCGTGTCAGAAACTAAATTTCACGTCATGCATCAATGCACATTTCTCGGTCATCTCTGCTGCTATTCTCACTTCTTGAAGTTTCTGTTCATCACGTAAGTTCTCTGGAAATGCGTTTATGAACCCCTCCAGCACAATAAACTCTCTTGACTTCATTTCCATCGTCTGAACTTGATTTTCCTGACTAATTTGCAACTCCTGAAGTTCACACTCTCTCCCTTTCTCTTTACCCTTCATCTCTCTCTCTTTGCTGAGCGAAGAAACTTCTCTCCTTTTTTTCTCTCTCTCTTTCAGTCTTTTACTCCCTCTCTTCTCAGTCTCCTTTTCTCTCTCTCTCTTCTTTCTTCTCTCTATCTTTTTGCTCAGCTAAAATCCTTCTCTCCCTTTCTTTTTCTTCTCTTCCGTTTGGCTCATACACAGTTTACATTTTTGTAACTCTGCTGCTCTTCTGTTTCTCTGATATACCTCAGTATTTGACCAAGTCCATTTCAATTTCCTTATGTCCCTGGTTAAAATGAATTCTAATCTGTTTGCTAATTCCAAAAGAATATCTATCCTCTGTCTTTCTAACCTTCCTTGGCAAAGTTGGGAAGCATCTTCAAACCTCAGAACCTCTTTAGCAAAGTTAAGAACCATTTTCCTCTCTTTTAATTTAACCGACCACATGTAATCAAAATGAAACAAATTATGTCACCTAAGTTTTAAAGTGTTTTAAACACCAAGTGTTTAAATATGCTGGGAGCTTTGGTACCCCAAATCTGTTCAAACCTGTCCAATACCAGACGAACCCTAAATCTGTTAAAATGCAGAGGTCGAACCACTACTGAATGAAGCTTAACACACAGAAACGCTCGCCTCACCTTGTCATCTGTTGGAAGTGTGAGGGACTAAAAGGGAACACGTAATTGTCACCTTTATAAAGAAAAGTAGCAATTTTCTTTCCGAACAAAACTATTAAGAAACTGAACATTGCTTCCTTTAACTGAGCACAACCCTATTGACATTCTGTTCCAGTAACACACAATAAATATTGCATTAACATAATCACATGTCTACACAGTCTCTACATTCTCTGCTGTAATCAATCTCTTACCCATTGATTTCACTGGGTCGTCTTATTCCTTTTTACGAAGCGAAAGTGAGAACTTCAGATGCTGGCGATTAGAGTCAAGAGCGTTCTGCTGATGAAGGGCTCTTGCCCAAAATGTTGATACTGTTGCTTCTCGGATGCTACCTGACCTGCTGTGCTTTTCCAGCATCACACTCTGGACTTATTTCTTTTTACTCCGAATATGTTTTACTGCAAAAGGTATCTTTTTGATGGACTACTTTCTGATTTCTTTGAGAGCAAGATTTTAGATAGGCGTTAGCTCTTCGACTCGACAGTGGTTGCTCTGTTGTTCGGTGGCAGTTGCTCTAACCAATTTCCAAAATGACCACTCTTTTTTTATAGCCCCAACATCGTTCCCTTTCACTGGTTTGATGTCATCAAAAGATTAGAGGCAAACAACTTTCCAAATGTTTGAGTGAGAATGTATTCATCTGAATACTGACGTTGAATATTTAATTGTGATCGGACAAAAATGAGATAAATATTCTCTGTTCAACATAAAATGACATGTAGTTTTCTTTTGTTTTTGTATCATAAAGTGTTGTAATGAGTTTATATTTTAGTTCCCAACATATAGTAACAATGTAGTTGCTCTCAGAGGTAATGCACGCATTGTTATGTGAAATAGTCGGAGTTCACATGGTATTGTTGGCCCCAATTTCCAAAACACAGGAGATATTTTATTATTGTTCATACTGGGAAACCCATCACTTGGAATCACAACCGACATTATAAAGAGATTCCAAAAGACCTGAATTCAGGCCTAGTGCTACTGAAACTCACAGCTTTCTGTAATACTGAGTGAAACACTGGCCTGCTCCTCAATCTGTCCAGAGACATTCCAACCTGGGTTAGGGCAGTCATTCAGACATACGTTCACAAGAAATCATTTGCAGCCCACCCTGGGCAAGTGAAAACTAATCAATAGCCTATCGCAGGTCTTAGTGTAGACACACATGCTGTCCATATTCGGGACAATGACTGACCAACAAACAGGTCTTACAAATTCATCTTCAGTCTCAGCCTGCTCCAGGGAGCAGATGTATGGGCATGTCTCACCATAACACATCGCACAAGTCCCTTGAAGGCATCTGGCCTGCCTCTTAGATTCCAGATATTTGCACCCTGCACCAGACCCAGTATGAAGTAATTCACAATTTGACTGTCTCCTGTAGCACACTGTGTCTCACAGTGAACACTATAAAGCCATAACCAACATATGTCACCTTCATACTCATCAGTGTCAAAATAAAATTGAACTTCTGTGTAGATGGCCAGAGATTAATACGTGGGTTACCCAACCTGCTTTAGAGTGGGTTTCGATCGAGATCAGTCCTGTAGAGTTGCTCTGTGGGAAACAGCAGCAAATGCCAAGACAAGAACCACTTCAATAACTGAACTTTGTGGATTTTGTCTGATGTGTGTCACCACACACACATTATACTGACACTCAGTTGAATGTAACAATGGGCCCCATAACTGCAAGTATCGGCCTAACGCCCCTCCCTGGATTCCTGACCCCACACACCTCACTGCCTCCCACATTTACCAATTGAGGAGAATCCACAACCTGGGTGAAACAGTCTATGCTTCATCTGAGCTTGTCCACTCCATAATGGCCTGTTCAACCAACTTACTGACTGCTTTCCATTTCAGGACTACCTATGGTGCTGTCCTCCTGAGCAAGTACAATTCCCAATATCTTGAGGATCTTGGAATGGAAAATATAGGAAGACACCAACCATTTTCTGTGAGAAACTCCACATGATTAGAGACAGGTTTGAACTACCAGAATTAGAGTGATTCATGTTCACAAAGGGTCAGCACAAGCCTGTACCCTGCACACTCCAGCAGCATCGTTGGGAGCATATGCTCTTGCGGAGAGACTTAATAAACACTGCCCATTACTGAGGGCTGTCCCCCTGCACACTGAGTGCGAAATTAATCACCAGAAACTCATGGTATGTGGAGGTGATCGCTCAGTTCAGGACAGTGGCATTTGATGCATCAATTTAAAAACAAGAAATGATGAAGTACAGATGAGGTACAGACTGTTCCTGGTGTTATATTCCAGGTTGGATGTCCTTTGGCCTTGGTGCTAGGATTATGACATATCAGACAGATGTGGTCAGGGAATAGATAGACACGTGAAATCTTGCCATTTGTGATGTGGTTGAAGGAGGTCAGGATTGGCAATTCTATATTCTGTAGCATAGGAACTATAGGCAGGAGATGCTGTTGTTTTATTAATTAAGGAATCAATTACTGCTGTAAAAAGGGACAATATCTTGGACGGGCCTTCAACTGAGGCATCGAGGATAGCGATTAGAATAAAAAGATGACAGATAATTGCAAGGTCATATTAAAGACCGCCAGTTAGAAGAAAATACATGAGCCAATGTGTAACCAATCGCTGTAGTGTATAAAACCATTATGAGGGTCATTCTACTTATGCTTTTCAATATAAAACATTTATTGGGGCATTCACATGCTTTCAAGAGGGGACAAATATGTTGAAATGTATTGCTGATATGTTCTTGTATCAGCATGTGGAGTATACAACAAGGGATGGTTTATTTCTGGACCCAACATAATCTAGTCCCATTGGCAAGCATATGGCCTATATCCCTCCAAACCCTTCCTCATCATATATGCATCCGTATGCCTTTTAAATGGTGGAATTCTAATTCTGGGTCAAACTGTAGTCGAACAGCGTGGAGTGGGGAGCAGTGTTCTTTCTCAAAGTGGATTTGATGAGAGTATCAGCCCAATATTTTACACTCTAAGATCCAATGAAGGAAAATGAGACAGCAGGACCTTGAATATCTGCAAATATTCAGAGCAGAATAATAAAGTAAAGAGAAGTTTAAAGAAGCTATAAAGTGAGCAGAACAATGGAATCCCTAGAGAAAAGTAGAAAGTGCAACACTGAACTTAAGGAAATAGTAGAAAAGCAAAAATGGGGTGCGATAAAACATCAGCGGGTGTTCTATCGCTATACCAGGGGAAGAGGATATCTTGGGAAAGAATGGGGATATTAGGGATCAAGGAGGCAGCCTGTGCATGGATCCAGAGAATATGTTAAATATGTCCTTCATATCAGTCTTCAGTTTACAGAGTGACTTATTGGAATCGGGGAGAGTCGCAGAATAAAAAGAGTGGACACATCACCAGATCTGGATGTGCTGTATCTTAACTGATATGGGAACAGAAGGAAAAAAATACAGGTTCTGATCCTCTTTTCTTACTGTGCTTTTGCCACAGAGGATTTGCAATAGAACAGTATGCAATCAAATATATGTTCAACAAGGTGTGCTAGAAACAAACGAGAGAATTAAAACCACCAAGTCTCATATCAGTGAGAGGGAAACAATTGTAGAAGGTTCTGAAAGCTATTGAGCATGGATCATTAAGCATCTTCAAGGGTGAGAGACATATTTTTAATCAATCAATGAATCAAAGATGACGAGGAAAATGGAGTTGAAGATTATCAGAACAAACATCATTGAACTGAAAGGCAGAGCATACTCGGTGAGCTGCTGGGCCTACTGTTTTTGCTATGCCTTATGGTATTCGGTCTACTCCTAACCCTGTGTTCGCAGGAACAAACACCTCTCTCTGAGATACACTTCAGAATGCAGCTGACTAATTCAAGGAATTTATAAATGCTACACCGATAAGCAGAAATATGTTTGAAGCAGGAAGCCAAATAGTATTTTATAATTTTCATTGAAACGTAGTCTCATTCTTTGAAACACTAGGGAACACAGATCTAGTTTGTCATGGCTCTCTTTGATAGAATGTTCCTTGGAAGAAGTCAATTGAACCTTGCTTGCCATCTCTCTGTGGCAGTAATATAATTCCTGAGATAAAGAATCAACATTGCAAATAGTCCTTCATGTACAATCTGGCCAAGCTCCTACTCAACTGAAGCAAGACGTCACTCCTCCTGTGCTGAAATCCTCGGACAATAAAGGTTCACATTCCACTGACATTCCAAGTAGTTTGCTGCACCTGTATGTTAGACGTCGGCAGCTTATAGACAAGGACACTTAAGTTTTATTTATAACTGTACTTTCCAACATTTTAAGATTTAAGAATTATACTGCACATCAATTTATGCAAAAAAATTAGATAACTTTCTGTTTCCACATGATGATATTTGCATGGATCTTGCCCATGTGGACGTCGGTTCAATCTTCATAAATCTTTACATCTTTCTCACTGCACACATTCCCACACGAGAATTACGTCTAAGTCCTACACTCTGTTTAATGTCTTTTCAATAATAATTAATCCATTGAGTGGATTCATAACGGTAGAATTGTTAGAATGCAGGAGGCCCAGTGTACATTCACAGGCTCTTCAAATGCACATCATTACCTCCACCCAATATCCTGCCTTTCCTCTGTATCCTGCCTGACTCATCCTGTACACAATCTACTTGTTTTATTCCATTCGGTGAAAAGCAATCTAACTGTCTTTGTTGGAGAACAATCTCCTCTGAGTAAATATTCTCAACCGAAGAAAATGCAATGAATGGAGTACATCACATCGGCATTCAAATTGACCCTCAGCAGCCTTCTATAGTCAAGATTGAGTTGACACGTTTCAGATTATCCACCCGACATCCGTCTTGTTCCCTGTTTTGGTTGGTATTGTTTAATTCTTTGTTTACACCTTAATTCCTGAGAAAGAAACCCTTTTAAGGCAGGTAAACAGAGTTATGTAACAAATGTCCTTAAATTGTGGAACAGGCGCAAAGGGTTAAACAACCTCATCGTATTCTATCGTCTTGGGTTCCATGTTGCAATGGCATGGTAACCTTGCAGCCAATTACAAGTCCACTTCAACAGATAAATGTTTAATTAAATTAAAAGGAGTCACTGATTGTAATAATGAATTTGTATTGCTAAAGAAATCTAGGCACATACCTGGATATGTTATGCCATCAACTTTCAATGGAAGCAGTGTATCCAACAAGATACATTGTAGATATTTACCACAGTTCATTCGACATCACCTTCCAATCCATGACCATCTGCAATATCAAGGGCAACAAATCCATGGAAACACCACCCCCTGCAAGTTACACAGAAAGTCAATGACTGTCCTGACATAGAAATACATCTCCATTCCATGGGTTTCACTTGATGAATACACTGGCTTTCTTTCCCTCACATTATTGTGGGTGTCTCTGCACCAAACTGACTGCAAATGCTCAAGTAGGCAGTGAACTGCCACCTTGTCCAGAACAACAGTCTATGGGTAATAAATGAAGGCCCAGCCAGCAATGGCTGATACCTGTCACTGAACAACACACTAATGTTTCACAGCTTGCAATCTGGGTTTCACTTTTGGAATAAATTTCATCTATGTTCTTGAGTTTCAGGAAATGGACTCGTGATTTGATCGAAATATAAAAGATTTTGAATTGGATGGGCTTGATTGGGCAGATGCTGAAAAATTATTTCTGTGGGTCAGGGAGTACAAAACATGATAACAGAGTCTCAGGATAACGGGCAATTTATTTGGGTCTGAGAGGATGTGAAATAATTTCAATCAAAGGGTATTAGAGTGTTTACTATTCCCCATCTTAAGAATTGTGGACGCACTGTGAATGAAAACAATGTAAAGTTCACAGTGATATGGAGGAGCTCAGGGTTAGAGGAGGTTACAGAAATAGGGAGGCAAAGGTGCAGGAGAATGTTACAGATATAGGGAAGCTGTAACAGGACAGAGAGATTGCCTGGATAGTGATGGGTTTATGGGCTGGATGTTAGAGAAGGCTGTAGGTGCTGGAAGAGTTTACAACAATAGGGAGGGCTGGAGGCGCTTGACGTGTTTATCGTGATAGGGAGGTATGTAATTTCGAGAATGG
The DNA here is from genome assembly GCF_047496795.1 of Chiloscyllium punctatum. Classification (NCBI taxonomy): domain Eukaryota; kingdom Metazoa; phylum Chordata; class Chondrichthyes; order Orectolobiformes; family Hemiscylliidae; genus Chiloscyllium; species Chiloscyllium punctatum. The sequence goes on from NC_092756.1 coordinate 2,071,659, forward strand.
GTTCCAGTCCTGTGGAGCAACGTACGTGCTGGAGGAATACTCAGTCACAGGAAGAGGTGAAGATGCTGAAGATCAGTTGGGGTGGAGGGGTAGAAATGTCAAAAAGACGGCACATGTGCGGCACGGTGGCACAGTGGTTAGCATTGTTGCCTCAAAGCACCAGAGACACGGGTTCACTTCCCCCGGCAGGCGACTGACTGTGTGGAATTTGCACATTCTCCCTGTATCTGCGTGCGTTTCCTCCGGGTGCTCCGGTTTTCTCCCACAATCCAAAAATGTGCAGGTTAGGTGAATTAGCTATGCTAAATTGCCCGTATCAGTAGGTGAAGGGGTGAAATGTAGGGGAATGGGTCTGGGTGAGTTTTGTGTCGGTGTGGGCTTGTTGGGCCGAAGGGCCTGTTTCCACACTGTAAGTGATCTAATCTCAAAGATAGGGAGGTGTGTAGTGACTGGAAGAGATTACAGAGATAGGGAGAGTTGTAGGGGGCTGGAGGATGATACAGAGATTGGGAAATGTGTAGGGTCTAGCCTAGGTTCCAGAGATTGGGAGGTGCGTAGAATCGTAGGTGCTTCAGAGATAGGCAGGTGTGTTTTGGATGGAGTGACATTTTTGCCATCAGAGATATGGGACAAGGAGATCAGGATTGACAACTCAATATTCTGTAATACAGGAACTATAGGCTGGACATGATTTGGTTTTATTAATTAAGGAGTCAATTACTGCAGTAAAGAGGGATGATGTTGTGGAAGGCCCTTCAAATTGAGGCTTCGTGGATAGAGACTGGAATACAAAGATGACAGATACATTGCTAGGCTCATATTAAGACGCCCAGTTAGAAGAAAGTACAGGAGCTACTCTGTAACCAATCACTGTCGTGTATAACACAATAAGAGGATAATTCTATTTATGCTTTTCAATATCCTACATTTATTGGGGTAGTCATGTGCTTTTAAGAGAGGACAAATATGTTGAAATTTATTGCTGAGAGCTTCTCAGATCAATATGTAGATGATACAACAAGGATAGTGCATTTCTGGGCCTTATTGTGGAGAATGAAGCCAGTCATATGTTCGAGGCAGGATTGGGAGAGAAGCTTAGGACCAATGACCATAATATCATATATTTTAATTTCCTTAAGGAAAAGGCAAAAAAAAGTTTTCAAAATATAACGTTTTTGGATTGGGGAGACACAGTTTATTAGAAAATAGGATCTGGCCAAAGTAGTCTGGGGACATTTACTTCTGGGTAACCCTGTCGTCGAATAGCGTGGATTAGGGAGGAGTGTCCATGCTCAAAATGAAATTTTTGAGAGTATGTGCCCAATATGTTACAATCTAAGTTCAACTTACGAAAACAAGCCCAGAGACACTCCGACGTCTACAAATATTCAGAGCTGAACAAAAAGTAAAGAGTAGATAAAAGCAGCTATAAAGTGAGCAGATCAATGGAATCCCTCTAAGAATGTAGAAAGTGCAGCGCTGAAGTTAAGGAAGTCAGTAGAAGAGAATAAAGGAGGTTTGATAAAACATTAACGGGTAATGTTAGTAAGAATCCCAGGATATTCCATCCACATATCGGGGAAAGAGGATAACAAGGGAAAGAACGGGGAATAGGAGGGATCAAGGAGGCAGCCTGTGTACAATACCAGAAAATACGTGAAACACGTATTTCATATCCGTCTTCAATTGGGCGAAGGAGTTCCTGGATTCATGGAGGGCGACTGTGTGACCCTTCAACAGATTGATAGCGATTGGAAGGAAGAACTGGAAGTTTTGGTAGAGTAAAAACTGGACAAATCCCCAGATCTGTGAGTTGTATCTTAAAATTAATATGAAAGGAAAGGAAGAATATAACAGGCTCTGAGCTTTATTTATTTATTGTGCTTTTGAACAGAGTGGAGGTGTGATGGAGAGGTCGGCATCTAATTTCGTTTCAACAAACTGCGCTATAAATAAACAACGGAAGTAAAGACGACCAAGTCTCACATCAGTGTGGGAAACAATTACAGAAGATTTTGAAAATATCTTCAAGGCTGAGAGATATGTTTTTATTTAGTTAGTGAATCATAGGTGATGGGGAAAGTGCAGGAAAGTGGAGTTGAGTACTATCAGAACAAACATCATTGAAGAGAAAGGCAGAACATACTCGGTGAGCTGCTGGAAATATTACTGTCCCTATGACTTATGGTATCCAGTCTGCTACTATTCCTGTATTTGTGAGACCAACAACTTGTCTCCCATTGGAGTGCGACACAGTTCGGAATACAACTGAATTCATAAATGGTACGCAAATAGCCAGAAATTATTTAGAAGCAGGAATGTAATCACTATTCTGTAACTTCTAAGGAAAATAATGTTCATTCCTTGAAACACTGGGGAACACAGGCCAAGTTTCTCATGGACTTTGATAGCATTGTCCTTGGTAGAAGCCTATTGAACCTTCCTTTTCCTCTCTCTATGGCAATAAAATATTTACTGAGAGAAAGAACCAAAACTGCACAGAGTCCTCCGGGGTACAGTCTGACCAAACTCCAATTCAACTGAAGCAAAACGTCTCTCCCCTTGTGCTTACATCCTCTTACAATAAAGGTTTTCATCCCACTGTCTTTCCAAATAGCCTGCTGCACCTGTACGTTAGACGTCAGCAGTGTATAGACAAGGACACTTTGGGTTTTATTTATATCTGTACTTTTCAACGTTTCACAATTTATGAAATATAATGTCCATCAATTTCTCCAATAAAGCGGATAACTTCACGTTTCTGCATCATATGTCATTTGCAATGACCTTGCTCATGTGGAGGCCCGTTCAATTTTCATAAATATTTGCATCTTCCTCACAGCACACATTTCCACACAAAAATTAACTGTAAATTCTTCACTCTGTTTCCTGTCTTTTCATGAATACTTAATCCATCTGAGTACATTCATAATTATAGTTTTGTTCGAGTGAAGGAGGCCCAGAGTGTTCTCACTGGCCCTTCAATGAGCATTATTACCTCCACCCAATTTCTCACTTTTACTTTGCAACCTCCTTGACGCATGCCAAACACAATCTATTTCTTACTTTTTGAAAAGCTGAAGAACTGTCTTTGTTGAAGAAAGTATTCGCAACAGAAGTAAAGGCAATGAGTGAAGGACATTACCCATCAAATTGTCCCCCTACAGCCTTCTGTCGTCAACACTGAGTTGACACTTTTCAGATTATCCATTCAATATCCATCTTGTTGCCTGTTTTGGTTGGTATTGTTTCGTTCTTTGTTTACACCTGAATACCTGAGATAGAAACTCTTTTGCGAAGGAAGGGTCGTGACCGATTTGGGCCAAAAGCAGGTAAAAGGAATTATGTAATAAATCAGTTATAATCTCCTTAAATTATGGAACAGGCGAAAAGCGCTCAACAACCACATACTGTCCTGATCGTATTGTGTTCCACGTGGCAATGGCACGGCGACCATGCAGCCAATTACAAACTCATTTCAGCAGATAATTGTTCAATTAAATTACATGGAGTCACTGATTGTAGCAAATTGAAGTCGTATTGCCAAAAGGTAGCTAAGACCATATGTAGAACAGCTATGCTGCCCCTGTATAAGAAAGGGTACGTGTGTAGTCCAGCTCGATTGCCACAAGATTCACTATTTCCACTATCAATCCTTAATGGAGGCAGTGTGTTCCAGATACACGGTATATTGCAGACATGTATCAAAGTCCATTCGACAGCACCTTTCAAGACTTGATCATCTGAAGTAGCAAGGGCAACAGATCGACGGAAACACTAACCCTGCAAGATGCACATGAAGTCAATGACCATCTTGACTGGGAAATATATCCCAGTCTCGTGGGTGTCACTTGATGAATATCCTGTCTTTCATTCCCGAACATTTTTGTGGGTGAGCCTGCTGCATGGGCAGCACACAGTCACCTTGTCCATAACAAAAGGTATGGGCAATAAATGATGGCCCACCAGCAATGTCTGACATCTGTCAATGAATAATACACAAATGTTTCACTGTTTTGCATCTGAGTGTCCCTTGCTGCATTTTTGAATAGATTTAATCTATATTTTTGAGTCTCAGGAAATGGAGAAGTGATTTGTTTGAGGAGCAAAAGCTTCTGAGTGGAAAGAGCTTTATAGGGCCGATGCTGAGAAATTATTTCTGTGGGTCTGGGAATCCAAAACATGATGACAGGATCTCAGGATAAGGGGCAACTTATCTAGGACTAAGATGATGTAAAATTATATCCCTCCATGGGTCTCAGAATATTTAATATTCGCCATCTTAAAGTTTGTGGATGCATGTCAATGAATACAGTGAAAATTTCACAGAGATATGGAGGAGCTTCGGATTAGATAAAGTTACAGTGATATGGAGGTATAGGTTCAGGAGGGTGTTACAGATGGGCGGAAGCTGCAATAGAACAGAGAGATTACCGAGATACGGACGGGTGTATGTGCTGGAAGACTTTACAAAATTAGAGAAGGCTGTAGGTGCTGTAAGTGTTTCCAAAGGCAGGGAGGAAAGGAGGAGCTTGTGAAGTTTATAGCGAGAGGGTAGCATTTAATAGAGTGGGTCCAGACATATGGAAGGATATATGTGATGAAGGAAGCCACAGTGATAGGAAGGACTGAAGATACTGCAGGAGATTACAGAGATCAGTAGGGGTGGAGGGCTGGAAGATGTATGTGCTGGTGGAGGTGATGCAGATAAGAATAGGTTTAGATGTTGGAGGTTATCAGCGATAGAGAGGTGTGGAGAGGCTGGAGGAGGAGACAGAGGTCAGGAAGACCATTGATGATGAATGAAGTTCACAGAGGTGGGAAGGGGTAGAGTGGCTGGAGGAATTTACGTAGTTAGAGAAGAATGTATTGGGTGGAGGAGGTACAGAGATGAAGAGGGCTGTAGTGACTGCGTGTAGTTACTGAAGTGGGGATGATGTGTAAGTGTTTATAGAACATAGAACTATACAGCGCAGAACATGCCTTTTGCCCTCGATGTTGCACTGACCTGTGAACTCATCTAAGCCAATCCCCCAACACTGTTCCATCATCATCCATGTGCTTATCCAAGGATTGTATAAATCCCCCTAACGTGGCTGAGTTACGTACATTTGCAGACCAGGCATTCCACGCTCTTACCACTCTCTGAGTAAAGAACCTGCCTCTGACATCAGTCTTAAACCTGTCACCCCTCAATTTGTAGCTATGTCCTTTCGCACAAGCTGATGCCATCATCTGAGGAAAAAGGCTTTAACTGTCTACCCTATCTAATCTTCTGATCACATTGTATGTCTTCATTAAATCCCCTCTTAGCCTTCTTCTCTCCAATCGGAACAGACCCAAGTTTCTTAGCCTTTCCTTATAAGACCCTCCCTCCAGACCAGGCAACATTCTGGTAAATCTCCACTGTACCTTTTCCAATGGTTCCATACCCTTCCAGTAATGGGGCGACCAGAACTGCACACAATATTCCAAGTGTGGCCGCACTAGCATTTTGCAGAGCTGCAGCATGACATTATGGCTCTAGAACTCAATACCTCTACCAATACAACCTAACACACCGTATGACGTCTAAACAGTACAATCAACCTCGGTAGCAACTTTCAGGGATCTATGTACATGGAAACCAAGATTCATCTGCACATCCACATTACCAAGAATCTTTCCATTGACCAAGTATTCTGCCTTCCTGGTATTCTTCCCAAAATGAATCACCTCAGAGTTAGCTGTATTGAACCTCCATTCGCCATCTCTTAGCCCAATTCTGCAGTTTGTCCAAGTGCCCCTTCAACCCGCAAAATATTTCCACACTGTTCACTACTCCTCCGATTTTAGTGTCATCTGTAGACTTACTAACCCATCCACCTATGCCTGCATCTAAGTCATTTATAAAAATGACAAACAGTAGTGGTCCCAAAATAGATCCTTGTAGCTCACCAGGGTTAACGGACTCCGTGCTGACCACCACTCGCTGCCTTTTACAGAAAGCCAGTTTCTAATCCAAACTGCTAAATCACTCTCAACTCCATGCCTCTGCATTTTCTCCAACAGTCTACCATGTGGAACCTTATCAAATGCTTTACTGAAGTCCATGTACACCACGTCAACTGCCTTCCCCTCTGACACATGCTTGGTCACCTTCTCAAAAACCTCAATGTGGTTTGAAAGACATGACCATGTTGACTATTTGCAAACAAATTGTTGCTTGTTAGATGTTTATAAATCCTATCTCTTATAATCCTGTATAAATATTTCCTACACACACATAAGGTTCACCGGTCTGTAATTGTCTTGGCCATCTTTACTGCCCTTCTTGAACATGGGCATACATTTGCAATCCTCCATTCCTCTGGTACTAAACCTGTAGACAATGAAGACTCAAATATCAAAGCCAAAGGCTCCAACAACTCCTTCCTAGCACCCCAGAGGAAGCTCGAATAAATCCCATCCAACACAGGGGACAGTTTAACTTCCACTCCTTCTCGATATGATAACACATCTTCCTTACCAACCTCAATCCTTTCTCATCAAATATCTCGCATCTCATTCTTCTCTATAATATTCTACTTCCCCTGAGTGAAAACGAATGAGAAAGGTTCGTTTAGCACCTCTCCGATCTCCACAGAATCCACACTCAACTTCCCACTTCTGTCTTTGACTGGCTCTATTCCTACCCTAGTTATCCTTTACTTCATAACGTGCCTATACAAGGCTTTAGGATTCTCCTTTATTTGACCTGCTAAAAATGACTCATGTCCTCTCTTTGCACTTCTTAACTCTCTCTTTAAATCCTTCCTAGCTAATCTGTAACTCTCCATCGTCTCATTGTCACATAAGCCTCCTTCTTCTTCTTAACAATAGATGTAATTTTTGTAGCAAACCACGGTTCCCTTACATTATCACTTCCTCCCTGCCTGATAGGGGCATGCTATTTAAGGACGCGCGATGTCTGTTCTTTAAACCAGCTTCACATTTCAATTATCCCCATCCCCTACATTTTGCCACCCTGTTCTATGCATCATAAGCTCTGCTTAATCGTGTTACAATTGCCCTTCCCCCATTAATAACTCTTGCCCTGTGGCATGTACCTAGCCCCTTCCCTCACTAAACGAAACATGTTTTTGGAGGTTATATCCATATGAAAAGGTAGAGGTACGAGAGAATGCCAGAATTATGGGGCGGTATGGAAATGCTGGAGGAGGTTACGAAGATCATGAGAGTCTAGTGGTTGGATGAGGTTTACAAAGGTCGGGAGCGGGGAGTGGCTGGACAAGGTTACAGCGACAGGGTATATGGGAGAGCAGCTTAGAGAGATATGTAGGGTTTGTAGGGGCTGAAGTAAGTCATAGATAAAGGGTGATATATAGAAGATGGAGAAGGTTAGAGAGATAGGGAGGAATGTAGGGTTGGGAGGTGCTTAGTGAGATAGTGAGGGGTGTAGGATTTGAAGATGTTACAGAGATAGGAAGGGGTATAGAGTTTGGAGGAGTTTAAAGAGATAGGGAGGAGGAATGTTCTGCAGATATTTACAGTGATAGATTGGTTGATGAATCGGCAGGCAAGGGACAAAGAGTATTTGAAGGAGTGAGACATTGGAGTGTCCAATCACGAAAGCCAAGGAGTCAGTGTCATCCAAACAGGAGAGGCCCTTATGCTGACTGTAATAAAAATAAAAGGCCCTGTAGACCATGCAAACTCCTCCTTGGAGCTTATGCCAGAATTGAGAGAGATGTTCTCCAGACTGTCAAGCAACAATGTGACATGACAAAACCTCATGGGTTCATATCAAAGCCTGACACGGAAACCTCCTGCTGATTCACCTCTCTCACCCTCACGGTGTCAGATCAAACACTGACATGGAAACCTCCTGCTGATTCACCTCTCTCACCCTCACGGTGTTAGATCAAACACTGACACGGAAACCTCCTGTTGACTCCCCTCCCTCAGCCTCACGGTGTCAGATCAAACATGGACACGGAAACCTCCTGCTGACACCCCTCCTCAGCTGGTGGATCAGTGTTCCTCTACGTTGAACAACACTTGGTGGAAGCACTGAGAGAGTGACAGAGCTGGAGAATGTATACTGGGTGTGCCATTTCAAACCCAACACCAAGAGGGGCTCAGCAGCAGCATTGCTGATCGAGGTGGTCGGGTCCAAAAGGACATCATTGCTTCACTGCGTCTGCACCGAGTCGGGGAGAATGACTGACAGGGAGAAACATCCTTGACCTCTTCCTCACCAACCTACCAGCTGCAGACACATTGTTCGATGACTGTATTGGGAACGGCGAACTACCGCACACAGTATTTCTGGAGACAAAGTTCTCCTGTTACATCGTGAAGACCCGCTGTGCATATATAACATCACTGTGCTAAACAGGGCAGATTTCCAATAGATTTTGGAACTTTGCACTGGCCTGTGTGAGGCGTTTCGTGTCATTACCAACAGCAGCAGAATTGTACTCCAGCATAAGTTTCACTATCACTGCCTGGTGTATGTTCCACTTTATCCTGACCATCAAGCCAGGGATACAGCCTTGTTAAATGGAGAATACAGGAGGGCCTGCCTATAGTAGCACCAAATACACCTCAGAATGAGATGAAGTTACTAAATTGGGCCACTTACTCACCACATGGTATAAATAGAAAATGAAACACAGATCTATCTAATGAATCAGGACTTATCTCTGCAATCCTCTCATAAACAGTCTGGGTGAGTGGTGGTGGACAATCACACAACTCAACGTAGGAGGAGGATCCACAAATACCACCTTCCTCAAAGATTGAAGAGCCCAGCACAATTATAGAAAAGCTAAGGCTGAAACTTTCACAACAATGTTCAGACAGAAATATCGATGGGAGGATCAACTTTAGTCTCCTCCAGATGGCAGTCTTCAGCTAATCGATTTACAACAAGAAAACACACAGCTGAATTCAAGAGGTGAGGTGATAGTTACTTCACTTTTAACATGATCATAACTGCATTTAACCAAGTGTCGTATCCAGGATTAACGGCAAACCTGGAGCAAATAGGAATCGTCTGCATTGGCAGAAGTTACACCTGGTACAAAGGAAGGTGGCTGGGGTTGGTGGAGAGCAACCATCTCAGCTCTGCTGCCCTTCCCCAAGGGAGGGATTCCTGGGTAAGCCTGTAGATCAGAAACGGACAGGTAGGGCACCATACCCCGACAGGATGATTGGGCTGCTCTCTCGTTAGACAGAGACGACTGGCGGTAGATGAACTAGACAGTCATCATGCCTCAAGTGAGGGAGAGCTTGAGTAGGACAGCCCTTATCATACACCTCAGTCAGTGCAGGAATTGAACCCACACTGTTAGTATTAATCTGCATTACAAACCAGCTGTCCAACTAACCAAGTCAAATTTCAGCTCCATGTTGTAGCTATTGTAATATTATTCCATTCAGATATGTTGCTAAACACCTTTGGAGCAGGTGGATCTAGAAGCCAGCTTCCTAGCTCAGAGAGAGGGACAGCATCAGTGAGCTGTAAAAGCGCTCTCTGCCCTAGGCCCAATAATTTTCAGCTGCTTCATAAATAACCATCCCTACTTAGGTGAAGTCACAACTGGGATTGTTTGCCAATTATTGGACAATATTCACCACTATTATTGATTTACTCTGATAGTAAAGCAATCCTTATCCAAATGCAACAAGGACCTGGAAATATGAAGGTATGTGCTTAACAGTGACAAGTACCATTCCCATTGCACACATGCCAGACAACGCCTACCTCTCATAATTGAAAATGGAATCATATCCTCTAACGTTCAATGTCACCGCCATCACTGAACTCCCAACGACCAATATCCCGCAGATTACCGTTAACCAAAACTGGACTGACCGTATACTTTCATTACCCATTCCTGTAAAGGCCTTATGCTAAAACGTCGACTCTCCTGTACCTCAGATGCTGCCTGACCTGTTGTTCTTTTTCAGCGTCACACTTTGACGCTTATAAATTAATTGACTACAAGAGAATCTCAAGAGCTAGGAGTCGTGCAGAAATAACATTCCTCATAATTTCCAAAAGAGTGTACACCACCTATAAGACACACATTGAACGTGTGTGCGATGAAATACCCGCCCGCTCCCCATTTTCCCTGTGAATGCAGCTTCACTCCTCGACCACTGACACTCAGGAGTATCAATACCTGCCATCTACACGGTGCTCTGCAGAAATTTAATAAGGCTCCTTACAACGTATCTCTGAAACCATGACCGTCATGAAGGACAAGGGAAACAGACACATGGGATTATCATCATGTTCGCTTTCCGTTCCAGGCCAACCACCATCCTGATTGGGAAGTATATTGCCATTCCTTCAGTGTCACTATTTCAAGGTCCCCCCCTAATGGTATTAGAACATAGAACGTAGAACAGTACAGCACAGGACAAGCCCTTCAACCCACAACGTTGTGCCGACCATTGATCCTCATGTATGCACCCTCAAAATTCTGAGACCATATGCATGTCCAGCAGTCTCTTAAATGCCCCCAATGACCTTGCTTCCACAACTGCTGCTGACAACGCATTCCATGCTCTCACAGCTCTCTGTGTAAAGAACCTGCCTCTGACATCCCCTCTATACTTTCCTCCAACCAGCTTAAAAGTATGACCCTTCGTATTAGACATTTCTGCCCTTAAAAATAGTCTCTGGCTATCGACTCTATCTATGCCTCTCAGTATCTTGTATACCTCAATTAGGTCCCCTCTCCTCCTGCTTTTCTCCAATGAAAGGAGTCCGAGCTCAGTCAACCTCTCTTCATAAGATAAGCCCTCCAGTCCAGGCAGCATCCTGGTAAACCTCCTCTGAACCCTCTCCAAAGCAACCACATCTTTCCTGTAATAGGGCGACCAGAACTCGAAGCAATATTCCAAGTGCGGTCGAACCAAAGTTTTATAGAGCTGCAACAACATCTCACGACTCCTAAACTCAATCCCCCGTTAATGAAAGCCAAAACACCATGTGCTATCTTAACAACCTGTCCACTTGGGTAGCCATTTTAAGGGATCAATGTACCTGCACAGCAAAATCCCTCTGCTCCTCCACACTGCCAAGAATCCTATCCTTAATCCTGTATTCAGCTTTCAAATTCGAACTTCCAAAATGCATCACCTCCCATTTATTCAGGTTGAAGTCCATCTGCCACATCTCAGCCCATCTCTGCATCCTGTCAATGCCCCGCTGCAGCCTACAACAGCCCTTTATAGAGTTAACGACATCTGCAACCTTTGTGTCATCTGCAATCTTGCTGACCCATTCTTCAATCCCCTAACCCAAGTCTTTAATAAAAATTAAAAACAGTAGAGGCCCAAGGACAGAGCCCTGTGGAGCACCCACTCACTTCCAGCCAGAATATTTTCCTTCTACGACCACTCGCTGTCTTCTGTTGGCCAGCTAATTCTGTATCCAGACAGCTACGTTCCCCATATCCCATTCCTCCTGACCTTCTGAATGAGCCGACCATGGAGAACCTTATCAAATGCCTTGCTGAAGTCCATATACACCACATCCACAGCTCGACCCTCATCAATGTTTCTAGTCAGATCCTCAAAGTATTGTAAGTCTAATTACAGCACATCGACTGCAGTGGTTCAATGTGGCAACTCACCCTCACCTTCTCAAGGGCAACAAGGGATGGACAATAAATACTGGCCCAATCATATTCCATGAATAAATGAATTGAAAATATTGTCCAGACCTGCCCAATGTTGGACACTGTGCTTTGGGTTTTGTGAGCTCAGGCTGTTAGTGTCTAGGCAGTAACCTGTTTGTTGTAAACAGCTGAAGGAATGTGATGTTTTGAACAATCTGTCAGTCTCTCAGCGGCATGGCCTACATACCGAGCATCACACAGATACTGCCATTCACATCCCATATTACTGAGCTCTGAGATAGACAGAAGCAATTCAAAATGTACTCAGATCTGACTGTAACATGTTTAAACACAGTGATACTGTTGCCATGAAAATGATTATGAGTGAATATTAGCAGGGAGAAAGTGAGGACTGCAGATGCTGGAGGTCAGAGTCAAAAAATGTGGTTCTGAAAAATAGCACAGCCATTCATGTAGCGGCTGAGGAGCAGGAGAGTCGACTATGACTTCACAATATTAATAAAAGGGAAAATAAATGTATATTTCCAAATTCCTTGTACTTAATCATAATTTGGTCTTGGGTGCGGTCATGAGACTCATCATTTCAATGCTCCTTAATGTGAGTTGGGCACTGTTTTCATCATATTGTTGTTATAAAAGTGAACTGAATAAATAGGTGGACTTTGTGCTTATTGGACAATGTAAAAGTTGGTATTATGAAAGGATGTCAGACCTTCAGTCAAGAGACTTTGCTGTTAACGGTAAGAACAATGCTGCAAATATTTACACAGAGATTTCCAGCTCAAGTCACACACAAGAGCGTTGGTCTGGCATGATGCCGGCCATCAATGGAGCTGCACAAATCTGTTTGGATACTGACATTGTGGGGCTAATATCACTGGATATGGTTTATGATGGATTCAATGTAAGGTGCCATGTGCTGCAGGAGCCCATCACCTATATAAAACCTTCATTCAGGATTGGGTCCAAGGTGCAGAATTACAGAGTTTAGGTGCTACACCAGAAGCGATATACTTGCAAGACATGACTGTTTACAGGTCATTGTTACAAATGTTGAACTGCGCCATGTGCTAGTTCATTGACCAGTCTGCCCCACACACCACTCCCCGTTGTTCAGGTATGTCTCAAACCAGTCTATTGCGTGAATAACTGCCCAGCTCCAGTTTGGAAGCACACTGGACAGATTTTGGAGATGGTCAGTGCTTTGGAGACCATGGTAAGGGCCAGTAACACTGTGTCTGAATTCAGGCTTTTCCTCAAAGTCATTTCCAACAGCTTTGCTGACTGCAAGATGGTGTGTTCACTGATCTGAACATGAATCGGCTGTTTACTACAGTCACTGAATTGTGTAATAGTTAGATGTGCGCTCTGGTATTTCAATTATTGTTCACTTCAATTGTTTTCAATTGAAAAATATTAATGTTTGGGTTATTATAAAATATGTAAGAAACAGTGATATTAACACTTCATTATAAAAAATGTAAAAGTGGCCTGTTGTATATTTCCCACGGACTAATCAAAACACAGTCAGATATTACCTGTAAAGCAGGATTCTGTGAACAGGACTATGTCACTGGCAACTTCACCATCCTCTCTGGTAGGTTCTGTCCCATTGACTGGATATAGCGAGGCTGAGGGTGCAGCTCCTTGGTATATAGTCAATACAGTGCTCAGCATTGATGCTGGATCCTGCAGCTGCTAGACTTCTTTGTGTCAGGTTATGGGGGAATCAGTAAAAGGAAAACATATCATTGACCACATCATCACCGATCTGCCTGCTGCAGATACACTTCTACATTTCATATACCGGTAAGAATGGTCACTGCACGGTCCTTATGGGGAGCAAGGGCTACCTTTACATTTTGCAGACCCACCTCACCATGATATGGGTTTCTACTGGGACAGGTGTTAAACAGATTGAGCAACAAATGATGATGCATCTATGAGAGGCAATGGGCCATCAGCAGCAGCAGAATCATACTCTGTACAACTCAGTCCGCAACCTCACACCCGACATACCTCCCACTGTACAGTAACCATCACCGCCAGATATACCTCCCACTGTACAGTAACCATCACGGCCCGACATACCTCCCACTGTACAGTAACTATCAAGAGCTCAGTGCTTAGCACTGCTGCCTCACAGCACCAAAGTCTAAGGTTCAATTCCGGCCTTGGTGACTGTTTGGAGTTTGTACATTCCCCCCGTGTCTGCATGGGTTTCCTCCGGGTCCTCCGGTTTCCTCTCACAGTCCAAAGATATGCAGTTCAGGTGAATTGGCCATGTTAAATTGCCCATAGTGTTAGGGTGGGTTACTCTTCGGAGGGTTGGTGTGGACAGGTTGGGCTGAAGGGCCTGTTTCCACACTGTAGGGAATCTAATCTAACCTCCAAGGTTCAAGTCAGGAATATGATGGAATAATCACTTGTCTGAATGAGTGCAGATCGAACAGTACGCTAATATTGACTTACTAGCAACAGGCAATGCAGTCATGTGGGGAATATCCTGTCTCAAAAACTTGATTGATTATTTTGAGGAAGTGACAAAATTGATTGATGAGGGCATGGGGCTGGATGTTGGCCGATTAGACCTGAACAAGGCCTTGGATATGATTGCTTATGGCAGGCTCATACAGAAGGCGAAGTGAAATGGGATCAGCGTTCAGTTAGTAAGATGGATAGAGAACTGCTTGGTCATAGAATAAAGAGTAGTGGTGGAACAGTGTTTTTGTGACTGGAAATCTGTAAATAGATTGGCGGAGTTGCAGATTGTGGGGATGATTGCCAGAGAATACAGGAGGATTTAGGTCAGCTGCAGACTTGGACAGAGAAAACACAGATGTAACTTTATCTGGACAGTTATGACTTGATGCGTTTTAGAAGTTCTAAAGCAGGAGAGAAGTATAAAGTGAATGGAAAAACTACTGGCCGCATCAACATCCGAAGGGATCTTGGTGTACAGCTCCTCAGTTCCCTGAAAGTGATAACACGGGTCGTTAGGGTGATCAAGAAGATTGATGGCAACCTTGCAGATAGGCATCGGAGCATGCAGTATGAAAATTAGCAGGTCATATTGCAGCTGCAGAGAAACTTAGTTCAGGCACAGTTAGAATATTGTGTACAGTACTGGTTGCCACACCAGCAGAATGATGTGAAAGTGCTGGAGAGGGTATGGAAAAGTTTTACTAGGATGTTGTCTGGTTTGGAGGGTATGAGACAGAAGGAGAAATTGAACACACATGGTTTGTTTGCACCTGAGCATCATTGACTATGGGGCTACCTGATAGATATTTACAAAATTATCAGAGGCATAGATAGAAGGACAGTTAGAGGGTTTTTTTTTCCCAGAGTAGAAATATCAATTACTCAGGACCGTAGGTTTTTGGTAAAAGGGAGAAAGTTCGGGAGATATGATCAGCAAGGTTTATTTTTGCTGTTCCAGACAGAATGTGCAAGTGCCTGGAATGCACTGATCGAGGAGAAGGATCTAATATAGCATGGTTGAAGAGGGATCTTGGCACAAATATGAGTAAGTAGGGAACAGAATGACATAGAGGGTGTCGGAGCAAAAACTTTCTTTTTAACTTTAGAACGGCATCATGTGTCAGTGCGGGCTTGCTGGGATGAAGAGCCTGTTCCTGTGCTGGACTGATCTCTAAAACAAGATTTGAGCAAGGGAGTGGCAAGATGTTGAGTGAATGATTACTGATGATCAACAGCCACATTCAGTGGGTCTCTCCTCAACAACTTACAGCTTCATACCCTCCCTCCCACAGTAGGGAAATGCAATATGGAGAATTGGACGTGAAAGTCAGAGCTGGTAACTGGTGACTCCATCTTGCACCTCGCTCCTGCAGCCTTCTACCTTGGACACCAACATCTCAGGGAACACTGCACAGACAGAAGCTGCATGTAATCCACACCGACCAATGCTGGCACATGTCACATGCCAGCCTCACCATGCCATCCCAGCACATCTCCGACCCATTGACAGTATACTTTTGTACTTCAATGCTGCAGCTCAGGGTGCACTCACAACTCTCATTGCAATTCTGCTGCAAGGACACTGTGCTCATAGGCACACACCCAGCTCATGGGCTGCCCCTCTAGGATGCTCACTCCATGTTTGTACACACTCAATGCTGCTGCAAGGTCACGGTGTTCAGGGGCACACACCCAACTCTTGGTCTGTCCCTCTGGGCTACTCACTCCGTGTTTGTATGCACTCAATGCTGCCGCAAGGACACTGTGCTCAGGGACACATCCAACTCATGGCCTGTCCCTGTGGGGTGCTCATTCGGTGTTTGTACCCACTCACTTTGAACTGACTTGAATGCTCACAGAATGATTGCCTTGCCTTACCCTGCCCTCAGCAGTGTTTCCCCTCAGCCAGAGCTACGAGGCTCACTCACCTGCTGTATTGACATGGTGTTTACCAAAGACACAAAACGAGGAAGCCTGATATCATTGTCCACAGTCAGTCACGGTGACCAGCACAGTGAGTCAAGGGGAGTCTCAGATCCCAGTCAGCGAGCTTGGACACGGTCAGTTACGGTGCCCAGCACAGTGAGTCAGGGGGAGTCTCAGATCCCAGTCCGGGAGCTTGGAAAAGGTCAGTCAGCCTCTCATGGTTGTTAGGGTCAGGATCCTTCCCTGTGATAGAGTGAGAAGCTGAATTTTGGGGAGACCCGTATCCCTCTTGGCTCTTTCTGCTCTTGTGTGGGTTGGTTCCTTCCGAAATGTGAGAATTACCAAATAGTACTAAGGGAGGTGGAATTATTTGTAACAGCTGGTAAAAAGGTAGCGAGGTGTCCCGAGTGAGTGAGTAGGCTCTTTCTCTTGGGCACCTTAACTAATGCTAATCAAAACCAATACTACCACCTTCATCCTTTCCCTTCCTTTCTCTAATTTCAGAATCCCTGATACTCAGCAATATTTAACACACAGTCCTGCCCTTTTTTGAGCCAGCTCTCGGGGATCAGTCCATCAGATGTCCACACACCAATCTGCATCTGGAACTCTCCAAACTCCGAGTATTCATGTCTATGAAGAGTACCTCCGATTAAGGCTTTCTTTCTTACTCCATCTTCCACTGATAAACTTGTTGTTGTAAATTAGTACCAACTGTATCTCCCATTATTTTGAGAAACCTGGTAGTCTCCTCTACTATTCCTTTTTGGATCCTATACACCCGCCAAGTTATTTTCAATCCCTCCCAAACACTGCACAAGGAACTCAGATCCAGCTCTGTCACGTTAGCCCATGAAGCTTGTACAGTTGTTATCTTCCCTCGAACCAGTCCTAATGTCCCAGGAAACCGAAGCACTTCCTGCTGCACCATCGTTCCAGTCACACTCTCATCTATCTAAAACTTCGAGTTTTGTTCTCACTTGGACACGGCACTGGCAGCAACCAAGAGATTTCAACATTTGAGGCCCCGCTTGCTCATCATCCACCTAGCTCCCTAAATTCTGATTCCCAGACCGCTTCACCCTTCCTACCCAGGTCATTCCTACCAACATGGACAGGACCTTTGACTGCTCACTGTCCCTCAGACGAATGTCCTGCAGACACCGTTATATTCTTAACCCCACTGTCCTGGAATTACAGAAACACTGACACCTTATTCAATTTCCTGACTCCCCTGTGACTATTGCTCCTCCTTCCTTTTCCCTCCCCTCCTGCACAGTCAGGCTGCTTGTGGTGCCGCAGACATGGCTCCGACAGCCCTCCCCAAACAACCCGCACCTACATCAGCTTCCAAACCAGGAAACTGAATTGGGAGGGAGATATCAGGATATCCTTCCATTCCCTGAATGTTTCTCTTCGATTGTCTAGTCCCCTATTCACTTTCTTCTTCTTGGCTGTCATGTCTGCAGGCTGATCTGCTCTCTGTGTGTGCTATTCACTTAACTCTCAGCATGACAGATGTCCTATAGAGTCTCTAATTACTATCTGAGCTCCAAGACCCAGTGTTCATCTAGGACACGAACAGGGGCTATGTTTTCCCAACGTAACAGAACATATTTTCCATCTAACAAACATGTCTTGTCATGTCTTAAAATGCAACATGTCTAGAGTAAGTTAATTAATTACTTAGAATTAAATTAACATCAGGAAAAAAAAAACAATTTGGTTAACTCCCTTATACAACTGTGGCTTACTGAGGGTAAGATATATATTGGCTCAGAATTTCACTTCTTCCTCTTATTTCTGAGTTCAACCCTTATTTCAGAAGTTGAAAAAATAAATTTGCTAACTTCTATCAATTTACTGACAGTCGCTAATAACGATGTATTATCTGCCAATGAATTTACAGCCTTTTCTGTGAAGGCTCTTGTACTTCTTCAAAACTCAGTGCAGGCAGGCCCTAGCAGCAGAAGGTTATCTCTGTGACTCCCACGTACATGTAATCCTGCAGCTCCCACTCCACCCTGCTCCCTCACATGGTCACTTGTCCCTGTGACTCCCAGGCACGATAAGGCCTTGATCGTCAGTGCTGATTTATATCCTCCCACTTTGCTGCCTCTGTAACTACCAGTTATGTCAGCCTCATGCTCCTGCTCCAATTTGCTCCGTCACATGGTCACTCCCTCTGTGACTCGGTGCTGATTTCGAGCCTCCCGCTCTGCTGCTTCTCCAACTCCAAGTTCTCATCGGCTTCGATCTTTGCTACTGATTAATATTCTCTCGATCTGTGCTGCTCTCTCTCAGGTTCCCTCCCTTTGTGACTCCCAGGTAATGATAGGCCTCAAGCCTCATATAAGATAAACAACATCCCATTCCGCACTGCTGTCTTACTGAATCGTTGTTGTGCCTGGACGACAGTGGAAAAGAGGAGGATTAGACAGAGCAGAGGGTGTTACAGTGACTGACCGAGCTATATGGGCTGGAACAGGTTATCTGGGGAGCTAGGCAGTCCTGCAGTGTCGAAAGCAGGTTATTGGAAGATACAGTAAGAGTTGCAGACATTGAAGAAGGTGAAGGAAATCGAGAGATAGTGGCTTGTTCATGACGGACCTTTGTAGAGTCAAAAAAGCTTTTTCTGTGTTGCTTACAGAGATCTGGAGACTTCAACAAATACAACTTGAGAGCCAGCAAGTGCTGTATGATAGTTGAGACTGTTGGATGTTGCAGTAACTGGGGGGAACATAAACTTTTGGAGCGCCGATGCTGTTCAAGGACCCTCAGGACATGAGGTGGTGCAGAGAATGGGAGCGTTCCAAATATTGGGATTATAGGGGCTGGAAGTCCTGAGATGGATAAGGAGGATGAAAAGTGTCATTTTGGCACACGCAACTATTGTAATTACAGAGATTTAGGGAGGGAACCTGTGCTATTATTGATTACAGTTATATGGAGAGTTACAGAAGCTGAAGGGGTTACATATTTTAAAAGGGAGAGATTTTATGTGATCAGAAGTTTAAACAAGAATAAATGAATTTCAGCGATCTCTAGCACAGATGGGAATGGAGAAGGTGAGATATTGTGAGGAACTGTCAGATTTATATGGCGGGGAGTATGTAGGATATGAAAGGGAGAGCTGCATTGTCTGTATGCAGTTGCAGACATGAGGACAAGCACCTGCTGGATGGGACACAGATAACAACAGTTCCAACGGCTGGTGCAGTGGCTCAAGATAGCAGCTCACGACCACTTTCTCAGGGACAATTCCATATCACCAATAAATGCTGGCTCAGCCAACAAAGCTCATGCTCATGAAGGTATGAAGGAATAAAAGATCTATAAGTAGCATTGTGGTCACTCAGGCAGGCCCTTTCAACAGTACTTCACAAACCCGGAACCACTATTCCCTGGAAGGACAGGAGCTCCAGGTGCACGGGAACACCAACATTTCCAAGGTGCCATCCAAGAAATGTTCCATCCTCCCAGCACTATGTCTGTCCCTCCGCCCAAAGGACTGCAATGGGTCAGGAAGGCAGCTCCCCACCACCTTCTCCAGGAAATTATAGATGGGAAGGTAATGGTGAAACTCTGCTGTTTACAGCCAGACAGAAAAATAAATCCAGCAGTGGGTGTGAAATGAAATTTCCGTTTCAGAACAACATGCAGAACATGGATAGAGGATTTGTCTGATTGGCACAAGGCAGAGAGTGTGAAGAAAGGGCAATTTTTCACGATGGGAACTGGTGATGGGGGGAGTACTGCGGGGTCAGTGTTGGGATGACACTCTGCTCATTATACATTAAGAGTCTGGACAAAGAATGTGAAGGGGTATGAGAAATGGGTTTCCAAGAAAGATGCCAGCGATGAATTTTGTGTCATATGAGGAGCAGGTTAAGTCTCTGGGTCTGCACTTGATGAAGTTTAGGCGGCGGCGGCGTAGAACCTTGTTCAAACATACAGAATACTGAGGGGCCTGGATGGAGTTGACGGGGGCAAGACGTTTCCACGAGCAAGAGAGACGACGGGACAAGGGCACAGCGACAGAGTGAAGAGACGGCCCTTCTGAATAGAGATGTGGAGGAATTTATTCAGCAAGAGGGCGATGGATCAGTGGAACTCACTGCATCATGGGGCTGTGGATGCTAAGTGAGTCAGTGTATGTTACTCAGAGATAGCTAGGTTATTGATAAATAAAGAGATCAAGTGTTACCCGGAGTAAGTGAGAGATTAGGGTTGAGAAACAATTCAGACGTAAGCAAATAGTGGAATAGATCCGATGGACCGAATAGCCTATTTCTGCTCCTATACATGATAGTCTGATGGCCAGCCCTTTTTCCGTAGGTTTCCAAGTGTGCAGTTATCATTTCTGGCATATTGTTTACCATACATTCCAGCACTTTCCTGATTATTGCTGTCACCTCTTGGTTTCAGATCAACTGCAGAATGCTACATCACAGAGTAACTTGAGAATCATTGTGTATAAATCTCAGAAAGGTGGCATACAGGGCCTGTAGGACATAGAGAAGGCAAATGGAATGCTGGCATTGAATTCCAAGGGAATGGAGAATAAAAATACGGAAGGCTTGTAAGAAATATAGAGGACTCCTGTCAGCCAGCACTGAGAATACTGTGAACAGGTTTCGTCCCCTATCTGGAGGGAAAATGTCCTTGTATTGGAGGCAGCCCAGAGAAGGTTCACCAGGTTGTTCTTCAAAATGGAGGGATATTGATGAGAAGAGGTGGAGAAGGTTGAACTTTCAGTCGTTAAACTTTAGAAAATGAGGCAAATGTATTGATACACCGACGATTCTTGTGTTCTTACAGATTCGGTACTGAGACATTGTTTCCCTGAGCAAGGATCTGTAACTGGAGATAAAGGGGAATACAGATACCAGAGAAGCTAACAGAGAAAAGCTGGGTTGTAGAGACTGGAGGATGTTAGCGTTCAGGTGGTTTGAGATCACTGTTGGTGGTTAGAAATCAGATAGGTTGTTGGGCTGAAAGATGTCAAGGAGATTTACAGGGTTATCAGTCCTGAAGGATTTACAGCGATACGGAGGAATATAGGGACTAGAGATTACTCAGAAAGGGGTGGTCGTTGGAGCTTCAGGAGATATAGAGATTGGGAGGGTTGTTGGGACTGGAGATTACACAGACATTGGTGGTAGTTGGAGCTACAGAAGTTTTAGGAGAAGGGGAGGATTGTAGGCACTAGATATTAGACAGTTGGAGTGGTAGTTGGAGCTGCAGGAGTTTATAGAGCCCGAGAGGATAGTTGGTGCTGGGAGCTACACTGACATGGACAAAAGTTGGAGTTGCAGGAGAGAGGGAGATAGAGAGAGTTGAAGGGTCTGGACCAGTTCGCACAGCCAGGGAGAAGTTTAGTGATTGGAGGAGCCAGAGATACTGAGGGTTGTAGGTCTGCAGGAACTCAGAGAGCTAGTGAGGACTATGAAGGCAGGTTTGCAGCATTCCCATCAGTTACACAGAGATGTGGAGTGCTGTTCTGGAGGAGGTTACAGAAATCAACAGGGTTGCAGATTATGGAAGATATTACAAAGACAGTGAGCTGTAGTATTTTAGGAGGTTACAAGGGCAAGTTGCATTGAGGAGTTGGAGGCTGCTACTGGTGTTAAACATGCTGCAAGGGATCAATATCCTTACATCGATCAGGGGGATTGGAAGCTCTGGAGATAAAGACTGAGAAATGCAGTAACTGAAGAATATCACAGAGATGGGGAGGAACATATGAGGGGCATTAATCACTCAGATGTGAAAGCAGAAGTTTTCGTTAGTAGGTTTACAAAAGACGTGAAAGGTGAGGGTGTTGTCCACAGTTAGGGGGATGGTCTCAGGCTGCAGTCTGAAGGTTGAGGCAAGACAGAATTTCAGCAGAGTCATTTCAATTGATAACCAGGTAAGAGCACAGCAGGCAATGAGGGAAAACTGATGAATTAAGCTGCATTTATTTTGATGTAAAATGCCTGACAGGTCAGGCAGATGAACGCACGGCATTGATGGGAACATGGGACTGGGAAATCACTGGAATTACAGAAACACAGCTGAGGGACGGACAGGACTCACAGATCATTGTTCCAGACGACTGGTTCAACAGGAAGGATAGAAGGGGAGACAAGAACGTAGGGGGAGTGGATCAGTGAAAACATCACTGCAGCACTGAGAGAGGATATTCCTGAGGATCGCCCAGTGAAGGTATGTTAGTGGATCTGAGAAATAAGAATGAATAATCAGTTTGATATGACGGGACTACAGGTCCGTAGTAGTCAGCGGGAAATTGAGCAGCAAATATGTCGGAGATCTCAGATATCTGTAAGAATGATAGGGTTGTAATGGTCGGGGATTTTAACTTTCCAATACTAGACTGGGACTGCCAGAGTGTTCACAGCTTGGATGGGAGGGATTTGTCCAGTGTGTTCAAGAAAACTCTCTCAATCAGTATGTAACTGGCCCGACTGGAGAAAGGGATAAAACCTGACCTCCCTTCGGGAAATAAGGTAGCGAAAGGGGCTGAAGAATTTGTGGGGGAGCACTTTTGCAAAGTCACCACAATTCCATTAGTTTGAAAATAGCGATGGAAAAGGACAGGCCTAGTCCACAAGTTAAAGATCAAAACTGGCCTTGCCCCAGTCCAGAAGGTATTAGGCAAGACTGTCCAAAAGTTGATTCGTGGAGGCTGTTTGCAAGTAAAGGAACGTCGGGCAAGTGGGATTCTTTCAAAAGAGAGATAAATTAAGATTTCAGGGCCAGCATATTCCTGTTAGTGTGAAGGACCATGCTGACGCAAGTGGGAAACACTGGATAACTGGGGATATTGAGGTTCTGGTCAAGACAAAAGGAGACACATGTCATATACAGCCAGCTGGATTAAGTCAATCCCTTGAAGAATACTGTGGGTGTAGTATTACTCTAAAGATGGAAACCATGAGGGCCTAAAGGGGAACGGACAGAGCTTTGGCAGAGAAGATTCAGGAAAATCCAGAGAGATTCTACTAGTATATTAACAACATAAGAATAACTCGGGACAGAATTTGACCCCTTAAAGATTAATGAAGCCACAGGAAATGGGTGTGATCCGAAACAAACACTTCATGACAGAATTTACACTGGAAAACACACTGGAAAGCAGGGAAATAAACAGTGCTGTTTTCAAAAGAGTCCACATTGGAGAACAGGAGGTGCTGAATGTTTTCAAACACATTAAAATTAGACAACTCCCTGGGAACTAATCAAGTATATACCAGGACATTGGGGTAAGTTAGGGAAGAAACTTACAACGATTGTTCTATCACTGACAGCCACGGGCGGTGAGCCCGGAGCCTGGAGGTTGCGGAATTAGATTAGATTACTTACAAAGTGGAAACAGGCCCTTCGGCCCAACAAGTCCACACCGCCCCGCCGAAGCGCAACCCACCCATACCCCTACATGTACCCCTTACCTAACACTACGGGCAATTTAGCATGGCCAATTCACCTGATCTGCACATCTTTGGACTGTGGGAGGAAACCGGAGCACCCGGAGGAAACCCACGCAGACACGGGGAGAATGTGCAAACTCCACACAGTCAGTCGCCTGAGGCGGGAATTGAACCCAGGTCTCTGGCACTATGAGGCAGCAGTGCTAACCACTGTGCCACCGTGCCGCCCTAATGTTGTGCCAGTATTTAGAAAAGGCTGCGGCGGAAAGCTGAGGACATAAACACCAATTAGCTTGATGTCAGTGGTGCCAATGTTGTTGGAAGCAATTCCACGGGAGAGGACTTAGATGCAGCTGGAAAGGCAACGATTGATTAGGGATAGTCAGCATAGCTTTGTGCATACAAAGTCATGTCTCTCAAAATTGATAAAGTTTGTTGAAGAGGTGACCAAGGAGATGGATGAAGGCAGAGCAGTGGACGTTGTCTATCCTGACTTCAGCAAGGCCTTAGACAGGGTTGAGCGTGGTGCACCGGTTAACAAGGTTAGATCACATGGTATCAGGGCGAACGAGACAAACAGACACAAAATGGGCTTGACAGTAGGAGACAGAGGATGGTGGGAGAGGGTTGTTGTGCAGACTGGGGGGCTCTGACCAGCCATAAGGATCGGTGCAGGGCTCACGCATGTGTATTATTGGCATAAACAAGAATATATGAATCCTTGTTACTAAGTTTGTGGATAGCAAGATAAGATTTATAGTGGGCAGTGAATACAATTATCGAAGGTGATCTGAACCAATTGAGCCAGTGGGTTAAGAAATAAAAGATGGAGCTGAATTCAGGTATTTGATTTTGTTAAGACGAACAAGGGACGACAAATACAATTAATAGCAGAGCTCTGGACAGTGTTGTCGAACGGAGAGAGACCAAGGGCTGCATTTACATTGTTCCTTCGAAGTGGCATCACAGCTGGACAGGAAGGAGAAAGCAGGTTAGGCACACTAGCCCTCCTGGGTCAGAGCATTGAGTACATGAGTTGGTCCATCATGATACTGCTGTATCAGACATTGCTGGGTCCCGAGTTGGAGTACTGTATAGAATTCTGATCATCCTGATTTAGGAAACATATTCTGAAACTGCAAATACAGCGAAGATTGATGAAGATGTTACTGATACTGCAGGGTTTGACAGAAACAGAGAGGCTGGATAAGCTGGAAAGCAACATGGGTGAAATTAGATAGATTTGGCAGATAAGGTTAAGGATAATCCAAAAAGATTCTACAGTATACAAGTACAAAAAAGCTACTAGAGAGACAATAAGGCCTCTCAAAGATCAATGAGGCAATCTATGCCTGGAACCACAGGAGATGGCCGCGACCTGAAATGAATATTTCATGTCAGAAAGTACTGTGGACAAAGATTAGGGAACAAAAGAAAGAAACAGTGATGTCTTGTAAAGCATCCCCATTACAGAAGAGGTGGTGATGGAGGTCTTAGAACACAAAGGTAGAGAAAGCCCTAGGTCCTGAACAAGTGTATCCCAGAACATTGAGGCAAAGTCGCAGTGGGGAACATTGCAGAGATATTTGTATCACTATCCTTAATATTTCCATTGGGTTTAGCTGGCTGAGGGGTGACCGTATAAAGGTTTATAAAAACAGGATGGGCATACATACGGTGAGTAGTGAAAGTCTCTACCCCAGAGTACGTGAATCCATAAATAGAGGACATAAAATGAGGTGGGAGATGAAATACTTAAAAACGACCAGAGGAGAACATTTTCACACAGAGAATGTTGCACATATTGAAGGAGCTGCTGCTGAAGTGGTAGAGAAAAGTACAATTCCATCATGGAAAAGACATTTGGGCAGGTAAATGGAGAGGAGAAGGTTTGACAGGATAGGGACCAAACGCAGGCAAATGCGACTCGTTCAGGAACTGTGGTCAGCATGGACTAGTTGGATCGAAGAACCCGTTTCTGATCTGCATGGCTCTTTCTCCAGTTATTGGAGGAGGAGACTACTGAGATAAGGCATGTTGTAGGCATGGACCAAATTACAGCGATGGATATGGTAGTCTGGAATGCAGTATATTTCAAATCTGTGGAGGGACTATCAGGAAGGGAGGAGGTTACAGGAACAGGAACTGTTATAGGAGTTAAAAATTATGAAGACACTGGTCCACGAGACATGGTCTATGTACAGTGTTGGAGAAAGAACATAGAACAGAAAGATCCCAGGCAGCATTCCCACAAATTCATGGGAAGCCTGCTTTCCCCTCTGTGATTCTGATGTTCACTAAGACATCACAAGACTGGATAGATATCTGTGACACTCCCGATGCTGTCTCAATTCAACAAAACTTACAGTAGGGGTGGTGATTGTCCTGGGGTGTGTCTGTACTGTGCTCCCCCTCCAGCACTGTATCTAAGTCATGTCTTGTAAGCCGATGTTTGGAGCCCTCTCATTGCTCTCTGCTCTGTTCACTGTGAGTGATGTTACCTCGCTGCTGGATTTATTGAAGGTTCCAGATCTCCCTGCCCTTTGTCTCTCAGGCTGACCGACCATCTTCAATGTGGTGATGGACGAGATACCCAGTAGTTGGGAAGTCTATTCTTCCTGATTACCTGCAGGAGATATAGAAATAGGCAGGATTGGAAATTAGACTGATGTACTGAGGATTACACATAGAGAATGGCAGTGAGTCCCACGGAGATCTGGAAAGTCCCAGTCTCCATCCCTGGCCTGTGCTGTTGTGTCTCTCTGGAGTGGAGAATTCTGTTGGCTCAGGATCTGGAGTAGCTGTAAGTGTGAGAGACACTGACAGAGGCAGAAATTGGACGCACACACTGAGGAATACCACATGGAGAGATACTAAGTGATATCACCAGAGTTCAGGAATGTATCAGGATCAAACAATCATGAAGGAAAAACGGGTTTCGCTCCATGATGCACTGGTATCAGCGTTCAGGGGTGAATAGCCTGTGAGCAGGCGAGGTGAAGGCCTAGTGGTGCTATTGCTAGAGCATGTATCCAAAATCTCAGCTAATGTTCAGGGGAGGAAGGTTTGAACCCCACCATCTGAAATGGTGGGATCTGAAATAAATTATTTTATAAATAGTAATTGACAATCTATAAATACCATTACTGATGTGCAATAGATCCAAATACTTCGCCTTTCAAGAAGGACATCTGCCTCCCCTCAAGTGGTCTGCATGACATCCCCACAGCAAACGTTTGCTTCTCAATTACCCTCTGAAATGGCCGAGCAAGTTACTCAACTAACGGCAGCTAGGGCTGGGCAAGAAAGGCTGGATAGCCAGAGACATCCATAATCCCACACTTCACTTTTTTAAAAATTCCATTCCGATGGTCCCACTGAAGCTGTGCTGGGGTCAGTGACCCAATCATGTCAGTAGGTTTATGGACAGGACTTTAAACTGACACAGAGGACGCAGGGACAAGGTTCAGGTGAAAGGAGCTTTCCAGATCTAAAGAGAAAAGGTGACACATCAGAACAGCATGGGGAATGTGGCCGTAACAAGCAGAGAGGAACAGAATGGGACAGAGTTTAACTAAAACTATACATCAGCGAATCGATTTGTGACAGGAAATTGTGGGAAAGAATAAATTACGTATTTTTTTGGAATGGACAAAGTCTCTTCAATAAGGTGGATGGATTTGTGACACAGAGGTGAAAGAGATTTAAACACCAGAGATACGTGGTATAAGGACAAACAAAAGGTGAATAGGAATATTCAATAGTTCACAAACTTGCAGAAACTCGGGCAAAATGGGTAACGCTAACAAAAATGGATACCGAAGGCATTACAGAGGAAGCATTTGGCCGCAGATCATGAAGTAGAGTCAGTCTGAATGTAAATTCTGGCTACTACTTGCCAAGGACACAAGCAGCAGAACAGTTTTTGCCACCGAACAGTATTCCATTGCTCTCCACTGCATTACACAGGAACTCATTGGAATTTTTTAACAAAGGCATTGGAAAAATTTCGGAAAACTTCAATATTTGTATAATCTGGCACAAACACACTGTCAACATTGATATTGGAAGAGGAGTTCGGTTAATTTTCTTTCAGTGTTTCTTTGAAAAACACATTGTGAAACTGGCTCGGGACATAACTATCGCAGAGCGACCGTGTAATGAAACTTCGTGAATGAGTAATGTCACCTGCAGAGATCCTTCGGGAAATTGTGATAAAGTGCAGTTTAAATAAATATAAAGTTTTAAAGTGAATTACAGAGGACAAACTACAACTAGAAACAAAAATAGCCAATTACATGTTTGTGAGAGGAGAACTGACCAAGGTAAACAGGCTAAACAGACTGAAACGTGTGTCTGTAAATGGACAGCAGAATATATTTGAAGGAACATTGTAAAACACTCAACAGAAGGACATTCCACTGATAAAGTATAAACCTCGGCAAGAAATCCCCACTGGTCCCGCACTCACTATTATTGACACGATAAGAACCGGTAGAGGTGAAGGTGCTGGAGGTGGTGAGAGTGTTACAGGGAGTGGTCAGGTTCTGAACAGTGTTACATAGCCAGTACAGATCATTGCAGCTGGAGGGGTTTGCAGAAATAGGGAGAGACATATGCATTTTTATTTATTCATTCATGGGATGTGGGTGTCACTGCCTGGACAAACATTCTTTGACCCCACTGCTAATTACCCAGAGGGGAGCTCAGAGTCAGCCATATTGCTGTGGGTCTGGAGTCTAAAGTTGGCCAGACCAGGTTAGAATATTTAATGTCCTGCCTTAAAGGAAGTAAGTGAACTAAATGAGTTCTTCCTACTGATCAACAATGTTTTTATGGTGGCCTCATCAATGTCTTTTACAGATACAACATGACATTTCAACTCTTACGCTTAATGCTCTTCCCAATGAATGTAACCATCCCAAACGCCTGCTTCACCAGCCTGTCTATCTGTGACACCACACTCAAATAACGGTGTACCAGCGTCCCTGGGTCACTTACTGACAACACTACTCAGGGCCTGAACATTAACTGTACAAGTCTCACCCTGGTTTGTTTCACCAAAATGGAACACTTCACACTTATCTGATTAAACACCATCTGCAATTCTTCAGCTCACTATCCAAACAGTACTGTTAATCTTGTTGTATCATATAATCTTCTCCACTATCTAATTTACCAGCAATTTCAGTGTCACCCAAAAACCTTACTTACCAGGAAACCAATATTCCCATCCAAACCATTTATCTAAATGACAAACAACAGGGGACCCACTCCACCGCTGGGCACATGCTTCCAGTCAGAAAAACATGTCTCCCTTCACCCTCTGTCTCCTACCTTCAAGCCAATATTGTATCCAGTTCACGAGCTCCTCCAGAATGCCATATCCTTTTTACACTGATTTGAGCTTATTACCCAGTTTACCAGACAGAACATAGAACACAGAACAGTTCAGCCCAAGGCCCTTCGGCCATGATGCTCTGCAAACTTTTTATCCGACTGTAAGATCAAACTAACCTACATACCCTTCATTTTACTACTATCCATGTGTTGATCTAAGAGTCTATTAAATGTCCCGAATGTGTCTAATTTTACTACCACCATTGGCAGTCCATCCAACTACCTACCATTCTCTATCCTCTTATCCATCCTCCAATCACCTTAAAATACTGCCGAACTTATAATAGCCATTTATGCCATAGGAGAAAAAGTCTCTGACTATTCACTCTGCGTGCCTCTCATCACCTTGTTCACCTCTACCAAGTCACCCCACCCCTTTCTTCACTCCAATGAGAAAAATATTAGCTTCCTCAACCTTTCTTCATAAGAAATGCCCTCCATTCCAGGCAGCATCCTGGTAAATCTCCTGTTTACGCTCTCTAAAACTTGCACACCCTTCCTGTAAAAATGGGACCAAAATTGAACACAATATTTCAAGTGTGGTCTCACCAGGTCACTATAAAGAAGCAGTAAAACCTCACGGCTCTTAAAATCAATCCCCTTGCTGAGGAAAGCCAACACAACATATGCCTTTTTAACAATCCTACCAACGTGTGTGGCAACTTTGAGGGACCTATGGGCATGGACCCCATGATCTTTCTGTTCCTCCACACAGCCAAGTATTCTGCCTTTTATCCCTGAATTCTGTATTCAAGTTCAACCTTCCAGAATGCATCACTTCACACTTTTCCAGATTGAACTCCATCTGCCAGTTCCATCCCAGCTCTGCGTCCTGTCAATGTCCCATTGCAACTAACAACATTACCCACGACTCCACCAATCTTGGTGTGATTGGCAAACATACTAACCCACTCTCCAACATCCATATCCAAGTCATTTACAAAAAATCACGAAGATCAGAGTCCCAGAGCCAATTGTTACACAACCCCACCGGTCACTGCGATCCAGGCTCAATACTGTCCATCTGCTGCCATCCTCTGTCTTCTCTGGCCCATCCAATCCTGTATCCAGACAGATAGATTTTCCTGTATCCCAATCATCCTTCTTTTCTAACTGAGCCATTAAGTATTCTGTCATATCCTCAACTAAATCAATAAGGTTTGTGAGGCATGACCTCCCCCTCACAGACCCATGCTGACTGTCTCTAATTTGACTATGGTTTTCCAAGTAGTCATAAATCCCGTCTTTCGAGTCCTCGTCAATAATCTGCACATGAGACATTAGATTAGACCAAATCTGTAATTCCCAGGATTCTGCCACCGTACTATGGTCCAGACTCTACAAATCTTCTCTCCTCTGCCATGTTGCCCAGAAGGGCACTGGAGGGTGGTGGGGGTTACAGAGGTAGGGAGGGATATCAGGACACGAGGATATTAGGAGGGTTGCAATGCCAAAAGGAGGCTTCAGTAATTGTGATGTTTAATGGTGATGAAGGCATTTGAGGAGGGAGGTAGGATTGTCGAGAAATGAGAGGTTTCATAGTTTAGCTGTTTTGCTCGGGCTGCAAGAGGTTACTGAGTTGGGGAAGTTTAAGCACTGGTGGGTATTACATAAACATGTGATTTTGGTTGCAGTGGCAGGAAGAGGATGCAGGAAGCTGGAGAGAATGGGGTCTGAAAGAGTTTACACAAATGGGAAGAGTTGTCAGGAGTGGAGGTGTTTACAGAGACAGCAATGGTCTGATATGGAGCAGAGGACCCAGATTTGGAGGGACGTGGGGCCTGGAGGTGGTGTCACGGGGAGAGAGGACGACAGAGCCACAGGAGGTTACAGAAATGTGAAGAGCTGTAGGGCTGACGGGTTCATGGAGTTGGGAATGTTGAGAGAGATAGAGAATTTTACAGGGATAAGGAAGTTTGTTGGACAGGGCTGGATTACACAGACAGGAAGTGTTTTAGGGAGCTGAACAGATGACAGAGATAAAGAGGTTGGTATCATCTGAAAAAACAAACAGAGGTATGGAGGGTCATCGTGACTGAAGATGTTTATAGATATACGAAGGCTTAGGTTCTGGGCGTTATTTAGACATGGAGGGTGTGAAATCTGGATTCGTTTTTGAGAGATTGGGGTTGCAAGTTTGGTTGGAGACAGTTTCACAGATAAGGGAGCATAGCACAAACAGAAGGAAGTTCCTACGGTAGGGAGGGTTTGAGTGGAGAGTGATGTTTACACAGATGGGGGTAAGAGCTGGAGAAGGTTATAGAGATGGGTAGGTGGATGAAGATACAGGAGGAGATTTAATTGACAGGGTGGGTGATAGTGACGGGAGGATGTTACACAGTTAATGAGTCTTGTAGGAACAGGACCGAGAGAGACACAGGCATTGGTGTTGGATCTACAGATCGGGAGTGTTGCAGGGACTTAAGAGGATAACACAGATAGGGATGGTGGTAGGGTCTCCACAGACTGATGGTGTTTTAGGGACTGGAAGAGGTTATGTAGACAGGGAGGGCTGTAAGACTACAGGAGCTTATGGAGAGTTGAAGATTTGGAGCAGTTCACAGTGGAAGGGTTCTCCAACGGGAGTAGTTCACAGATAGTGAGGGCTGTGTGGCCTGAGAAAGTTAAAGAGAAGGAGAGTTTTCAGGTCCAGAAGAGATAACACTGACAGAGACAGTTGAAGAGACTGAAGCAAAAATGCATGGAGAAGGTTACACAGATAGGGAGGTGAGTAGGGACTGAAGGTGAATACACAGACATGGAGGGTTGTATTGTGAGACGGAGCTGAGAGGGATAGGGACCGATGTAGGGATTTACACAGGTAGGGAAGGTTTTGTTTTTGGACAAGGTTACACTGATACAGACAGTGTTAGGGAGTGTTTAATGGACTACAGAGGAGCTCAGAGAGAATGAATTCTGGGGAGTGGAGCAGATTACAGACACAGAGATGGCTGTCGGTTTCAACAGAGGTTCTACAGATCCTCAGTGCTGTAAGGCTGGAGGCAGGTTACAATAATAAGGGTTTCCTACACTTCATGACTTTTTTGATACAGAGAAAGTATCAGCACGGGACTGTCAAAAGGAAGTATAGACAGTTCAGATGAGTAAACAGAGATATAAATGTTTTTGGGGGTTTCAGGATGGAACAGTGATTGGGAGTGCTGTAACTAATGGCAACAGTTATAGGGATTGCTCTAAAAGCAGGAAGAGGGGACAGTCATATCGATCGTGGTAAGGACTGGAGAAGCTGATATCGCCAAGGAGTGTTTTAGAGACTGTTGGAAATTACACATATCAGGAGAGTATCGGGGATGAGGCAAGGTTCAAGAGAGAGGGATGGTTGACAGGATTGAACAATAACCTGAATACAATCTCCAAACTGTGGAAACAGGCCATTCTGCCCAACAGGTCCACACCAAACCTCTAAAGAGCATCCTAACCAGACCCATCCCTCTCCCTGTCCAATAAACCCTGCATTACTCGTAGTGAACTCACCAAAACCACACATGCCTGAATACTACAGTCAATTTATGATGGCCAATCCACCTATCGTGCAAATGTTGGGCTCTGGCAGGAAACCAGACCACCTGGAAGAAACCCACACCGTCGGGGGTAGAAAATGCAAAGTCCACACAGACATTCGGCCAAGGCTGGAATTGAAGCCAGGTTCCAGACACAGTGAGGCTGATTATACAAAGCACTGCAGAGATTGGACTAGGTCACAACGTTCACAAGGATTATTGGAATAGGAGGAGCATATAATCAGGAACAGGAGAACGTTACATAGATGGTGTCCATGAGAGGGACTGGAGGAGGTTAACGCAATAGGGAGGGTTGTGCATTCTTTCGGCAATTAGAGGTAGGGACGGTTGGGGAGACTCGATGAAGTTAGTATACTCAGAGTTGTACACACTGGGTGCGGTTAAAGAGTTAGCAAGGATTCTATAGACTGGCTGAGGTTATGGACAGAGGCAGTTGTGGGAATGAGAGTTGTTACAACAAGTGAGAGTATATTTCAGGCACATGGATGGTTTTAGTGGCTGCCGGATGTTTGAGAGCTAGGTACGCTAGTACTGACTGGAGGTGGTCAAAGTTAAGGAATATTGTAGTGATGGGAGTTAGTCACAGAGACAGAGAAGATTGAAGAGAGAGAGTGGGCATGGTTACAGATCTCGGGAGCGTTCTCGTGGCTTCAAAACGTGACACAAAGGGAAGGTTGGTTGGAAACGCTGTAGGAACCGGAGGACTCTGTACAGACAGTGAGGTGAAATGGATGGTGGAAGGTGAGCGGTAATGAGGTGCTGTAGGACAGGATGGAGGTGTGCTGTTGGGACTGGAGAAGGTTACAGTGACATCATGTGCTGGAGAGGCTGGAGGAAGGTAAACAGATGGGGAGGTCAGTAAGGGCCGGATGTTACAGACAGAGTGGGCTGTAGGTGCTGGACAAGATGACAGACTTAAGAATTTTTATAATGTTTTGGTGATAGTGGTCATAACACTAGTTTTCACAGTAATTTTGGAAAAATATAAGGATAGGGCAGAAGTGAAGACACCAAATTTGTGGAGCCACCTCATCGTTAGAATATCACCATCACTGGGCATTATCATTATCACGACAGACTGGGAGGAACTATTTGCTGTTGGGCTCATATTCAGAAAAGGAGGTATGTTAAAGTGATACAGGGAGAATTTAGGGCCATTGTGTTCTGCGAAGAGTGAATGACAAAGGAGTAACTCCAGTGAATACTGGTCAAGCGACATCCTGAGCTTGATAAAGGAAGTGCAGTGCGATGAAAACCGGCAAAAGACCGACCAACGTATGGAGAGTGCAAGCGGATCCTTAAAATGACTGGCAAATAATGGCCATGAAATATCCTTGGCAGATACTGTTAAGGAGAGGCCACAAGTTATTTAATGAGTATAGTCAGAGGAAGAGGACTCCCAGGTAAACAGTGAGGCTTGTTAGAAACCAAAGGGACAACCTGTGCATGGAGCCAGAGGAAGGAGGTGATGTCTCCAATGAATACTTCCCATCTGTATTCACGCAGGAGAAAGACATTGTTGTCGGAGATTTCAGTGGGGACGGTGAGGTTGTAGAACGTGATAAGATGAATAAGGAGGAGATATTAAATGTTTTCACGGACATAAAGGTGGAGAAAACCACAGTGCCCAATGAAATGTATCCCAGGCTGCTATGGGGGGTAAGGGAGGAGATTGCTGGGGTCCTGGTGGATATATTTAATACATTGCTGGCCACAGGTGAAGTGCTGAATGACTGGAGGATCGCTAATGTGGTTCCTTTGTTCAAGAAGGGCAGCAGGGATAGGCCAGGTAATCAAAGAGCAAATAGTCTGACAGAAGGGGGAGGGAAATTATTGAAAACAATTGTGAGGGTGAATCAACACTTCCAAAGGCAAGGATCACCTCGGCAGCATCATCACTGATTTGGTAGAGGGAGATACCGTCTGAGGAATTCAGTTCAGCTTTTTGAAATGGTGTTTAAAAATATTGATGAGGGCAGTGCAGATGATGTGGGTTACATTGACTTCAATAAGGCCTTTGACAAGGTCCCTCATGGAAGACTGGTTCAAATGTAAAGAGCCACTGGGATCCAAGTTCGCAAATTAGATACAAAATTAGCGGATACACTTCTTCGTGTTTGAAATTCTTTCACCAGTGGGTGTACCACAGGGATCTGCGCAGGAAACAGTGCTGTTATTATGTACACTAATAACTTGGATGTTAAAGCAGAAAGAATTGTTAGTAGGTTTGCAGATGACAAAAATGGTGAGGGGGATGGTCTCAGGCTGAAGTCTGATATCGATCAGATGACAATCTCAGCAGAGTAATGGCAGATGGAGTTTACTTCTGATCACTGTGAGGTAATGCACTGTGGGAAGTCTAATATGTGAAGGATATACGTCATGACTGTTAGGTCCTCCTGGAGTACTGAGGAACACAGGGTCCATGGTGGACAAGTCCCTGGATGTCTGAAGGTGTCAGCACAGGTTGACAGGGCGGGGAAGAAACCTGAACTGGGAGCAGGAGGGGGACACATATCCTGATGGGGCAAATTGTTAGAGCTGCTTGAGGGATATAAACTAGTCTGGTAGGGTGTTGCATCTTAAACAGTCGTAAGGCCAGAAAGAAGATTGAGGCTGGTACACAAGTCAAAGAGAGCAATTTCAGCAGACAAGGCAGGCAAGAACATAGCAGGGAATGGGGGAGGGGGAACCGATGATTAAACTGCATTTATTTCAATGCAAGGGGCCTGACAGCTCAGGAAGATGAACTCAGGGCATGGATTGGAACATGGGACTGGGATATTATAATTATTACAGAAACACAGCTGAGGGAGGGGCAGGGCTGGCAGTGCATTATTTCAAGGTGGAGATGCTACAGGAAGCATCGAAGGGGAGGCAAAGCTGGTCTAGTCCAAGTTTATAGATCAGTGCACTGTTGGACACATAAGTAGTAAACTGGTGAGTTCAAAACAGTGTTCGATCCTGGACGGATTGCTGAAAAGTACACTCAGGTCTGGTCTACGCAGTGCTTCATGCTGTGCAGGTATCTCATCTGGGCTTATACGTGTCCGGGCTGGATCTGATAGGTGGATTGAGTATCCGATATAATTCCTGACATGGTTATCACTCCGCCAGGTCGGCCCATTCCGCTGGTAAATGTGCGGTAATATGTTTGAGATAGAATTTACTTGGTCAAAATATTTGACAGTAAGCAAAACACAATTTTTTCCAACACTGTCGATAAAAGACCACAAAAGGAAAAGGACCTTTCAATAGCTTAATCCTGTTGGAAAACTTATCAGAATAATAGTTTATGTAACGACTATACAGTAACTTATCCAATATGGTATCATCCGAGAAGCACACAAATGTCTAAAATAAAGTGCAGAAACAGATTGTCTCACATGCAGTTCTCCAATCCAGGAGGAAAGAAAATCAAAAAACAGTTCTGAGAGAAATCACGGAGGCAGTGTGTAGCACCCAGGAGAGATTTACTGCCTTCCAACCCTGCTGAGACACCAGCAATAACTGGCGAAAGGTAAAACTAAGAATCCTGGTTCTGTGAGAGTTTGACCGTCAATCCACAGGACCAGGCCGCGGCTGCAAAAACACAAGGAATGGACTGCATCTGCATAGACTATGAATCTGTAGGGGTCTCTCAAAAATGCCGAAACCTACCAAAGCTGTTTAATGCTGGAAAGAGAAAAGTCAAAGTGAAACATAAATAAATAAAACAAAAAGATGAAGCAGGCCTGGTGATCAGACACAGACGGCATCGGGAGTCCAGCAATTCCTATACTGCCAAAACACGGCCGAATCATCAAGCTTGTGAAGAGAACGAATTATGTCTCTCCCTCACCTCTATGTTTACAGCTGGAGATGTGTCATTAGACCAATAACCAGCCATATCAAAGTCCCACCAACACCAAGTATTATTGTGATATATCAGAGTTAACTGGAGCTGTTTGTTCAGTGACTGTGATTAATGTCAGTCTTTCTGGACCTAACTGGGTCACTGGAGGGTTTCCCTCTTTCATAATTAGGGACTTCATTCAACTTGTTATGCCACAGCATTCGGGGCAGAGTCAAACTCAACAAGATTGAGATCAGCAGCTACAGAGAAAGAGATAGAAATCAGCATCTGAGAACATTAGAATTGTCCAACAATGGATTTGAATTTGAGAATATTAGACTGGAATCTTCCAACAATGGATCAGAATCTGAGAACATTAGACTTGAATCTTCCAACAATGAACAGGAGTTTATCCATGGGTCTTTACTGGCTTTCTCAGGATTGGCCACGGTTAGATTTGCGGATAGAATCCGTACTGATGATTATTCAAGCTGGTTACTATCCCATCCTCGCTACTATTGGTGTTCCTGGTAAGCCTATCTCTATCAATTCTATAAATGATGCTGAATGTTATTGCTCTTCTGGTTGAATATATTTAACAAATACATAAACTTTCAGTCACAAGCGCCACTTCCTCCTCATGCATTTCCAAAATACATAATCATAAACATCTGAGAAGGAATAAGACTGATCAGAACCTTGAGTCTCCTTTCTACCGTGAACTGTTTTATGTCTCCATATTCTCTCTGTGATCAAACCTACCGACACCCACCTACATAATATCTCCAATCTCCACCTCCACCTGAGTTCTGTTGCTGACTTCGCCATCATCTACCCCTTCGTTAACAACAGATTATATGGTTCCAGTTCTCTTCTAACCTCTCTTCTAATTTCAAATAGTTTAACCACAAACGTGTTCTTGTCTGTACAGTTACTTCACAACAGGGACTCTTAAACAGAGTAATAATGTCACTGACTGTGTAATTCAGAGACACAGGTTCTGACTCTAAAAGCATTGTTTGAAATCCTACCACAGCCGATGACTAAATTTAAATTCCAATATCAAAAGTTTGAATGAAACCTAATTTTACTCATGGCAACCAAAAACCATCAGGATTACTTTTCTTATTTTATTGATAAACTTTGGTAAAGACACCTAACAATTTTTCCCTGTCTCGACTAAGTGTCAATTCAGATCCACAAAAATATGGTTCCCTCCATATCGCCTTGACAAATGGCCGCGTGTTCAAGGGCAGTTAGGATGGATAACAAATGCTGTTCTTGCCAGTGATGCTGACATCCGGGAAACAACAACATTAAATTTGAACTAAACAGTGAAATGTGGATGCTGGAGATCTGAAATAAAATTCTCCAGCATCTGAACGAATGTTGGAGAATCTGAGCAGGTATGGTAGTCTGTCAGGAGAAACACATATAACGTTTCGAGTTCAGTGACCCTATCCAAACTCAATGCAACTGGGAAATGATATTATTATATCAGGGATGGTTCGAAGGGTGAGCTGGAGGTTTGTGTTGAGTGGATCATGTGCAGCAAGAGAGAGAGAAAGAGAGAGAAATACAGAGAGAAAGGAAAAGCAAACAAAAGAATTGCTGATGATGGACTGGAATGAAAATAAAATGGGAAGCTGTTCTAACATGTCCCCTTTTCGCATTTCCTGAATATCATATCTCTTACGGGATGTCCCTGCTTAATGTGAGTTATGTTCCCGCTATCTCTTGTCTTTGAGTGTGGTGATCAACTCCATCAGAAATACTTATTGTTGAAGAGGTATAGAGAAACGTCATGTTACATCGTCAATTGCTTTTTTGGAGAGATGAACTGTTACTGTGCGACTGTGTGGAGATGTGACAGCTTTCTTAGTCAGGGAGAGAAACGGAGGGGACTGAGGCATTTTCAACACTGAATGGGTGCATAGTGGTTGTGGGACATTGACCTGCTGCTGTCTTTGGAAACTCAGTGGAGTTTTTGTGGATGGTTTTCTCAGGTTTGTGTTGTCAGCTGCTGGGTTCATTCAGGGAGCCCCGAGGGTCTGGGGACCCCACTCTGAACACTGCATTTAGAGAGTGTCTGGGATCATGGGAAACAAATGGATCTGAGACTATACAGAAGTGAAGCTTTGTAAACAGGGAAGATCAGGGCACCGTATTATCCTCTCTGGGTTTTCCGGGAACATTTTTCTAAGCTGCACACATGCATGCATAAAGTGTAAGACCAGCTTGTCTCAAAAATGAGGTGCTCGCTGAGCTGTCTTCCCTCCTTCAGTATAACCTGTAGCCTCACACCAGGGACAGGACTGTGCTGACACTCATGATGAATTAAACTGGATTAATTCTGCCAATTTGCAGGCAGCAGTGGGTAATATATCCACCATAACTGAAGTGCAGTCCTCCAATGTATTCACGAGCTGACTGAAACCATCTGCCTGCTGAGAGGAATGCATTGATTCCATCTCCACGAGGAAAGATACAGAAACGAACTTCCAGAAATACTAGGGAACAGAGTGACTGGTAAAAAAAAAGGGAAACTGCCGGAAATCAGAATTAATGAAGAGTAAATTATTGAACATCTAAATGAATTGATGTTGCATAAGTTGCTGCATCTGATGAGCTACATACCAGAGTATTGCGATGAGAAAAGAGCTAGTGAAAGAATTTCTGATTATTTTTCAAAGCTGGTTCGATTGTGGAAAGAATGCTGCAGACTGGAAAGCACCTGTTATACACCTAAATATTTAAAACTGAATGGAGCGGGAAAACAGAAAACTAAATAGTTTGATTTTAGCTGTGAGAAAAATATTGGAACCTTTTATTAGAATGTGACAACTAGACATTTGGAGAAAAATGATATGATTTGGTAGACTCGGCCTAGATTCAGGAAAGAGAAATGATCTTTGAAAAACCTGTTTGTAGGGATGTTCCATGTGTCATCAACAGCTGAGAACCAATGGGAGTGGAGTATTTGAAATTTTAGAATACGCTTGACATATTTGAATACAGGTGAGGAGGGAACGTTCAGGTCCATGGGTAGGTAGGGGTGGAATATATACCACATGGATTAAAATTTGAGAAATGGGGATACAAGAAGAATACTGTTTTTCTCTGGACTGAAGGATTGATGGGTGGCAGCAGGATCAGTGTTTGGGCAATAGCTGTTCACAAGGTATAAAATGATTCAGATGTGAACAACAAATATCATCATGTACATTTATATTTATTAAATTGTAGAGAGGTTGGTGAGTGCTTTTGTTTAAAAGGACCTGGATTTCCTTGGTCATAAGTCACTGACAGAATTCATACGGGGGCAGGAAGTAAATGATATTTGGCGCTTCATGCAAAATGATTGAAGTATCAAAGTTTGAATATCTTTCCCACTGATCGTGTTTCTTGAGAGAGTATTTGGTTCATTATGTAAAGATTTGGTCTGCTTTATAAACAATGATCTCTTTGTCACTGAGAGAGTGCGAAGTAGTTTGACCAGACTAAACACTGGCGTGATATTACCATGAGGAGAGAGTGCAGTAACGATATGCTTAATCTGTAGCGCTGTGAGAGAATAAGAAGTTGAAGCTTGATGGGTTTGGACAGAAACTCATTATGTCCCAAACAGCTGAATAGGGTGAACATTTCATACATTTCATTGGATGTTTGATTCACGACAGTATATATATTGAAGGATCCCTTGAAGGCACCTTCCCCTGCAACCTCAAAAAATGCAAAACTTGCGCCCTCACCTCCCCTTTCACTTCCCTCCAAGGCCCCAAGGGATACTTCCATATCTGTCAGATATTCACCTGCACCTCCACACACATCAGGTACTGCATCCACTGCACCCGATGTGGCCTCCTATACATTGGGGAGACAGGCCACCTACTTGCAAAATGTTTCAGTGAACACCTCTGGGACATCCGCACCAACCAACCCAACCACTCCGTGGCTGAATACTTTAATTCCGCCTCCCACCCCGCCAAGGACATGCAGGTCCTTGGCCTCCTCCATCGCCAGACCATAGCAATATGACGCCTGGAGGCAGATTGACTCATCTTCCGCATAGGAACCCTCCAACCACAAGGGATGAATACAGATTTTTCCAGCTTCCTTATTTCCCCTCCCCCACCTTTTTCAGTCCCAACCGTCAGACTCAGCACCGCGTTCTTGACCTGCAATCTTCTCTCCGACCTCTCCGCCCCACACCCTCTCCAGCCTATCACCCTCACCTTAAAATCCTTCCACATATTACATTCCCAATGCCCCTCCCCAAGTCCCTTCTCCCTACCTTTTATCTGAGCCTGCGTGGCACACCCTCCTCATTCCTGAAGAAGGGCTTATGCCCGAAACGTCGATTCTCCTTCTCCTTTGATGCTGCCTGACCTGCTGCGCTTTTCCAGCAACACATTTTTCAGCTCTGATCTCCAGCATCTGCAGTCCTCACTTTCTCCTACCAAATATCATCATGTACAGTAATATTTATTAAATGGGAGAGAGGTTGGCGAGTGCTTTTGTTGAAAAGGACCTGGATGTCCTTCGTCATAAGTCACTGACAGAATTCATATGGGGGCAGGAAATAAATGTTATGTGGCTCTTCATGTAAAATGATTGAAGTACCAAAGTTAGTATATATTTCTCGCTGATAGTGTTTCGTTGAGAGAATATTTGGTACATTGTGCAAAGATTTGGTCTGCTTTATAAATAATGATCTCTTTGTCACCGAGACAGTGCAAA
This sequence comes from Chiloscyllium punctatum, assembly GCF_047496795.1. Classification (NCBI taxonomy): domain Eukaryota; kingdom Metazoa; phylum Chordata; class Chondrichthyes; order Orectolobiformes; family Hemiscylliidae; genus Chiloscyllium; species Chiloscyllium punctatum. The sequence goes on from NC_092756.1 coordinate 2,112,658, forward strand.
GGAGCTTGAACAAACTAAACACTGGCACAATTTTACCATGAGGAGAGAGTACAGTAACTCTGTGTTTAATGTGTAGCGCTGTGAGAGAATAAGAAGTTGAAGCTTGATTGATAAAGACGGGAACACATTATGCTGAATATGGTGAAAATCTAATACTTTTCAGTGGATGTTTGATTCAAGACAGTTTACATGCACGTGCAGAGACACAATGTAGATTGACAAAGAGGTTCTGAATGCACTCTGAGCACTTTAATGCACAATTTCTGTTTGACATTGCATTGAATATCGCTTTGCACATAATCCTGTCAGCGGTCACAATATCTTCAATTTGAAACAGTTAGTCATTCCCCACCGGCTTCTGACTTCCATAGAGACCATGGGTCTGCCTTCTTGGATGTGGAAGACAACTTGGAGAATGGCCTAAAAACGTTGGCTCCATTCCGACTGTCAGAAAACCATGTTAAAATGGCACATATTTGTCATGTGGATCATTTTGGAACAGTGTATCTGTTCAGTCGCTGCTCCATTTGTTTGTGACGTTGGAGCATCTTTGACACCTTCTTGTTCCTGTGTTAGTGGCTTGACAAACTGAATAACCTCCTCCTGTTCCTTTTTACTTGACTCCGGGTGCAAAGTGGTTCTTTCTGATCTCATGTACGTGACATGTGGGAGAGAGCAGACTCTCTGTTTTCCTGTGCAACAGGCAAGAGGGACTGAATGGTCCATCCTTCTCCTTGCCCAGTAGTTTTGATGGGATGAATGGCTTCCCCACATTCTTGTGAAACCAAATTGAGGTGCTGAATGAACTCGCCCTTTCACTGTGGAAATATACAGTGCTGTTACATAAATGCTACCCAGACTTTAAGAGCACGATCCTGAATTTTTTCCAGGTTTTGCTGCACATGGTCACAGACTGTTTCAAGAGCAGAAGAGGGGCAACTTGTTCTGAACATTTTGTAAACTTCAGTGAATGCCCCCTCTTCTGCTGGCACGGTTGCTCAGTGGCTAACACTGCTGCCTCACTGCACCAGGGTCCCAGATTCAATTCCAGCCTTGGGCAACTGTTTGTGTGGAGTTTGCACACTCCCCACTTGTCTGCGTGGGTTTCCTCAGGGTGCTCCGGTATCCTCCCACAGTCTGAAGATGTTCAGGCCAGGCGAATTGGCCATACTAAATTGTCCATTAAGTTCGGTGCATGATTCAGAGGGAAATGTGTCTGGGTGGGTTACTCTTCGGAGGGACGGTGTTGACTGGTTGGGCTGAAGGGATACAGGGAATCTAATATGCTCAGTTTGGACTCAATGGGCTGAATAGCCTCCTTCCCCACACTGTAGGGATTCTATGATGACAAAATGGAGATGCCTGTGCTGAGGAGGCTACGCTGATGATCTGCTGCAGATGTGTCCCACGGCTGAGATGATTGATGCCTATCTATGATGATCATCTTCCCTTGTGCCATGAATGACTCCAAACAGTGGAGAGGTCATAATTAATTCTCATTAAGTGCGATTTTGTTCAGGCTCCTTGATGTCATCCTCGGTTAAATACTGTCTTGAGTTCAGGGCCAGTCTCTCTTGCCTGAGCCCCTGCTTTACCTCTCTTGTTCATTACAATAGGTCATGGCGCAGAAGCGGAGAACGTTTTCTTCAAACAGAGGGTAGTGAATGTCAGGAATTCTCTTACATAGAGAGTTATGGATCTGGATCACTGAAAGGGACCAGTGCTGTCCCACAGGGATCAGTCCTGGGACCTATGCTCTTTGTTACTTTAATCGATGAAATGGATATGGGTTTTGAAGAGTGGGCTAGTAAGTTTGCTGATGGCACAAAGGTGGTTGGAGTGGTACAGAATGTGGAGGGCTGTTGTAGGTTGCAACAGGACATTGACAGGATGCTGAGCTGGGCTGAGACGTGGTCGATGGAGTTCAAACTGAAGTGATTCACCTTGCAATGGTTAAAGGCAGGATTCTTGGCAGTGTGGAGTAACAGAGGAATCTTGGTTTACGTGTCCACAGATCCCTCACAGTTGCCACCCAAGTTGATCGGGTTGTTAAGAAGGTATATGGTGTGTTGGCGAGCAGCTGCAGGGGGATTGAGTTTAAGAGCCGTGAGGTTATGCTGCAGCTCGATAGAGCCCTGCTCAGACCGCACAGTTCAGTTCTGGTCTACTCATTATAGGAAGGATAAGGAAGCTTTAGAGAGGGTAAAGAGGAGATTTACCAGGATGGTGCCTGGACTGGAGGGCAGGTCTTCTGAAGAAACCATCAGGGAGTGAGGTCTTTTCTCATTGGAGGAAAAATAGATGAGAGGTGACTTGATAGAGGTGTACAAGATGATGAGAGGCAGAGAGACAGTGAATAGCCAGAGACATTTTGCCATGGCAGAAATATCTATCTCTAGATGGCATAATTTTAAGATAATTGGAGGAGGTTTATGGGAAATATCAGAGGTAGATTCTTTACACAGAGAGTGGTGGGTGTGTCGAATGCACGACCAGCGGTGGTAGAAGAGTAAAATACGTGAGGGAAACATAAGAGACTCTGGGAAAGGCACATGGAACAAATTGAACAGAAGCATGTAGGTTAGAGTAGGACAAACGGCACAACGTCGAGGGCTGAAGGTCCTAACTACATGCATTCATGTAGAACTCAGCTCAAAAACTGCATGAATTCATGTAAAACTCCGTTATCTCACTTTTTAGATTAGAATCAATCTAAACATCATGGCTCAGTGAGAGAACACAGGGGGCCAACACCTTCAACATATTGTCTAGCTATCACCATTATTAACAGCTAACCTGAGAATGCAAAGGTTTTGTGATTTACACATGATAGAAGTGCAACTATTACTGTATTCTAACAGATGAAAGGCTTAACAGACAATCAATTTTTCAATGTATAATTTCAGTTACATCACACTGTAAATTTTTGCTATAAATTCTGTGTTAGGATCGAGCCCTCCACTATCACCTGATGGAGGAGCGTCGCTCCGAAAGCTAGTGTGCTTCCAATTAAACCTGTTGGACTATAACCTGGTGTTGTGTGATTTTTAACTTTGTACACCCCAGTCCAACACCGACATCTCCAAATCAGTACTGTTAGTTGTTCTGTGTTCTATGCAAGTGCTCAAGAAGACTTGTACATTAAGGAAGACTTGAGACTTGGAACAGGTCAGCCTTGATCTTAGTGAAGGGCAAGGCAGAATTGGGATGTGAATAATGTGCCCCTGTTTCTGATGTTCTCCCATTCTGTTACTAGAAAGTTAGTGGGTGTTATTTTCCTGGAAGGTCTTTTATGGAATGTTGCAGTCAGGGAGACCGGATGATTTTGTGGGCCATCGCTGGGTGAGTTTTGGGGGCTGTATGCACAGTGAATCTGGGTCAACAGCACGATCAACAAATGAAGCACAAGTTACAGAGAGGGGAACATCTGCAAAGAGAGATGAGCGACCTCTTTCGTATCTAACCTTTGTCTTCCAATTACATTTTCCAAATCTCCCAGACCATGTGCGACAGTCTTGAGGGATCGAATGGTCTCCTCTGTTTCTGTGCACCATGCTTAACAGTACGTGGACTCCAACTGCTCCTGTCTAGCAGGTTTGAGGTGTTGTATGGAACACAGAAATATGGGACTGAGGAGTAGGAGTGGGTCACTAGAGACTTTGAGCCTTCTGCACCAGGCATTAAGATTGTGGCTGATCAGGTTTGGGTCTCAGCCCCACTTTCCTGTCTGTATCCCATTATCCATGAATCACTTCCTTGTCAAATCTTTAACTAACTCAGCTGTGAATGCTTGTAATCAGAGAGGCACCACAAACTTCTGGGGAAGAGAATTCCCATTCGAATGGCCCTTTGAGAATTTTCCATCATTGTGAGAATAAGAGAGTCATACAGTGTGTAAACAGATCTTTTTGTCCAAACTGTCGAGACCAATCTGGCATCTTAATCAGATCTCGTCCTACTTTTCAGCATTTGGCCCACATCCCTCTTAACCATTCCTATTTATGTAACTATCCATATACATTTTAAACGTGTAATTGTACCGACTTTCACCACTTCCTCTGACAGTACACCCACCAGCCTCTGTATGACAAAGTTTCCCTTCAGGTCCCTTCTCAATCTTTGCTCTGTCACCTTCACTCTATGCCGTCTAGTTCTGGTTGCCCCTACACTGGGAAAAAAGTTCTTGCCCATTCAGACTATCCATGCCCCTCAGGTCTTGTTAAACTTCTGTCATGTCACCATTCAGTCTCTGACAGTCAAGGGGAAAAAGCCTCATCCTGTTCATCATCTCCCTGTCGCTCAAACCCTGAGGATTCAGAAAATCCTTGCAATTTTTTTTTGCACCCATTCAAGCTTAACAACATCCATCCTTTAGCAGAGTCAACTGACATGGATGCAGTATTCTTAAAGTGGCCTCACCTGCATCCTGTCCAAGCGCAAAATGCTACCCCAACTTCTATACTGAAGGTTCTGACAGATTAAGGCAAGCAGACCAACTACGTTCCTCACCACTCTACCAAACTAAATTCCACTTTCAAGGAACTATGAATTTTCACCCGTAGGTCTCTTTGTTCAGCAACATTCTCCAGGGCACTGCTTTAGCTTACCAAAATGCAAAACCTAACAAATATCTAAATTACACACCACCTGCCAGTTCTTGGCTCATTGATGGTCAAGGGTCCCATTATATTCTGGATAATCTTGACTGTCCACTGCACCACTTTGTTGTTGTTACCTGTAAACTTACTAACCATGCCTACTATAGTCACATCAAAGTTTTTTATATCCGTGATGAAAAGCAGTGAGCTCAGCACTGATTCTTTCCATACACCGCTGACCATGGGTCTCCACTGGAAAACAGTCCATTACCTTCAATCCAATTTGGTAACCAATTGGTCGGTTTTTCCTAGATTACATATAACCTAATTTTGGTAATCTGTCTACGATGGGGAACCTTATTAAATGCCTTACTGAAGTCTGTGTAAACAATGTACACCACAGTGTCTTCTTCAATCTTCTTTGTCATCTCTTCATAATACTCAATCATATTAATGACACATGATTTGCATCGCACAAAGCCATCTTGACCATCCCCAATCACTCCTTGTTTTTCTTAATAGATGTAAATCCTATCCCTCAGAATCGCCTCCAATGAACTCCTCGACACTAACTTTGGCTGATTGAGTCGATAATTCCCTGTGTTGTTTTGGCTCACTTCTCCCTTTACTAGCCCCACTCCTCCACTGCCCACACAAAAACAGTTATAACTATGTTGGTGATATGGCCAATGATATAGTTCTCAGAGTGTCTCAGGGTCAGTGTTAGGAACAAGTCAGATAGATTTATTTAATCTACTAAAACAACACGTCTGTGACCAAAACAAATTTGCTCAAATTATGATGGAAAGAGGAATGACGAGAGGATATTGCAAATATGCACATTTATATTTTCCTTTGAAAAATACTGAGCAACACACACAGGCACACACACGCACAGACACACACACAGGCATACACACACATACGTATTGTCGATAACAAACTGAAAAGCGAAATATCTGCAATGTTAATTTGAAAGAACATTGTCCAAATATGATTAGAACTCATGACCAAAGGAAAAATGAGAGTTTGACCCAAATGCTGTTCTAATTCTAGAGTCATCAAGTCCTACAGCATGGAGAGAGGCAGAGAGGCCCTTTGGCCCAAACTCGTCCGTGCTGACCCAAACCTCCAACCACACTAACCTCACTTCCTAGCACTTGGCCCATAGCATTCCCATCCTTTCCTGTCTATGTACTTGCCCAAATGCCGGTTAAATATCGTTAATATAAATGCTTGAACCACTTCCGTTGGCACCTCATTCCCTTTGTGTACCACTCTCTGTGTAAAACAGTTTCCATTCAGTTCCCAATTTATTCTTTCCCCTCTCATCTTTAACTTATGCCCTCCCCTCCTTGATTCCCCAACTCTAGGAAAAAAAGGCTGGGTCTATTCACCCTATCCATGTTAACTTCGATAAGATCCCTCTCAGTCTGCTATGATCCAAAGAAAAAGGTCCTCGCTTGTCCAACCTCTCCCTATAATTCACATTGTTGAGACCTGGCAACATTTTTTGTAAATTCCGTCTGCACACATTCCAACTTAAAAACATCCTTACGATCACAAAGTGACTAAAACTGAACACAGCACTACAAGTGCAGCCTCAGCAACATCCTGTATAACTGCAACATAACTTCCCAACTGCTCTCCTCCATGTCCTGACCGATGCTTGCTAGTGTGGCAAAAGCCTTCTTCACTACCATGTCTAACTATGACCCCACTTTCAGAGAACGGTGGATCTAAACTCCATAGTCCCTCTGCTCAATTATACTCGTTAAGGTCCTACCAATCACCATGGAACTCTAACCTTGATCTAACCTTGCTAAAATATTCCTCAGTCCACTTCTCCAGTTTGATCAAGGTCCTGCTGCAATTTCAGATATACTTCCTCACCTTCCACGATACCACCTATTTTAGTGTCATCTTCAAGTTTCCTAATCATGCCTTGTACATTCACAAGAATATCATTGATACAGGAAACAAACATCAATGGGCCCAGTAGCGGCCCCTGAGGCACTTCATGTGTCACAGGCCTCCAGTCCGAGAGTATCCTTCCACTATAACCCTCTGCAAAATACCATGAAGACAATTGTGTGTCCAATTTGCCAGCTCCTTCTCGATTCCATGCGATTCTAACCTTCCAGAGCAGCCTATCAATGGTAACCTTGTCAAAGGTCTTACTGAATACCATACAGACTACGTCTACCGCCCTGACCTCATCAACATTCCTGGTCACTTCATCAATAAACTCAAACAAATTTGAGAGGCATGACTTCCCACTCATAAAGCCATGCAATCTTTCCAGTCTTAAAACAACTACTAATAATAATTATTAAAATTAATAATAACAAACTAAATAATAATAATAAGATGTCATTTTCAGTGGAGAATAAATATGTGATATTGGAATGTGCAACATGCGTGAAGGGCAGAATAGATTTTGTCCCTGTGTCATTGAACTGTTTTGAAAAAAGCAAGGGTGGCATGGTGGTTCAGTGGCTAGTACTGCTGCCTCATAGTGCCATGGATCCAGGTTTGGCTCCAGCTTCGGGTGACTCTCTGTGTGGAGTTTACACATTCTCACTGTGTTCGTGTGTGTTTCGTCTGGGTGCTCCATTTTCCTCCCACGTTCCAAAGATGTATGGATCATGTGAATTGGCCATGCTAAATTACCCATAATGTTATGTGCATTGTTCAGGGGTAAATATAGGGTAGGGGAATGGGACTGGGTGGGTTACTGTTTGGAGGGTCACTGGGCCAAATGACCTGTTTCCATACTGTCGGGAATTTGAAAAAAAACTATTTCTAAACAAACCCTATGTTTCCAAATGCATGTATATCTCATCCCTCAGAGTCTTCTCAAGTAACCTACCTACCACAGATGTTAGGTTTCCTGTTCTTTAGATCCCAGATTTTTCTTTGCTTCTCTTTTTGAATAATGGCACAACATTTAATACTCTCCAATATTCTGAAACCTAACGTGTAGCTAACGATGATGCAAAAATATCAACCAGGGTCTCCGTAGTTTCTTCTGTCGCCTCTTGCAGCATTCTTGGATCCATCTGTTTAGGAACAGGAGATTTATCCATCTACATACATTCTAATGCATCCAACACGTTTCTCCTGTGATATTGACTCACCCCAAGATATCAGAACGACCTTCGTTTACCTCCCAAGACTTCATGTATTTTTCCACGGTACAGACAGAGGAGAAATATTCATTGAGAATCTCACACATCTCCTACGGTTCTAGACATCCGCTTTGGACCTTGAGGGGTCATATTCTCATTTAGTTATTCTTTTTACTTTAATATACTTAAAGAAACTCTTTGGATTCACCCTAACCTTCTCAGCCAAGGCTACCTTGTGCCCCCTTTTCGCCCGCCTGATTTCCTGATTCAGTAAACTCCTGTATCCCCTGTATACCTCCAGGGATTCCCTCAATCCACCTGCCTGGACCTGAGCTACACCGCCTTTTTGCTGGTCAAAGCCTCAATATCTCCTGACGTCCAGCGTTCCCTATTCTTGCTAAACTTGCCTTTTACCCTCACAGTAACATATAGACACTGTACATTTCACTTTTAAAGTCCTCCCACTTGCAGGAGGTCCCTTCGACTGCAAACAAACTCCTCCAACTCACCCCTACAAGCTCCTGTCTAATTCCATCAAAATTCACCTTGCCCCAAGTTTGAACTTGAACATGTGGAGAAGTTTTGTTCTTCTCCGTAACTATCTAAAAATTAATAGAACTATGGTCACGGGTCCTAAAGTGCTCCCCCACTCTCACCTCAGTCACTTGTCCTGCCCTAGATCTTAGAGTAGGTAAGTTTCGTCCCTTCCTGAGTTGCACCCTCTACTTACTGCTTGAGGAAACTATTCTGAACACAATAGGTACACCCTATCTCAGTCCTTAATTCTATGTCATTCCCAGTCTATGTTAGGAAAATTAAAATTTCCTACTAATGCAATCCTATTTGCCCTGCAAGTCTCCTCAATCTGACCACATATTTTTGTTCCCCAATTCCTCGTTTACTATTTGGGGGCCTATAGTACAATCCAAATCCTATCACCATTCCCTTCTTATTTCTTAGCTCCTCCGACAAATCTTCACAGGATGATTCATCTGTTATTTTATCTCTGATCACTTCTGTTATACTCGCCTGAATCAAAAATGAAACTCCTCAGCCCCTCCTTCCGCCATCTCTGTCCCTGGTACATTAAGCTGGCAATGCAGTCCTCCATTAGCCATGTACACGTCATGCCCACAATATCCTAGTCTCACGTACCTATCCTTGGCCTGAGTTTATCGGCCTTACCTATCAGTCATCTTGCATTGAAACAGTTGCGATTTAATCCAACAAGCATTCCTTGCTCCCTGTCGTGTTCCAGCCTGACCTGTCGCTTCACTTTAATGTTTCAGATTACCTCATCTCCTTCCAGCCTCACACTTGCATCCCTGCTGTTGAGGATCCCATCCTTCCCCAACGCCAGCCAATCGAGTTGAAATCCGCCTTTGCAGCCGTTGCAAACCTGCCTGCCAGGATATTGGTCCCCTTCCAGTTCAGGTAAAACCTGTCCTTCCTGAACAGGTCACCGCTGCCACACAACTGACCCTAGTGATCCAACAATTCTTTAGCCACACATTTATCTGCCATATCCTTTTGTTCTTACCCTCACTAGCACTGGAAGTAAACCGAATATTACCACTGACCTGGTCCTGTCTTTTATCCTTTTCCCTCACTCTCTATAATCACTCTGCAGGTCCTCATCACTATTTCTACCTGTGTCAGTTGTACCAATGTGCACGATGACTTCTGGCTGCTTCCCCCGCGCCGGTGAGAACGTTCTGCAGCCGCTCTGAGACATTCTGGACACTGGCGTGTGAGAGGCTACACACCATCCCCGATTCACATTTGCAGCAACAGAATCTCCTGTCAATTTCCCTCACTGTCGTGTTTGAACAATAACTTCTGAAGTTATTCTGCTCGCACAACCTTCTGGCAATGGGATTTCTTCCTGAAACAGTTGGATGTAGCTGAATAGCTTTGCTTCAGGCAGTGGGCAGATATCAAATAATCCTCATCAGGAATCCTCCATGAGTGGGAAGTAAGACTGTGCTTTTTTTCACTCCCGCACATTACTGTGATGAGTGACAGGGAAACAGAAAATGAGCAATAGATTGCCCCTTCACAGATAGCCTACATTTTTCCATCGTTAAGTTAAATCAGTTACATTGTCAGTCCCCAAACTGGACCATGTGAGCTCTCCTTGAACATTCTCCGATCTATATGACTCCATCACATTCTCGACTCCAGATCAGTGAATTATTGCTGGTGGCGTACACAGAATCAATTCATTAACAATAAATTGCCCTGCTTGTTTTGAAGATGTGTTAATATGTGCCTGCAAAATGTAAAAACAAGCATTTTATGTCTTCCCAATATCTGTGTTAAGATGAATATGTTTTATTCTTAAACAAATACAGAAATTGCTGAAAAAGCTCAGCCTGTCTTGCAGCATGTATGAAGAGAAATCAGAGTTCAATTTTTCGTTCCAATGACCTTTCCTTTGAAACTGACTTATTCTTATAGTATTTCCCCAGTTTAATTCTCCCACACAAGAAGAAATATCCATCCGGTATTCACCAACTACACTCTTCTCAAGAACTTATATGGTCAATAAAACGACCCTCATTCTCAGACTGAACTGTTAATTCTTCATCACGTAATGCCTTCTTCCCAAGAATGAGTAAAGAGAAAAAAATCTTTGAAACGTTTCGAAAGCAATTTTGTTTTTTTTTCAGTTTAGGCAATTATAACGACACATAATACATCAGATGTGATCTCAGCAATGCTCTGTACTGATGCAGAAAAATACATCGCTAAGATCATATCCAACCCCTTTTGCACGAACCAGAATCATTCCATTTACCTTCCAAATATCTTGCTGCATCATCAGAGTAATTTGATGTCATTCATGTAATAAGACACACAAATCTCTCTGTACCACTGAGTTCTGCATTCTCCTTACATTTAAAAAATTTTCTGCTGTTTTGTCTTTTCCCCAAATCAGAAAATTCTCATCACATATATGTTGTGCTGTTATTTTTTTCTGTTGAAGGTTTGCTCACAACTGTGCTCTGTCTGGATGCCATTGCTTGATGCTCTGACCTCTCACAGTCTGTGTCCCATTGCAGACACTCTGCCCTCCATCTGTCTGTATACCATTGCTTGATGCTCTGACCGCCCCATTCTGTATCCCCTTGCAGACTCTCTGCCCTCGCTCTATCTGTATCTCATTGTAGACTCTCTGCCCTCGCTCTGTCTGTATCTCATTGCAGACTCTCTGCCCTCCCCTGTCTGTATCCCATTGCAGACGCTCTGCCCTCCTCGTGTCTGTGTCCCATTGCAGAGGTTCTGCGCTCTAATATCCATATCCCATTGCAGACGCTCTGCCTCACCCTGTCTGTATCCTATTGCAGATTCTCTGTCTCCCCCATCTGTATCCCATTGCAGACGCTTTGCCATCCCCATCTGTATTCCACTGCAGACGTCCTACCATCACACTATCTGTATCCCATTGCAGACGGTCTTGCCTCCACTGTCTGTATCCTATTGCAGATGCTCTGTCTGCCCCGTCTGTATGCTACCGCAGATGCCCTGCCCTCCCATGTCCGTATCCCATTGCATACGCTCTGCCTCCCCCGTCTGTATCCCATTGCAGATGCTCTGCCCTTCCCCCGTCTCTCTCCCATTGCAGATGATCTGCCCTCCACCTGTCTGTATCCCATTGCAGGCGCTCTGTCTCCATTTGACATCGTATTGAATGATTATCCTTGTGCATGAGCAAACTGAGCTCCATCCCCTTCATCCAATTCATTGGAATGGATTGTAATTTGCTGATGACCTCACACACGTCACTGAAGCATTCCACTAGTTCCAGCTTTCCAAACACAAAATGAGTAATGATTACCACTCTGTATTTCCTGACAGCTACCCAGGACGTCCCTGCTTCTGCATAGCAGAATCGTTATATGGCGTCCTCTGCGCTGTGAAATTTACTGAAATGATTTGAATACTTCATTCTATTCCTGTCGAACCCCATGGAGGTGCAGTATGGCCTCCCCCTGCTGTATTGTCACGATGCTGACTGGCGGAATGGGATCTTTCTCTCCCTCTGTATCAACCCCGAGGGGTGAATTGACAGAACAACGTGTGAGATAGGAGCTGTAGTTGCCATTCGGCCCCTCCAGCCTGCTGCTTGATTTAGAAACATCATGGCTGGTCTGATTGTAGCTGAACACCCCCTCTCCTGTCTGTTCCAAGAAACACTGACTCCCCTGTCAATCAAAGTTCAGTCAAGGTCGGCCTTGAATATCCTCAATGACCCAGACTTCACTGTTCTCGGGGGAAGGGAACGCCACAATCGCACATCCAAAGGAGGAAGGAACAACGTTACCTCAAATGGAAATGGGAGATTTCTTTCATTTCATAGCGTGTTAACCTCACTGCATGTCATCTCCTCTTTTCGGAAACAATGGCACAACAAATAGGAACACACATAGACCATTTAGCCCCTCAAAACTATCCCGCAGTCCCATTGACTTTTCAGTCAAGTATTTATCTCACTTAGCTTCTACTGCACCCTTGGGAAAATAATCCTGACAACGTCAGTCCACAGAGCATAGGAAATTGGAATTAGGCCATTTGGCCCATCAAATCTACTTTGTTATTTGATCCTATCGGATGTGTTTCTCCATACAATTCTCCTGCCTTCTCACTGTGACTCTTGATCGTTTGTTTTAATAAAACTTTACCGACCTTTGGTCTGAAAGACATGGTTGTGTCTGTGTCTCGATAAGGATGAGAGAGAGAGAGAGAAAGAGAGTGTGTGTGTTTCTGTTTATATCTGTTTAATGGCAGGAGACAGGGTGGTCGTGGATGGTTGCTTTTCGAACTGGAAGCCAGTGAACAGCGATGATCCACAGGCAAAATTGTTGGTTCACTTTTGTTTGTTATTTATAAGAATGATTTAGATGAGAATTATAGATGGGACATTGGCAACTTTGCAGATGGTATATAGTGGACAGTGTTTGCATAATGGAGAACAATTGAAGATTGCAAAGAGATCTTCATTAATTAAATCAATGATTCGTAGAGATATACAACAGGGAAAGAGAACCTACAACTCGTTCATCCCATCCAAATATTCTAAATTAATACAGTCTCGTTTGCCAACGTTTGGCCCATTTCCCACTATTCATATAGCCACCCAGTTGTCTTTTAAATGCTGCAATTGCTCCAGCCTCCAACAGTTCTTCTGGCAGCTTATTCCATAGAAGCACCATCCTCTGCAGGAAAAAAAAGTTACCCTTCATTGTCTTTCAAGTCTTTCTCTTCCCACCTTAAACCTATGCCTTCTAGTTTTAGACTCTCCTACCCTGGTTTGAAAGACCTTGACCGCTCACCCTATCCATGCCCTTAATAATTCTATAAACCTCTAGAAAGTGAAAATGTGACTCTGATCAAGACGATTGGTTGTGCTTTCAGTCATCCTGGGTCGAAATTCTCAAATTCAATAGTCTTACCTCTCCCTTCTCCAAAAAGGCACGATTACAAAAAAGTTTAATCAACTTGTTCAAACATATAATGAAATAGCTCTGTGGGATTTAAAACTAGAATTGTCAGAACAGTGACAGGGACACTACCATCATTCAGCATTAGCCCCTAAAGCTGCAACATGATGCTCCTGTGTGTTTGTTCATCAGCCTGGAATAACACGCTGTGATACACCATCACAGGACATGAATACACACCACCTTCTCCAGAGATAGGGCTCTATCAGACAGTCATGGACTAGAATCGAATCCAGAGCTCCAGCGCAGAAACGTGGGCACCATCCATTAAACAAGGCCTAAATCATGCCCAGATTTCGGGTCATATTTGAAGTGTATGGATTTATTAAATTCTGGTTAACACTACCAAATTATACAGGGGAGATTTCTCATTGAAACCAAGTACAAGTTATTAGCCTCAATTATAGGATGTTGAGTGCATTCGCTGTGCCATTGAGATAAACAATGAACAACTTTAATTGCTTGGCTATGATTTTCGGTTTAAATAGTTATTACCAGTAGTCTGCTATATTAGGGAACGAAACCCTGCAACACACTCTGAACTATGAAGGATCTTGAGTCGATATCAATACTGAACACCAGAGAAGAGGAAGGAGCACAATTCTGGGCCCAAAACACCAGTCACTATTTCAAATCTCTAACATGTGGCTTCCCTCTTCTTAAAATCATTAATTCATATAAGGCAACTGTTGCCTTGCCAGCTTCTCCTTATCGACTCCTCCTTCTGCCTGCACAAGGCAAACCAAGCTCTGGGTCTTTGGGAAACTCAAGGCTGGTGTCTGTAGGCCTTCTGGAGAGGGGATTGTCGTTTTAATCCGAAGGGGGAGTATGAGGGGGCAGTAATGTCACTCACTGGGCTGAGGTGTGGCAGATGGGGCTTAACATGGAAACATGTGAAATATTGCATTTTGGTAAAACAAACAAGGGGAGGGCTTACACAATTAATGCTGGCTTTTGATAGTTACGTAGGAAAGAGTGACCCGGGGTGCAGGTATAATTCTTTGAAGATTGTGACGCAGGGTGTTTAAGATTACTTCATTGCTCAGACCTTTGAGGTGAGAAGTTGGGATGTCATGCTGAGATTGTGCAGGACATTGATAAAGCCTCTTCTGAAGTACTGTGTGCAGTTTTGTTATAGGAAGGAGATTATTAAGCTGGAGAGGGTTCAGAAGATATTTTCCAGGATGTTACCAGTAACACCTCATCTTCTGCCTCAGAAGGCAGCAAAAACACGGAATGAACATTGGATTCACTGATTTACAAATCTCCCCTGGCTAACCCAGTTCACAGATCCAACCTCCGGACTCACATCTGCCGTCCTGAGGAAACCTAATGTCCATCTTCTTTCCCACCGCTCCGTTCCACACTCCTCACCAATCTATCACTATCACCTCCTACCTTTGCTCACCTATCACTTACCTTTCCCCCAGTCTCATCCCATCACCCATTTTCTCAAAGCCTCCTTTCTCCTTGCCAGCCCTGAAGAAGGGTTCTGCCTGAAACGTCGACTCTTTTGCTCCTCGGATGTTTCCTGACTTACTGTGCCTTTTCCACCGCCATGCTTTACCTACACTGAATCATCAAACAGCTGCAGTCCCCATTATCTCTTAGGTTCAATTCCCTGTTAACATAACCATGTCGGTGTCTGTTGTAACCGCACGTCTTCTTAGGGATATTTTCTTCTCAGATCATGCACGATAAAAGTTCTCTCAATCTTTTACTGATATTGTAATGCCTGATCATTAGTTAAAGAACGTATGCTTCAATTTATAAACTGAGAAGCATGCTTATGTTTTGATAAGCCTCTAGCATTGCTCCCATATCCAAGGCAGATTGAATGCTTACACATGATTGCTCTACCAGCCCTAGCATTTGTTCCCTCTCTCACCCCCACATATCCCATCCAGAATGTGTAAATTTTAATCGTGCTTTTAAAAAAAGAGAAGTATTACATTGAAATGGGGTAAAAACAATGACTGCAGATGCTGGAAAGCAAATACTGGATTAGTGGTGCTGGAAGAGCACAGCAGTTCAGGCGGCATCCAACGAGCAGCGAAATCGACGTTTCGGGCAAAAGCCCTTCATCAGGAATAAAGGCAGTGAGCCTGAAGCATGGAGAGATAAGCTTATCTCTCCATGCTTCAGGCTCACTGCCTTTATTCCTGATGAAGGGCTTTTGCCCGAAACGTCGATTTCGCTGCTCGTTGGATGCTGCCTGAACTGCTGTGCTCTTCCAGCACCACTAATCCAGTATTAAATTGAAATGGGCGAACTGGAGATATTTGTTCAGCGATTGTAATTGATGTCAGTCCGAATGGATCCTGATTTGCTGATGCCGGTGTTGGACTGGGGTTTACAAATTTAAAAATCACACAACGCCAGGTTATAGTCCAACAGGTTTAATTGAAAGTACAATAGCTTTCGGAGCGACGCTCCTTCATCAGGTGATAGTGGAGGGCTCGATCCTAACACAGAATTTATTGCAAAAATTTGCAGTGTGATGTAACTGAAATTCTACATTGAAAAATTGATTGTCTGTTAAGCCTTGCATCTGTTAGAATACAGTGATACACTTCTTTCATGTGTAAATCACAAAACCCTTTTTTAATAAGTTGCATTGTCAGGTTACCTGTTAATAATGGTGATAGCTAGACAATATGTTGAAGGTGTTGTCCCCCTGTGTTCTCTGTCTATGACCTGATGTTTAGATTGATTCTAATCTAAAAAGTGAGATAACGGACGTTTACATAAATCCATGTAGTTTTTGAGCTCAGAGTTGTAGATGAATGCATGCAGTTTTTGAGCAAAGTACAATGTACCTCTGCAAGTACAAATTCCCCCCACAAAATATATGTGTACGTGTGCGTCTTTGTCTGTCTGTGTGTGTGTGTGTGTCTGTCTGGGGTGGGGGTTGTGAGTGTGAGAATGTGTGTGTGTGTATTGAGTGCAGAGTATCTCAAATGTGTGAGGGGGTGCATGTGTGAGTGTGGGAGTGTGTGTGTCTATAAGGGTGTGTGTGAGCGTGTGTGTGTGCGTCTGTGTGTACCTGTGTCCGTGTGTATGTGAGTGTGTGTGTGTGTAGGAATATCTGTGTGTGCATGTAGTGCAATTGTGATCAGCTGTAATGTGACAAGAACCTAAGGTCCCGATTGAGGCCCTCCCTATGTGAACCGAACTTAGCTGTCAGCCTCTGACGGGCCGAGGTTTTGTGATTTACACATGACAGAAGTGAAAGTATCACTGTATTCTAACAGATGCAAGGCTTAACAGGCACACAATTTTTCAATGTATAATTTCAGTTACATCACACTGTAAATTTTTGCTATAAATTCTGTGTTAGGATCGAGCCCTCCACTATCACCTGATGAAGGAGCGTCGCTCTGAAAGCAAGTGTGCTTCCAATTAAACCTGTTGGACTATAACCTGGTATTGTGTGATGTTTAACTCTGTAGATCCTAAATGTGTAACTGGAGGGCTTTCCTCTTCTATTAATTAGGGAATCAGTTCAATGTGCTATCCTATAGTATCAGCGGGAGCATCACCGACAGCACTATCAGGGATCAGCAAATCTAGAGAGAGGGGAAGGAGAGATCCGAATCTGAGAACATTCGAATGGAATGTTCCAACAATGGATCAGAATCTGAGAACATTAGACTGGAATGTTCCAACAATGGACAGGAGTTTATCCGAGGGTCTTTACTGGCTTTCTCAACCTTGGATCTCATTAGTTTTGCTGATCTAAGATGTATCGATGATTATTCAAGCTGGTTCTTATCGCATCCTCGCTATAGATGCTGTTCATGGTAAGTCATTCTATCTGTTCATAAAGCCAGGTTAATTTGAATTGCTGCTCATATTATTTAAAATTTAGAAAGGTGGACGTCATTATTTGCAATTCCAATGAAATATTCCATTCCTCACAAATTATAACGTGCAAATTACTCATGACAAATTGCTCACCAATATGCGCAGAGGAACCAGACTGTTCTCAAATTCTATAATCTTTCTAGTCCTGCACAGATCTACATTTCTATATTCTCCCCACTCACTAATCCCGTCCAATACCACGATCATGATAAAACCATCTCCTCCCCAACGTCAGTGCATCTTCTGAATAAACCATCAATTGTGCCTTTGTTAAGTCTGGATACAGCTTATTATGTCCCTTCTAACCACATGTCAGTTGCAGAATAATTGCTCTTGAGTATGGTGAACTTATTCATTGACAGAACCTGTCAGACAGGCCGACACTGCAAGCTGCTTAAATCATTGACGCATAATCTAGAGGAACAATATACTAATCTGTTGATATATCATGAAGGAACTTTATGTAATTGAAGTGAAACCATTATCATTTGTGTGAAAACAAAGGCCCATCACAGTTTAAGATCAGCATAACAAACTGGCCTTGTCAGGACTGCACACATACCATGAGGGAAGAACAAATGTAAAGTTATCTCCCTTCCTCTGCCTGTTTTCCTTCTTCCTACCCTTCATTTCCATTCAAGTAGATGACCATTCCCTATTTCAACTGCAATCTTTCTGACTGAGTCTCTCTCCAAGAGTGATGTTCATCTCTTACAGGCACCTCTGGTGTTGGATTTACTGATGATGACATACAGATGTAAGGAACTTTTAAATTCCACATCGATGGCAGTACATAGAGAATGAATGGGTTTTAATGTCATAATAAAGATACGGCGACCGTGAAGTGAGGGAAATAAATTATTGTGATCATCACTGAGAGTGTTTTTGAGGCAGTATTTGGGGTATTATGGACAGATTTTTTTTCTCCATTGAATCGAGTGATCTCATTGCAATAGAGACAGTTTAAAGGAATTTCACCAGACTAATCCCTGGGCGACGGTAAAAGAGGAGTAAGTGAAGGTTAATCTGTAGCACTGTCAGAGACGAAGATGTAATTAAATTTAAATTTGATGGTGATGGACAATCACTCGTTATGCTGTACACAGACACTGAGAAGATGATGAATTCCATGGCTTGTAATTTAAATTTTACTCGGGATGCATGATTCTGGGTATTTACGTGCTTCGAGGAAAAAGTCTTCAGCTAAATCCTGCCTTGATTTCAGGGTCATTCTCTGTTACCTGAGCAGTTCAGTTAACCCCTTTTGTTCCTGCTAATACGTGATGGTATCTGTGTGCAGAGTGTTTTCTTCTCACAGAGGCAGTGAATGTCAGGAATTCTCAGGTTTAGAAAGTTAGGACAGCTATTTCACTGCAAGTATTTAAAGTGGAGGTAGATGGATGTTTGACCAGTCGGAGAGCTGAGGGGTTTGAAGAACTGGTCATTAAAGAGGAATTAATGCCAACAGTAGGTCAACCATGATCGCATACAATGCTGTGAGCATCAGAATTACCTACTCCTGTTTCTTATATTCTTATATTCTCTCTTTGGAAAGTGAATGGTTGGAATTTACCTCGAAGTGATGTTATTGAATGTAGAGGACACTGAGAGAAAAGTATTTTCTGAGCCATCTCTGGGAAAGATATGGGCCCGATTTCACAGTGAATCTGGATCTATAACATGACCAAGAAATGAAACACCACTTGCAGAGAGGAGAAACTCTGTAAAGAGGTGGGAGGCTTCTTTCGTACCCAGCCTGGATTTCCCTTCACAAATTCCAACCCACACCAAACCACACAGTGTTGATTGACTGAATGACATCCTGTGTTACTGAAGTCCAGGTATTTGGAGCAAGTGGTCTCTATCTGCTCCTTTTCAGGTGGTTTTCAGGACTGAATGGAACTTAGGAACATAGCACTGAGGAGCAGGAGTGAGTCATTAGACACCTTGACATTGCTCGACCAGACAGTAAGATCATGGCTGATCTTATTGGCTGGTTTCCGCAGCACGATTCTGTCTATACACAATTTTCCTCCATTCACATGTCTGTCAAATATTGAACAAACTCAACATTCAACAAATGCAAACAACCAGGCACAATACTGGGAAACTGCACAAAGTCAAATACTCAAGCAGCACAATTCTGGAAGGCAACAGGCATTTCTCTATCATTATTGCTCCAATTCAATCAATTCTGCTGCAGTTTATCATTTTTTGATTTGTTCATGGAACGTGAGTGTTGTTGATAGACCAACATTTATGGACCATGTCTAATTACTCTGGAAGTCGTAGTGTTGAGCTGCCATCTTGGGAATAAACTTCTGGGGAAGAGAATTCCCATTTGAACAGCCCGTGAGAATTTCTCGTTCCTGCTCCGACCAATGTTGGAGAGTCAATGTTTACTTTTCCAGCCTCACTTCTCCACTGGTTACAACAAATTTGAAGTGTTACTTCGGTCATTTTCTCGAAAAATGTGAGACACAGAGTCACACGCGTACAGACACATACACCAATGCACATGTCTTAAGACAAAGAATAATAAAGGAAGATTTCCAGAGTTTCATAGTAGTTCAACTCATAACAAAAGGAAATGTGATCATGTGTCCCAACTGCTATTTTGTCTCCGAGGTTATACTACTCAAACAAGCTGCTGGTGTGAGACTTCTTCCTGGAACAGTTGGTTTGGTAGAATTGCCTTTCCTTCCCATGAATCCTCAACAGGAATCTTCAACGTTTGGTAAAGATGACTCAGGGATTTTTTTACTCTCACATTTTGCTGTCAGGAGTGACAAAGTAAGAAAGAGGTGAGCAATAGACTGTGGTTTACGCCCATAAGATCATCGGACATGGGAACAGAAATTAGGACATTCAGCCCATCGAGTCTGATCCACCATTCAGTTATGGCTGACAAGATCCTCAACCACAATCTCCTGCTTTCTCCCTGTAAGCCTTGATCCCTTTGATACTCAAGACCTACCTATCCCTTAAATATACTCAATGACCTGACCACCACTGCCTTCTGTAAAAATGATTTCCATAGATTCTCCACGTTCTGGCTGAAGACGTTTATCCTTATCTCCATTCTAAAAGGGGTTCCCTCTACTCTAAAGTTGTGTCCTTGGTTCCAAGAGTCTCCTGTCTCCATGACTTGACCTATCTGCCTATCTTCTTTTCCATCTATCCACTCTACCCTCCCCGACCTATCACCTTCATCCCCTCCCCAACGTACCTATTGTACTCTATGCTACTTTGTCCCCACCCCCAAACTTCTCTCACTTATCTCTCGACCTTCAGGCTCTCTGCCTGTATTCCTGATGAAGGGCTTTTGCCCGAAACGTCAATTTTACTGCTCCTCGGATGCTGCCTGAACTGCTGTGCTCTTCCAGCACCACTAATCCAGAATCTGGTTTCCAGCATCTGCAGTTATTGTTTTTACCCAGAGTCTCCTAAAAGTGGAAGTCTTCTCAACATCCACACTGTCCCAGCCATTCAGTATTCTGTATGTTTAAATTAAATCCGACCCACCCCCCACCCAATCCCTCTGAACTCCATCAAGAACAGACTCAGAGTCCACAAACATTCTCATATGTTAAACTTTTCATTCCTGGGACCATTCTCGTGAACATCCTGTGAACCTTTTCCAAGGACAGCACATCTTTCCAGAGATATGGGACTCAAACAGCGCACAATACTCCAAATGTGGTCTGACCAATGCCTTACAGAGCCTCAGAAGTACGTCCCTGCTTTTAAATTCAAATCCTTTCAAAATAAATGCATTCACTGCATTTTCCTTCCTAACTACTGAATCAACCTGCAAGTTTACATTGAGAAAGTCCTGGAGTAAGACTCCCAAGACATATGAATTTTCTGCCCATTTGGAAAGTAGTCCATGTTTGTAGTCCTCCTATCAAAGTATATGTTCCTACAATTTACACTTTATACTCCACCTACCACTTCATTGCCAATTATACTAACCTGTCCAAATCCTTCATGAGCCTCCCAGCCTGTTCGCCGTCACCTGTCCCTATTTTTGTATCATCTTAAAACGTTGCCAGAATGCCTTCAGTTCCTTCATCTGGATCGTTAATGTATAAAGTAAAAAGTTGTGGTTCCAGCACTGAGCCTTATGGAACATCACTTGACACGGACTGACATTCTAGGATGGACACTTTTATCGGCACTCTGTTTCCTGCCAGGCAGCCAAACCTCTGTCCATGCCAGTACCTCGCCTCTAACACCATGGGCCCTGACCTTACTCAGTAGCCTTCTATCGGTACATTGTCAAAGACCTTCTTGAATTCCAGGTGGGTGACTTCCATTGGCTTTCCTTTTTCGAAGCTGCTCTTTACGTCCTCAAGGTTTTCCAACAGACGTTTCAGGCATGACATCCCCTTGATGAAACCATGCTAACTTTGTTATACTTTACCATCCACATCCAAGTGTTCAAAAATCTCTTCCATCACAATGGATTCCAGGAGCTTACCCACAGTCCAAGTTTAAATTGATAAGTCTATAATTTTGCGTCATATGCCTTGCTCCTTTTTGAAACAGAGGTACCACTTTAGCGATTTTCCAGTCCTCTGGGAATCTCCCTGAATCGATAGATTCCTGAAAGATCACCACTAACGCTTCCACTGTCTCAGCACCTACCTCCCATAGAACTCTGGAGTGTAGTCGATCTCGTCCAGGTGATTTACTTACCGTCAGGCCATTCAGTTTTTCCAGCACCTTATCCTTGGTGATGGCCACCTTACCCTCTGTGCACACATTCTATTCAATTTTAATGTGTGAAGACTGACCCGACGTAATTATTCAGCTCATCAGCCATTTCCTTGTTCCACAATATTATCTCTACTGTATCAATTTCTAGCGATCAAGTGCACATTTTTTTGCGTCTCGTTAGCATTTTATATATCGAAATAAGCTCTTACAGTCTTTCTTTACATGACTAGCTTACTTCATATTTAATATTCTCACACTTATTTCTTCTTTTTTGTTGTTCTCTGTTGGTCTTTGCAAGTGCGACAATATGGCAGTGAACATGGCCGTTAATTAAACCAAACCCCCAGAAAAGCTCACCTCACCTGGTAATCAATTATAATATGAATGACAGAGAACTCTCAAATTTTACTATTTAAAGAAAATAACGTCAATTTATTTTTTAACTTTAAAAGTGAACATGACACGACAACTATTCAGAACTCTACACCCGCCCACACACACAACTGCTTATTATCTGTCCCCAACTCTATAACAATATGCTGTTTCAATAAGACATTTATGAAGATAAAATAAACTTAATTTCAAAACCTTACAGCTGCTACCGACCTCTGTGAAGTAACTCTTCCGGCTGATGAATTCCCTGGGTCATCATATTTCTGTTTATTGTGAATATGTTTCATATGAGAAAAAAAATCTATGATAAAAAGAATTTCCTAATTTCTTGTAGTGCAAAATAGTTGACCCCCAGGCTTCTTCCGTCTCGATGGTATCTCCTCTCACCTCAATTTTCAAAGTATTTACATTTTTATATCCCCAGCATTAAATCATCTCTCTGGTTCGATGTTGGCAAAACAATAAATTCAAACTCAATTTGCTTTCAGTGACAGAGACAGTGAAGGAAAGAGAGTGTTGCATGAAATAGTGAGAGTGGTGGAGCAAGAGCCTTTTTTGGGGGCAGGTGCTATACCGTATACAGAGACTGTGAGGAAGTAGAGAGAATACGGAGAAACTTATCGTGGCAGTGCAGGGAAGGTTATTGATGTTTGTCCTGTGTTGATGGGTCATCTCAGCATCGGGGTGAGCCTCCCCAATGTCTTGCCCACGTCTATCACAAATAACACGACAGAACACATCCCTCAAATTCTTCAGAATCAGTTTGTGTGGATCTTGCAAACAAGGAGGAACAAACATTATTGCCTTACATATCTAAACCAAAACTGTTGTGCAAATTTTGTGCATCCTCTGCTCTGGAAATTACATATGCAAATATTGTGGTACTGCAGTAATCCCTGATGATCTAAAATTGCATCTAAACTGCGTTAACTAAATGATTGCTTATACTATTAAAAATAAATTCCATAAGTGTATATTAGGTAGGTTGAACAGTATGTTGTGAACCAAATTAGAGAGCAGGTTATTTCGGATTTGGCGTTGTGTGGTAGAAGGACTAATTACTAACCTTGCTGTGAAGCAGCGTTTGAGGATTAGTGACATTAATATGTTGTACTTTACACGGCGGCTGCATACAATATACAATTTTCGAACTTTACCCTCAAATATCATGGACTCCCGGAGACTAGAGGGTCAAGTGATTTGGACAAATACAATATGACATTTAGTGTGAGACAAACAATGGTTATTATTGATCGAAATACTGCAAAGTCTGAAAAATATGTACATATCACGAAGTTACAGACAGCAAAGAAAGAGAAGGTAACTCAATGATGGTTAATGTAAGAAATTAAAGATTGCATTAAATCAAAGGAAGCAGCTTCAGAAGAATTCCAGCTATTGTGGAAACCTGAACATTCTGAGAGATTTACTTTTCCGAAAAGAAGGCCGAAGAAAGTGTGAAGGAAATCAGAAAGAACATGAATACAAACAAACAGGAAACACACAGACTGCTCAAATCTACGATCCATGTACTAAAGAAAACAAAAGTAAGGCCAAATGTGGTAGGGGAGAATTTATTGTGGGGAACAAGGAAATGTCAGAGAAACTAACCAGTTACTTTCCATCTGTCTTCATGGAGAAAGCTCCAGGAAATTCCTGTGATCACATGGAACTTGTGAAAATAAAGACATAAAGTTAATTCGTATCAACAACAAGGTGGTACTTGAAAATGGAGCTAGATTGATCATTGCTATGTCTGATGGGACAGATGTACTTCATATCAAAATACCAGAAGTAAAACAGCATATTAATTGAGCTGTCGGTAACTGTGTTTTATCTTCCTGTACGTTCTACAAAGGCCATTGTAAATGACTGGACGGTAGTAAACATGATCCAACTATACACACAGACAAGAAGAGATAATGTGGAGGATGGCAGATCAATTCTTTTGACAGCTGTGGTGACACAGTTGGAGTCTATTATATAAGATGTGATATTGGGTATTTAGGAATGAACAGCAACATTGCAGATAATCACTATACATTTCTGACAGATAAATTATATCTGACAAACTTCGGAATTGTTTGAAGTTGTTTCTTGCAGTATACACAATGGACAACCAGTGGAAGTCGTGTATTTGGATTTTCAGAAGTCTTTCTATAAGAAGTCATGCAGTGAGTTCGTAAATGCAATTAACGTGAATAGTATTTGGAAGAATACATGTAATTGGAAAGGTAAAGCTAGTTTGGGCTTCTTTTTAGGGAATCGGATTATAGACATAAAGACATCATGATGCAATTGTATAGAGTGTTGATGAGAGAGTACCTCGAGTATTGTGTAGTGTTGGTGACCTTATCTAAGAAAGAGTATACTGATCACAGAGGACGTGCAATGGACATTCTCCAGATTAATCCCTCAGATGACAAGCTTTTCCGATGGGGAGTCTTGTCACGTGATCTCTCCAGTTTCAATGAACGGCAGGTGATCGCAGTGAAATCTAGAAAATCTACAAAACATGTAACAAGGTGGAAATAAAAAGAATGTTTCTCTGGCTGTCTACTCTACATTCCTGAAGAAGGGCTGATGCCCAAAACGTCGATTCTCCTGTTCCTTGGATGCTGCCTGACCTGCTGCGCTTTTCCAGCAACACATTTTCAGCTCTGATCGCCAGCATCTGCCGTCCTCACTTTCTACTCTACATTTAAGGCAAATAAACGCAGGATAAGGGACAGGCCATTTAAGACCATAATAACGAGGAAATTCTTCACTCAGATGAGACCGACCAACAGAAGGCCATGGAAGCCTGCTGGCAGGGCAAGATTAGGGAGAATCCCTAAATATTCTACATGTATGCCAAGTGGATTAGAACAAGCAGGGAGCAGGTATGATATATCAATGACTTGCCAAGTTGCATCCAAACTCAACTTCATGGTAGAAGGCTACTTGTGTGACTGGAGACCAATGTCTCCTGGTGTATCGCAGAGATCAGTACTCTGTCCCTTATTATTCGTGGTATTCATAAGTGATGTTAATGTGAAGTGGGTAGGGGAGTGTGATAAGCTAGTTTGTGCTTGACAGAAAGTTTGGCCGGGTGGTTGGCAGTGAGGCGGAAGGCCTTATGTTACAGGAAGATGCAGATGGATTGGTCAGATGGGCAGGACAATGCCAGATGGAATGTAACCCTGATGAATATGAGACTATGCGCTTTGGAAGAAGGAACCAGATATGGGAATATTCACTGAATGACAGCACACTAAGAAACTCAGAGCGTGCTTCTCCACACATTCCTGAATGTGACTGGTTATGATCATTGATGAGTTCGGCAGAACCGTAGGAATAGTCTTTGTTCGTTGACCCAAACATTATAAGAGGCTGATGGCACTTTGGTAAGGCCAAAGTAAATACTGTGTGCAGTTCTGGCAGCCATACTACAGAAAGGATGTGATTGTGCTGAATGAGATGCAGAGGAGATTCACTGAGATGTTCCCTGGGATGGAACATATGAGCTGTGGAGAGAGGCTGGATAAGCTCGAGCTGTTTCCCTTGGAGCAGAGAAAGTTGAGTGGGTAAGTAATTCAGGTTTAAGATTACAATGGGCATGGACAGAGGTAATAGACAACAGCTGTTCTTTTTAGTCGAAGTGTCAGCTTTCTTCCAGTCAGGAACCAGGGAACGGAGAATGGAAAACAGAGAAACATGATACAACTACTTCACTTCTGTCTTCACAAAAAAAGAGATAAACAAAGCTTTCCCAGCAATAGGAGAAAACCTGAGACTGAGGAGAAAAGAATATAGCATGAAATTAGAAAATAAACTAATTTGAAGAACTTATTGGAACTGAAAATAATGGGCTTCAAAAAAAATCAACACACAATGATGAAATGGGAAACGTATTTGAGAAACTTACTGGCATATTAAATACAGAGAAGCAAGAGAACATAGAACTTAGAACAGTACAGCACAGAAAAGTTCCTTCAGCCCACGATGTTGTGCCGACCATTGATCCTTATTTGAGGTAAACTTAATGTACGAACCCTCAAATGTCTGTGGCCATATGCATGCCCAGCAGTCTCTTAAATATCCCCAATGACCTCGCTTCCACAACTGGTGCTGGCAACGCATTCCATGCTCTCACAATTCTCTGCATAAAGAACCCGCCTCTGACATCCCGTCTATACTTTCTGCCAAACAGCTTAAAACTATGACCACTCGTGTTAACAATTTCTGCCCTGGGAAAAAGTCGATGACTATCAACACTATCTATGTCTCTCTTTGTCTTGTACACGTCAATTAGGTCCCCCTCTACCTTCATTTTTCCAATGAAAAAAGTCCTAGCTCAGTCAACCTCTCCTCGTAAGATAAGCCCTCCATTCCAGGCAGCATCATCGTAAACCTCCTCTGAACTCTCTCCAAAGCATTCACATCTATCCTATAATAGGGCGACCAGAACTGGACATAGAATTCCAAGTGCGGTCTAACCAAAGTTTTATAGAGCTGCAATAAGACCTCACGGCTCTTTAACTCACTCCCCCTGTCAATGAAAGCCAAAACACCATATGCTATCTTAACAACCCTCTCCACTTAGGTGGCAATTTTAAGCGATCTATGTACCTGCACACCAAAATCGCACTTTTCCTCCACACTGCCAAGACTCCTGGGTTTAATCCTGTACTCAACTTTCAAGTTCGACCTTCCAAAATGCATCACTTCGCATTTATCCAGTTTGAACTCCATCTGCCACCTCTTAACCCATGTCTGCATCCTGTCAATGTCACACTGCAGCCTACAACAGCCCTTTATACTGTCAACGACACCTCCAATCTTTCCGTCATCTGCAAACTTGGTAATCCATCCTTCAATCTCCTCATCCAAGTCATTAATAAAGATTACAAAGAATTGAGGCAGAAGAACAGAGCCGTGTGGAACACTACTGTCTACTGACTTCGAGGCAAAATACTTTCCTTCCACCACCACTCGCTGTCTTCTGTCGAACAGCCAATTCTTTATCCAGTCTGCTAAATTTCCCTGTATCCCATTCCTCCTGAACTTCTGAACGAGCCTACCATGGGAAACCTTATCAAATGCCTTGCTGAAGTCCATATACACAACGTTCAAAGTTTTACCCTCATCAACTTGCCTAGTAACATCCTCAAAGTACTCTATAAGATTTGTGAGGCATGCGCTACCCCTCACAAAGCCGTGCTGACTGCATTTAATCAAGCCATGCTCTTCCAGAAGGTCATAAATCCTATCACTCAGTATCCTTTCTGATACCTTGAAGACGACAGACGTGAGACTGACTGTCTGTAATTTCCGGGGATTTCACTATTTCCTTTCTTGAAGAGAGGAATTACATTTGCCTCCCTCCAGTCCTCAGGTACGACTCCAATGTAGAGCGAGGATGCAGATCTTTGCAAGCGGCGAAGCAATCACATTTCTCGCTTCCCAAAGCAGCCGAGGCCAAATCTGGTCTGGCCCTGGCGACTTGTCAATCTTAATGTTTGTCAACATTTTCAGCACGTCCGCTTCCTCAATCTCTATCCGTTCCAGCATGCTTACCTGCTCTTCAATGGTTTCATTCACTACAAGGTCCTTTTCCTTCATAAAGACAGAAGCAAAAAACTCATTTAGGGCTTGCCCTACCTCCTCAGACTCTATACACAAGTTCCCTATGCTATCCCTGATCGGCCCTACTCTTTCTTTGATCATTTTCTTATATCCTCACATACATGTAAAATGCCTTTGAATTCTCCCTAATCCGTCCTGCCAAGCCTTTTTCGTGCCCCCTCCTGGCACTCCTCAGACCATTTTTGAGCTCCTTCCTCGCCTGCCTGTAATCCTCTAGAGCTGAGGAAGACCCTTGCTTCCTCCACCTTACGTAAGCTGCCTTCTCTCTTTTGACGAGAAGCTCCTCCGCTCTCGTCATCCAAGGTTCCTTTATCTTTCCCCTTCTTGCCTGTCTCAGAGGAACACATTTATGCATGACTCGCAATAACTGTTCCTTAAAAAGTTTCCACATGTCTATAATGCCCTTTCCATCGAAAAATTGCTCCCAGGCCATGCTTCCCAAGTCTGTCTGAAAGCATCATATTTTCCTTTTGCCCAATTAAATATCCTCCCATTGTGCCTGCTTCTCTCCTTCTCCAATACTATGTAGAATGTGAGGCAGTTGTGGTCACTATCACCAAAATGCTCTCCCACCGCAAGATCTGACACCTGCCACGGCTCATTGCAGGCCACCAAATCTAAAATGGCCTCTCCCCTCGTCGGCCTGTCAACGTACTGAGTTAGGAAACCCTCCTGAATACACCTTACAAAAACAGCTCCTTCCAAACCACCTGCTTGAAGGTAGTTCCAATCAATATTGGGAAAATTAAAGTCACCCATTACAAAAACCCTATTACATTCAGACTTTACCAAAATCTGCCTACCTATGCTTTCTTCAATCTCCCTGCTGCTATTGGCGGGGCTGTAGAAAACCCCTAATGAGGTGACTGCTCCCTTACTGTTCCTAATTTCCACCCATACTGACTCAGTAGGCAGAGTCTCCTCATTAATGGTAACTTCTGTAGCTGTGATACCCTCTCTGATCACCCTCTCTAAGAGAGGCAGTGAACTTGGATTTTCAGCAAGATTTTTAATTAGGTCCCAAGCCTAGTGTGCAAAGTAAAAGCACATGGAATAGGGGATAATACATGGACATGGTGTTACAGTAGGAGAGCTGACAGGAAACAGTGAGTAGGAATAAATGGATGGTTTTCAGTTTGGAAGGCTCCTGCAGCATCGCAATGATTGGTGCTTGGGCCCTAGATATTCACAATACATCTCAAACATCTCGTTGAGGGAATCAAATGCAAGGTTTCCAAGACTGCTGACGGAACTAGGACTTTGAAAGGTAAGGAGGATGTGTAAACAATTTCAAGGTGATTGAGACAAATGGAGTGAATGAGTAAATATGTGGCAGATGAAGAGCAGTGTGTATAGATGTGATGTTGTCTACTTTGTTGGGAACAAGAGAATGCCAGAGGAACATTTGAAAAGTGAGTGGTTGAGAAATGTCGATCTATAAAGGGAAATAAACTTATTTTTTGTTTTTGTTTGAACAGACCTCCGCGTTCTATGCAGGTCAGTGAGTTCTGAAGGCAGAAGCCAATACTGGGAATACATTATCACACAGACCAGTTTACACAGACCCACCAATTGGGGAGCTGTAACTATGAAAAGGATCTGGGATCTCCCTGTACGACAGTCACTGAAAGTCATACTGCAGGAGCAGAATGCAATTAGGAAGATAAATGGTGTGTTGATCTTCATTTCAGGAGGATTTGATTCCAGAA
Source organism: Chiloscyllium punctatum (assembly GCF_047496795.1). Classification (NCBI taxonomy): domain Eukaryota; kingdom Metazoa; phylum Chordata; class Chondrichthyes; order Orectolobiformes; family Hemiscylliidae; genus Chiloscyllium; species Chiloscyllium punctatum. The sequence continues at coordinate 2,142,210 of NC_092756.1, forward strand.
GTAAGGGTGTATTACTGCAGCTGTACAGGGCCTTGGTGAGATCCCATCTCGAACATTGTGCAGTGTTGTCATTACCCAACAAAGGAATAACCTGACTCTGGTGGTTGCAGCAAAGAATGACCAGACTGATTTCTGGGATGACAGGCTTGTTGTGGGAGCAGAGGATGGGGCAACTGGGCCGATATTCCATGGGCTTTAGGAAAATGAGTGGGGATCGCACTGAGATATATAAAACACTGGCAGGGAGGAGACAGATTGGAAGCAGGGATGATAATTCACCTGGCTGGGACGTCGAAAACAATGGGCCACAGTATTAGGTGCGGTCAGGTCACACTTGATTGAGATTAGAATCTGCACTCAGCCTAATGAACCTGGATAATTCTCTCCCACGTTAGACGGTGGAAGACAAGGCACGAAAGACTAATCAGGATGTCCAGACACTGAAGGGATGGGGGAGAGAGCTGGAATACTGGAAATAAAGGACGGGCGATCATTATATTGAATTGGGTCGTAAACTCGACACACCAAACGGACCACTGCAGTTCCTATTTTATAGCTTCACAAGGTTAATCACATTAAGCGATATGTACAATATGTAGGGAAAGTGCATTGAGAAGATGTTCATCTGTGAACTAGAAAGGGGAGGCTCAATGTACTGTATGGCCTACTCCATTCCTGATGTTTCTGTGTGGTCCGTGGGAAAGCTCTACAAATGTTGACACAAACTCTGAGATCTTAGTTAGGAGGTCTCTGCAGGGTCAACAGGACTGTGTTTCCCGTTCCCTTTTCCGATTCCGAGGCTAGTGCTGTGTGTTCTGTCCTGGTTTGTCCTTTAAGACCTCGGAGCAGTTTGGTACAATACAATATCTTCGTTAACTGTTTCAGAAACCCTTGAAGAGTTTATCACATGCCTGTTTGTCTGAAGTCACTTTTAGGCCAGAAACCACAGGAGATTTGTTTCCTGAAAGTACATCGGGGAAACATATTGGTGTGTACAATCAATACTGGCTTCAAGGTCACTGTTACTGACACCAGATTAGAGATCACGATATTTAATTAATTGTTTTTAACTTACCCCCCCAGCTGCCATATCATTAGTCTGGTCTGGATTAGTAATCCAATGACATTTCCACTACTGCACCATCTCCACATGGGGACCCAACGGAAACCACACTCAGCAGGTTTTCTCTGTGCTGCTCGACAGCTCTGTCAAAAATAATTCACACCAATTTGGCTGTCGTGATGAGACTGAGGGAGTTGGAGTTGGTCAGATTATAATCATTGTCCTCTTAAGGGTCTGGGCATAGCTGAGTAATTTTCCACATTTCCAGGGAGATATCAGAGTTGGAGCTGGAATGAAACAGCTTCCCCAGGGACACGGCTTGTTGTGCAGCACAAGTCTTCAGTCCTATTGCAGGAATGGGATCAGGGCCCATTGCCTTTGACGTATCTAATGTGTTCAGCTGTTTCTTCATGTCACGGGCAGGGAATCGAATTGGTTGAAGACTGATCTGTGATTCTGTGGGCATCATGATGACGGTGAGTTGAATCATCGACTCAACACCCCTGGCTGAGGATGGTACAGATATTATTACCTTGTCTTTTACACTGATGTGCAGAGCTGATCCATTGATAGGATGGGGATTATTGTGGAACCCACTCCACCAGTTAGTTTTTTAATCGTCTATCACGATTTTTGTCCGGATGTGGCAGGCTGCAGAGCTTCAATCTGGGTGTGTTAAGCTTGTGAGAATTTCGCCCTCTCTATCATATGAATTGGTTTAATTATATTTGATAGGATTAATTGTCGCATGTATCTAAGTAGAGTGAGTCCCTTTGTTTATACGCAGTTCTGGCAGATCATAGTGAGAGTTGGAGCTGCCTTTTTTTAAAGAGACATGGAGTGGCCGAAATTTAAAAGTCTACTTCAACTGTCTGTTTTTGAACAGCCGCAAAATAGCCAGAATTTAAAATAGGTTGTTTCAGCATTAGTGAAAAAAGGCTTTTGAGAAGGTAATTACTCCAAGGCAAAACAAAGAATAATCTGATTCGCAAGATTCTGAAACATGCTTACGTAGTGATAAAGACCGTTCTTTGTTTTAAATTGATGATTTGTAACAGAACACGGATGAAATAATGAAATTGTAGCAGAAAAACTTTGAAGAATCATTACGAAAGGTAACTTATTCTGATCTCATTAAGGATGTGTTCAGCCACAATAACAGCAACTCAAATTGTCTTTACGAAGCTGGCCGTGCCTTTGAAACTATTTACAATAGTGATAAGTTCTAGTTACAGATTTGGTAAATAATTATGGAGACAGATTTCAACGAAATAATAAAATCTTAAAGAGATGCCAGGCATTTTCAAAGAAAGGTTAACAGTAAAAATAATAATAATAATAATATGAATTTTGTAACAGAATCAACTTTTTAATGCAAAATATGACAATGTAATTTTTAAGAGATAGCCTGCCCAATGGAGAATAGAAGGAATGCAATCCTTCAAGATAAACAATGATTGGCATGACTAAAAAGAGCATAGCCCTGAACTTTGGAATGCATTATAGAAAGATCCCAAGGCCTAGAGATAACAAAAGCCGTTAAACATCTGAAACAAATAAGAACTTAGGGCTGTCCCTGGGAGTGTCCATCATTGATTAATTGTTTTACAAGATTGGTTCTGCAGAAGGGGTGTGGAGGGGACACTGTCTACGTTGTGTATGATCATTGCAACACAGACCATATAACAATAATGTTTTTTGTTGTAAAACCGAAGTGTATCCTTGATCTCTCTTTTGATCTGAGCTGAGGATTAAGGAAACCATTGTCTTCTCATCTCAAATCCAGCTTCGAGGAAGATACTTTGGTACTCTCCTTGCATTAACCTGTTATATCCATGTCCCTTTCCATCGCTACAGTAAACATGACTGAATTGTGGTCACTATCACCAAATGTTCACCTATCTCCAAATCAAACATCTGGTCTGGTTCATTACCAATACCAAATCCAATTTGGCCTCATCCCTTGTTGGCCTATCTACATACTGTGTCAGGAAACCATTCTGCACACACTGGACAAAAACTGACCTGTATAAAGTACTTGAACTGTAGAGTTTCCGGTCAATATTTGGAAAGTTAAAGTCCTCCATAGCAAGTACTCTGTTACTTACGCTCCTATCCAGTATCATATTTGTTATCCTTTCCTCTACATCTCTGGAACTTTTCAGAGGTCTATAGAGAACTCTCAACAGGGTGATCTCTCCTTTCCTGTTTCGAACCACTTCCCATACTACCTCTTGGACGAGTCCTAATCAACAATCCTTGCTGCCACCGTAATACAATGACACCCTCCCCCCTTTTAATAACTTCTCTGTTCTTAATGATGGAACTAAACCCCAGAACTTACAACAATCATGTTAGTCCCTGATCTATCCATTTCTCCAAAATGGCTAGAACATCAAGCTGTAAAACTGCACAATTTGGAAACAGGCAGTGATTGGAGGGGTGTTAAACGAAGATAGATCAGAAGACAGCACGAGGGGTGAGAGACAGAATCAGACAGAAAATGGAAGTTTTATTTATCAATTCTCATGGATGGCATAGCCTTTGTCTTGTGCCATACCCTCTGAGCATTGTGTTGATACTGGCTGTGGTCTCAGATCATTTATCGCCAATAATATCACAGAGCTGAGTTGCTGACAGTTGAAGAGAGTCCAAAAGGTAAAGCGATTTTTTTACAGCGAGAAGGTGGATTAATTTAAATAGACTGGGTGAACAGCAGCAGAAACTGAGAACCCCACCTCGCCACTGTGATACTGCGCCAGAGCAACTCAGTGAGGTGGATCATAACAGAGGGGAAATCAGCATCTCAGCTGCGCGTCAAACAATGATTGATAAAGTTTGTACACCACGTCCACGGTTTTGTAATGCACATTTCAATTTATGTAGCTCAATACCATGAGTGACTTTAAAGTATCTAATCACATTGTACTTTCCGTAATTTAGTATGGAGAGAAAATGATTTTGTCCCTGTATTTTGTGTTCAAAAACAGAGTTTAGTCCTCATTCCTCACTTTAGATGCATCCTTGAATCTGTTCTCCATATGAGTCATAAAGAGTAACATTCCAATACTGATGACTGGGGAATATTATTGTCTCTCCCTCCAGTCTGTACTGCCATGTCCCCCAATGCTCGCTGTATTCTGTCTCCTTCACCATGCCATACTCATACTGCAATTGAAGTCCAGTAAATAACACTTCGTCACACTTCATTAACATCAATAGCATCAATAGCCCAACCCTCATCTGCCCCCTCTGATCCTGGAATAACAAACTGAATTGCATTTTTCACATCCAATTCTCAGTTAATATATCCATGCCATTTGTCTGTTATAACCCCATGTTGTCTCAGGCACACATGCCCCTCAGATTATGAACTATAAAAATTGTCTCAATGTTTTATTGAAATTATAATGGTTTATCACTAGTTACAGAATTTATGTTTGCATTTATAAACAGAGAAGCATGTTTACATTCTGAAAAAACTCCAGCTTTACTCCCATATTCAAGGCAGATTGAATGGTTACACTCAATTGATCTACTGGCCTCAACATTTGCTCCATCAGTCACCCTTACAGACCACATCCAGAATTTCAAAATTTTAATCATTGTTTTGAATTTTAATAAAACAATATTGCATTGAAAGGCGTTGGCTGGAGCTATTTTTTCAGTGACTGTGATTGATATCAGTCTCCGTGGATCCGAAATGCGTCAAAAGAGAGTTGGCCTATTCTATTAATTCGGGACTCAGTTTAATGTATTATCCCATAGTATGGGCGGAAGCATCACCGACAGGACTAACAGGGGTCAGCAGCTAGATAGATGGGGGAGGAGAGATCAGACTCTGAGAACAATAGACTGGAATGTTCAAATAATGGATCAGAATCTGAGAAATTTAGACTGGAATATTACAATAACACACAACAGTTTATCCTCGGGTCGTTACTACCTTTCTCAGCCTTGGATTTTATTAGCATCACGGATCGAAGATATCCTTTAGATTATTTAAGGTGGTTACTATCCCATCCTCGCTACAGTTGGTGTTCCTGGTAAGTCATTCCATCTGACCAATAAGCCAAGGTTAACTGAATTGCTGTCCATATTCAAATTTTAGATTTTGAAAGTCATCATTTTCAGATCCAGTCAAAAAATGTATTCTTTGCAAATTATAACTGGCAAATTGCTATTCACAACTTACTCAACAATGCGCGAGGAGAAACCAGACTATTCTTAATCTCCATGATCTTTTTTCTGCATTCATATGTACATTTCTACATATTCTCCCCACTCACCAATCCTGCCCAAGACTACTATCAGGACATTTTAGTCTCCTTCTCAGCCTTAGTGCAACTGCTGAATAATCCATCGTTTGCGCCTTATATCTTAAATCCAGATATAACTCTTTCAAATCCCTTCTAACTATGCTTCTGTCACAAAATATTTGCACTTGAGATGGTTAGTTTGTTCTCTCCACAGAATCTGTCAGATGGACAGACAGAGCATGGTGCTCATGTAATTGAATCTTAATTGAGAGGCAGAGAATAATAGTCTTTTGATATCCCATGAGGAAGTTGATGGAACGCAAATGAAATCATCACCACTTGCTTTAAACAGAAGACTATCTGCTTGCCTCATGTCCTGTAGAGAAGTCAATGGGTCATCGTTCCGTGGTCAGGTCTCTGTGTAACTGCAAAACCACAGCAATGTTTTTTACTCTTTACTGTCCTGTGGAACAGCTGAACCAGCCACTCAGAACAATATCGGCATAATATGCTGGCCTGACAAGGACTGCACACATCCCGTGAGAGCAGAACAAAAGAAAAGATAACTCCCTTCCTCTGCCCGATTTCCATGCTCCTGCAAGTCATTTCCATTCAGGTAGGTGACCATTTCCTGTTTCGAGCGAGTTCTTTCTGATTGAGTGTCCATCAGAGAGTGATATCCATCTCCATCGTCACCTCTGGTGATGAATTTATTGATGCTGATGTACAGTTGTAAGGATCTTCTACATTCCACATCATTTGCAGTGTAGAGAGAAGTAATGGCTTTTTACGGTACAAGAAAGAAGCTGAGACAGCTAAATGAGAGAACAGAATTATTGTGATCAACCCTGAGAGTGTTGCTGAGATAGTTTTTGGGGTATTGTGGACAGAGTTTCTCTCTTTTATAAGGAATAATCCTCTTGGCAGAAAGAGTATAAAGGAGTTTCACCAGACTCATTGTTGGGATGATTATACCATCTGAGGCGCTTTGTGGGAATAAGCTGTGACTGCATTGAACCTTAAGTGTATGGACAGTCACTCATTATGTTCCAAACAGAGACTGATACTGTGATAAATTCTATGGCTTGTTTGTAATTTGTTTTACATGATTCTCGATAGTTTAAGAGCCTCTGAGAACGTTCCTCTCACTCCACGCCACTCCCCACTAAGATTGAGAGAGAAAGGGAGAGGGAGAGAGAGAGCCAGTCTTTGACTAAACTCTCCCAACATTAACACAGTACATTTGGTATGTGATCCTGCATAGAACTTCACGTTATGTACAATCCTGACAGCAGGCACAATACCTTCATACTAAAACAGTTAACTCTTCAAAACCAGCTTCTGACCTCCATGGAGAACATGTGCCCATCTTCTCGGAGATGGAAGATAAATCTTTGCGACTTGGCACAAAACATTTGACATCTTTCCTCACTGCCGGCAAAACAGGCTGGAGTATCATGTGTCCCACAGGCAATGGAGCCACGAGGAGCATTGTGAGCCGTCTGTGAGTTCATTCTCTGCTCCATTGGTTTTTCAGGTTGAAGCATCAATGGCACCCTCCTGGTCCTATGTAAGATTCTTGAGGGGCTAAATGGCCTCCTCCTGGTCCCAGGGAACAGGTTCAAAGGCCTGATTGGGCTCTGCCTGTTCTTGTTTAACAGCTCATGTACTGACCCGACCCCTCCTCTTCCTGTGGAACAGGCAGGAGGATTGATTGGGCTGTCCCTCTTCTTGTTCACTCATTTCGATGGTTGAATGACTTCAACATATCCGTGTGCAGACAGCTTAAGGTGCTGATGAGCCCCTGTTTTAACTGTGGAAATGTGCAGTGTCTGGCCGTGTTGTCACATGAATGTTAACGACACTTTAACAGCACAAACCTGAATGCTGTCTAGGTCTTGCTGCATATGGACACAGAGACTGGTTCAGGAGCTGAGGGGTGACAATATGTTCTGAATATTGTGTGATCTTCAGTGATCACCCTGCTCTGATCTTATGATGGATGGCGGGCACCGGGGGTTCGTAGACGTTGACAAAGGAGCTGAATATGTTTGTGCTGAGGAAGTTAACCTGAGGATCTCCTGAAGAGATGTCCTGTGGCTGAGAGGACTGGCAGCCACAGCACAAGAACATCTTCCTTTGTGCTCTGAAAGACCTCAACCAGTGAGGAGGGTACACCTGATTCCCATTAAGTTCAAATAAGTAGGTGGTCCCGATGACATCCTCAGTCAAATACTGCCTTTATATCAAGGCCATGCACTCTGTCCTGAGCCCCTGTGTTCACCTCTTGTTCATATCAATAGGTGACAGTGTCTGATTGGGGAGTGTTTTCCTCTCACAGAGAGTAATCAATGTCAGGAATTATCTGGGCGAGAGAGTTAAGGGAGCTAGATCACAAAAAGTATTTAAAGAGGAGGTACATGTATATTTGACCTGTCAGAGAGCTGGTGGGTGTGAAGGAGTGGGTATTAAAGACGAGTTAATGCTAACAGTAGATCAGCCATGATCGTATACAATGGCTTCACCGTCCGAATTAACTGATACTGTTCCTTATGTTCATATTTTCTGTAATTACAAGGTTAAAGGTTGCAATGTTCCTCGATGTTCTATTATTGAATGTTGTAATCAGAGAGAGCAAAGCACTTTGAGTCATCTCTGGATGAGGTTCGGGGCTTTATTCAAAATGAATCTTGGTCTAGACAATTACCAACAAATGAAGCACAAGTTGCAGAGAGGAGGCACTCTGTAAAGAGACCAGAGGCGTCTTTCGAACCCAGACTAGTTTTCCAAGTAACATTTTCCAACCCACCCCAAACCGTGTGTGACAGTTTGGAGGGATTGAATGAGATCCTGTGTTACTGTGGACCAGGGTATTTGGAGCAAGTGGCCTCCATCTGCTCCAGTGCAGGAGCTGTGAGGGACTGAATGCAACATAGCAACATGGGACTGTGGAGCAAAAGTGTGTCATCAGACACTGTGTCACTGCTCCACCACACACTATGATCTGATTATGGTCTCAGCAGCACTTTTCTGTCTGTGTACCATTTTCCTACTCTCATTTATCTGTCAAATGTTTAACGTACACAATTTTGGAATAAATGGAAATATCCAATCATCACAAAGTTTAATAGCCTTTTGAGAATCTCTTGATCGTGCACTGACCAATGTCCGAGGATTACTGATGTCTTTTCCCACTCCTCTACTGGTGAAAGCAAATTTTAAATGTAACCAGTTGAGTGCCGTGGCCAATGAAATAGGTATCAGACTCGATAATTTTCTACAAAAATGTGGGACAAAGAAATTTGAACTCTGAACGAATGGTAAAATAATCGAGTGTCCAAATATTTTTCTGCCTTTGAAGTTATTCTGCTCACACAAATGTCTAGGAATGCGGATTTTTCGCGGAACAGTTGGATTTGGCTGAATTCCCTTTGCTTCAGGCAATGGAGAGATTCCTATGAATTCTCACCATGAATCCTCCACGAGTGGTAAAGATGACTCAGGGATTTTCCGCTCTTACACCTTGTTTTCAGGCACATCAAAGTAAGATAGAAAGACCAATTGGCTGCTGCTTTAGAGGCAGTTAATATTTTTCTTCCTCTCCGTGTGGAAAAATACTGTAATGTTAACTGAACACCAAACTGAGCCATGTGCACTCTCCATGAATATTCTATGGAATGGATGATAATAGACTGTATGCTGTATGCCGGTGCATCATTGCTGTTGTGCACAGTGCCTTTCATTAGCAAAAAAAAGTGCCCGCTTTATAGTTTGATGACATCTTTATATGTGTCTGCGTAATTTTCGTAAATGGGTTGGTATCTTCATAATAATTGTGTTTCTATCAACACATCACGTTCATAAAAAAAATCTCTAACTTTAGTCTCCTTAACAAGAGAAAATATGTATCCAGCTGAAACACTTTTCTGAAAATCGTGCTTCAATAAGATTTCTCATCTAAGTCCTTAGCAGATAATCCCCGATAACAAAAGGCCTTCATTTCAGGAATGAGTAAAGGGAAGCATCTTTGAACATCTTCAAAATGAGTTAAAGCCGGTTTTGTTTTAGTTTAGAGGATCAACCCTGCACCCAGTGTATCTGATATGGTCTCAGCAATGCCCTGTAGAGATGCAGTAAAACGTTCCTTATTAAACCCAATACCCATTGCCACAAACAGCATCATTCCACTTAACTTCCAAATCTCTTGCTACATCAGCAGACTTCATATGATTCGTGTACCAGGAATATGAAATACATCTGCATCACAGAGTTCTGCGATCTCTCTCCATTTAAATTGCTTCCAGCTGTTCTATCCTTCCTACCACAATAGACAAAGTTTTGCTCACGAACCTTCCCTGTCGATATCATAATGCAGATTCGCTACCTCCATTTGAAGATATATCGAATGATCATCTTGGTGCACAAGGTAGTTCAGCTTTGATCCATTCAGTCCCTTCATCAGATATTTGACATAGATTAATGATCATTGATGACCACACAGTGGTCTCCGAGGCAAAACTAGTAACAGTTTTATTAAAAATATGCATTTATCTCTACTATCTATTTTCTGTTAACGACAGCATCCCTGTTCCTCTGCAGCAGTTCAGCCGGGTTGAATGGCCTCCTCCTGTGCTGTGTAATGTACTCAACGAGCTGAAGTACTTCTTTCTATATTCCTGTGTAATTCATTCGAGGGGCAGAATGGTCTCCTCCCAAATCATTGTAACGATCCTGTGTGGCTGAATGGGGTGGTCCCCTACCCTTTAACAGACTCGAGGGGTGGATTGAGGAAACAGCACTTAGGGTAGGGGCAACAGTATATCTCTGTAACAGCATCGAGGGCTGGATTGAAGGAACAACACATTCGATAGGGGCGACAGTTGAACTTTCGGCTGCACCATTCAGAATCCTCATTGCTGATCCGATTGTGTCGAACCATCCGACTCCTGTCTGTTCCCAATAAACATTGACTCTTTTGTCCAGCAAAGATCAGTCGAGCTCAGCCTTGAATATCTTCAATAACCTTATCTTCCTTGCTCCCTGAGGATGAAGATATCACAGGTAGCACAACCCGAAAGGGAAAGGGACATCCTTAATTCAATATATGACCCATTATTTTAAAACTGTGAACCTCACATCAAATGACTGCCCCTTTTCGGATATAAGGATGCAATAACTAGGAATAGACAAAAACCATTCCGCCCTCCAACTCAGCCCCACATTACCACTGACTCTTTCCAATCAAACATGTATCAAACCCAAACTCTGCTGCTGTCTCAGGAAGAGAATGCCCGATAATACATGACACCACACAAGCCTGAAAGAAAGGAACAGAATTAGGCCATTTGGACAATCAATTCTGACATATCATTCAATCATTTCTTATAAGTTCCTCAACATCCTAACTTCTCCCTGGAATCCTTGATCTCCTCATAAGTAAAAAAAAAATATTTATGTCTTAATGACGCTAGTGTCTGGGTCTTTGTGTGTGTATGTATGAGTGTGTGTGTGTCCATGTGCTTGTTATCTGTGTATTTGTGTGACTACATCTGTCTGTCTGTGTATCGGACTGTGTGTTTTGATCTGTGTTTCTGTCTGTGTGTGTGTGTGTAACTGTGTATGTTTCTATGTGTAAATATGCCTATCTTCTTGTATGCATTGTGCATGTTAGTATATTGGGGTATTACCAATACTTCTGTGTATTTCAATGTTTGCATCTCTGTGCAATGGGATATCTGTTCTTTTGCGAGTGAGAGAGATGAGGTTGGAACTGACAGTGGGTTTAAATTGAGAATTGCACTTGACTGAATATTGCTCCTTACTCAGTTGGTGGGACGTGGATCTTTCAGAATCTCCACACAAGACCTCCTGGTCCTCTCCAGCCTTTCCAGGATCCTCCCCACATGTCAGGATAAGGGGATGAGGGAACGGATATCGGGCACTCCGCCACCACGGTGGCACTTGCTGCCCAATTCCGGGCTGTTTCTCCTGGAATGGGGTACGGGCAGGGAAGGAATGAGGGTAGGAGTGGGTGTCCCTGCTGTTAGTGCTGGAGGGGGTAAGGGTGAAGTCCAGAGGGAGTCTGACCACAGTTTTGTATCCATGCAGTGTTATTAGTGTGCGGGGCTATTGCATCAGTGACAGAAAAAGTTGGGGAGGGAAGGTATGAATTCAACAGTGAGTGTGGTCCTGCTTGAGCCTTATTTGGAGATAGAGTGTGAGCCTTTTTCGGAGATATTTGTTAAAACAGATATACAGTGAGTGTGAGGGAGCAGAGAGAATACGATGACAGCTATTCTGGCAGAGCGGGGAAGATATGGATGCGTGTCTTGAATTGCTGACCAATTCTTCAGATCTTCTGAGCGTCGAGGTAAGATTCCCAAGCATCTTGTCCAAGTCTGTCACTAATAACTTCACAGATCCTGTCCCTCAGATTCCACAGAATCAGTTTGGGTGGATCTTACAAATATAAGTAGAAGTAAACATCAATATGTTATATATCGAGACCAACCTGTCGCACAAATATTTTGCATCATATGCTCTGGAAATTGGATATGCAAATATATGCAAGGGGATGCAATGACATAGTGATATTACCGCTGGTATCTTAGCCCAGAGACCCAGGTAGTGTTCTGAGTACCCGAGTTCGAACCCTGGCATGGCAGAATGTGGAATGTGAATTCAATAAGTTTCTGGAATCAAGGGTTTATGATGGCCATAAATCCATTGTCGATTGTTGGAAAATCTCATTTGGTTCACTGATGACCTTTAGGGAAGAAAACTGCTGTCCTTACCTGGCCTGCCCTGACCTGCATGTGACTCCAGTCCAAGGCAACGCTGTTGACTCTTAACTGCGCTCAGCAATGGGCAATAAATGCTGGTTATAAATGGGACACCTTCATCCTGTAAATGAGTAACAAATAATCGTGGGTGCTGCAGTAATACTGGATGTTGTGAAGTTGCATCGAAACTGCGTTAACTAAGTGACTGCTCAAGTTGTGAAAAATAAGTTCCATAAGTGTATATCAGGTAGTTGGAGAGTATGTTGTGAACCAAACTAGAAAGCAGGTTATTTCGGATTTGGTGTTGTGTGGTCTGGAGAACTAATTACTAACCGTGCGCTGAAGCAGCTTTGAGGAATTGTGATGCAATATAGACATTTTGAACATTATAGTCAAACATCGAGGAAGCCTGGAGGCGTGAGCGTCAAGTTATTTCCAGTGAATTGTAAAAGTGCAATATAACATTCTGTGAGAGACAAGCAATGGTTGCTTGAGTCATAGAGTCCTACAGTACAAAAATATTCCCTTCAGCCCAAAGTGGTCTGTACCGAACAAAATGTCCATTCACACTTATCCTATTTCCCTGCTTTTGCCCGGTATTCTTCTAATCCTTTCCTATCCAAGTATTTGTCCAAATACCTGTTAAGTGTTGTTAATGTACCCACCTCAACCACTTCTACTGGCAGCTTATTCCATACTAGTACCACCCTGTGTGTAAAAAACTTGCTCCTCAGGTTCCCTTTTATTCTTTCTCCTCTGACCTTAAAGTGATGCCCTCTAGTCCGGGATTGCCCAACCCTAGGGAAAAAGGACTGAGTGCCTCCCATGATCTTATTCACTTCCATCAGATCTCCATCAGTCTCATACACTCTAAAGTTAAAAATTCCTAGCTTGTCCAACCTCTCCTTAAAATCCAGAACACAGAGTCCTTGGCAACTTACATGTAAATTTCTTGTGCACTCTTTCCAGTTTAATAAGATCCTTCCCTTAGCAAAGTGGACAAAACTGAATACAACGCAACAACATCCTATCACCTCACCAACATCGTGTATAACTGCAACATAACTCCCCAACTTCGATATTCAATGCCCAGACTGATGAAGGCCAGTGTGACATAAGCCTACTTCACTGCCCTGTCTATCTCTGAATCAACTTTCGGAGAACCATGCACCTGAATTCCAGGGTCCGTCTGTTCTACTACACTCCTTAAGACCCAACGATTCACCATGAAACTCCGACCTTGAATTGACTTTGCAAAATGCAAGAACTCACATTTATTCATATTCAATTGCATTTGCCATTTCTTGGCCCACGCCCCCAAATGTTCAAGGTCCTGCTGCAATGCCTGATAATCTCCCTCACTGTCCACGAGACCACATCATTTAGTGTCATCTTCAATCTTACTAATCATGCCTTGTACATTATAAACTGAATCATTAAACATAAAGCAAACAGTAATAGTCCCAGCACCGACCATTGAGACACTCCACTAGTTACAGGCCTCCAGTCCGACAAACATCCTTTCACTATGACTCTCTGCTTCCTACCATCAAGACAATTTTGTATCTAATTTGCCATGTTCCCACTCCATTCCATGCAATTTAACCTTCCAGAGCAGCGTACCATATGAACCCTAATTGAAGGCCTTACTAAAATCAATTAGACTACGTATACCACCCTGCTCTCGTCAATGTTGCTGGTCACTTCATCAAAGAACTCTAAGAGATTTGTGAGCCATGCTCTTCCATACACAAAGCCGTGCTGACTGCTCCTAATCACTCCCTGACTTTTCAAATGTATGTATATCTTATTTCTCAGAATCTTCTCAAGTACCTCACCTACTACAGATGTCTCGTTTACTGGTCTATAGTTCCCAAGTTTTTCTTTGTAGCCCTTCTTGAATAAGGGCACAGCATTCCCTGTCCTCCAGTCATTCGGGATATCACCTGTGGACAGCGATGATGTAATAATATCAGCCAGGCCCCTGCAATCTCTTCTCTGTCTTCTTGCAATGTTCTTCGATGTATCCGTTTTATGGAAGTACTGCAAAGTTTGAAAAAAAAGTATTTCTTAAAGGTAAAAACACCAAAGAGTGATAAAGTGACTTAATGATGGTTAACATAACAAATTGACGATTATTTTAATTATAAGAAGTGACTTCCGAAGAATTCCAGACATTGTAGAAACCTGAGAAATGTCAGAAATTTACAATACAGCAAAGGAGGGCGATAAAAATGATAAGGAAATCAAAAAGCGAATATGCATGCTCCCACAGGAACACGAGGACTGCATAAATGTGCAATCTGTATTTCAAGGGAAACAAAACAAAAGTCAGGTCAAATGTGGAAACTTGTAATCTGGAGAGGAGAGTCTATTGTGGAGTACAGCGAAATGGCCGAGAAAATAACTGTTACTCTGCATCTGTCATCATGGAAAAAAAACCAGAAAATCATCCAGAAATACCAAGTGATCGTATATGGCTTGTGGAACTAAAGACACAAAGTCAATTCATATCAGTAACAAGGTAGTACTTTAACATGTAGCTTTATTAAGCATTGCCATGTCTAACGAAACAAATGTAATTCATTTCAAAATGCCAGAAATAAATCAGCATTGAAGTATTAATTGCACTGTCAATGGCTGTGTTTTATTTTCCTGTATATTCCACAGAGGCAGGAAAGCCATTGTAGATAAATGGAAAGTAATAAACGTGATCCAAGCATGGTAGGTAGATAAATGGAATGGGTCCAAATATCTAGAAAGGGAAAAAGTGATAGCGTGAAGAAATGCAGACCAATTAACTTGACGTCTGCAGAGAAACGTTTGGAATCGATGAGGCAGGATGCAATATTGGACATGTAGAAATTAACAGCAACATTGAAGAGAATCAGTATACATTTTTGACAGATATTATACTCGATAACTTCGGAATGTTTTGAAGGGTATTAGGAAGAATGTATGTAAGTGGCAAGTTAAATTTGAGTTCACCTTCAATGAAAGGCGTCAGAATATCGATGCAACGACGTGTTGAAGTAGTTTCACAGCGTGTTTGTGAGACTGTACCTGGAGTATTGTGTACGGGGTTGGTGAGACTGTACTTGGAGTATTGTGTCCAGGATTGGTGAGACTGTACCTGGAGTATTGTGTACAGGGTTGGTGAGACTGCATCTGGAGTATTGTGTACATTGTTGGTGAGACTGTTGCTGGAGTATTGTGTACAGGGTTGGTGAGAATGCATCTGGACTGTTGTGTACAATGCTGGTGAGACTGTACCTGGACTATTGTGTACAGAGTTG
The DNA here is from genome assembly GCF_047496795.1 of Chiloscyllium punctatum. Taxonomy (NCBI): domain Eukaryota; kingdom Metazoa; phylum Chordata; class Chondrichthyes; order Orectolobiformes; family Hemiscylliidae; genus Chiloscyllium; species Chiloscyllium punctatum. The sequence goes on from NC_092756.1 coordinate 2,157,610, forward strand.
GTGAGACTGTACCTGGAGTATTGTGTACAGGGTTGGTGAGACAATACCTGGACTATTGTGTACAAGGTTGGTGAGATTGTACCTGGAGTAGTGTGTACAGGGTTGGTGAGACTGTACCTGGAGTATTGTGTACAGCGTTGGTGAGACTGTACATGGACTATTGTGTGCAGGGTTGGTGAGCCTGGAGCTGGAGAATTGTGTACACGGTTGGTGAGACTTTACCTGGAGTATGGTGTACAGGGTTGCTGAGATTGCACCTGGAGTATTGTGTACAGGGTTGGTGAGACTGTATTTGGAGTATTGTGTACAGGATTGGTGAGACTGTACCTGGAGTCTTGTGTGCAGGGTTGGTGAGACTGTACCTGGGGTATTGTGTATAGGGTTAGTGAGACTGTACCTGGAGTATTGTGTACAGGGTTGGTGAGACTGTACCTGGAGTATTTTGTACAGGGTTGGTGAGACTGTACCTGGAGTATTGTGTACAGGGTTGGTGAGACTGTATCTGGAGTACTGTGTACAGGGTTGGTGAGATTGCATCTGGACTATTGTGTACAGGGTTGGTGAGACTGTACATGGACTGTTGTGTACAGGGTTGGTGAGACTGTACCTGGAGAATTGTGTACACGGTTGGTGAGACTTTACCTGGAGTATGGTGTATAGGGTTGGTGAGATTGCACCTGGAGTCTTGTGAACAGGGTTAGTGAGAGTGTACCTGGAGTAGTGTGTACATGGTTGGTGAGACTGTACCTGGAGTATTGTGTACAGGGTTGGTGAGACTGTACCTGGAGTATTGTGTACAGGGTTAGTGAGACTGTACCTGGAGTATTGTGTACAGGGTTGCTGAGACTGTACCTGGAGTATTTTGTACAGGGTGGGTGAGACTGTACCTGCAGTATTGTGTACAGGGTTAGTGAGACTGTACCTGGAGTATAGTATACATTGTTGGTGAGACTGTACCTGGAGTATTGTGTACATGGTTGGTGAGACTGTACCTGGAGTATTGTGTACAGGGTTAGTGAGACTGTACCTGGAGTATTATGTACATGGTTGGTGAGACTGTACCTGGTGTATTGTGTACAGGGTTGGTGAGACTGTACCTGGAGTATTGTGTACAGGTTTGGTGAGACTGTACCTGGAGTATTGTGTACAGGGTTGGTGAGACTGTACCTGGAGTATTGTGTACATGGTTGGTGAGACTGTATCTGGAGTATTGTGTCCAGTTTTGGGGATCTAATCTGAGAAAGAATATACTGACCACAGAGGAAATGCAATAGACATTCTCCAGTTTAATCCCACTGATGGCGAGATTGCCTGATGAGGAAACTTGGCCTATGATCTATAACTGTTCATAGAATGAGAGGTGATCACAGTGAAATTTAGAAAATTCACAAAGCCTATGATAAGGTGGAAATAAACAGAATGCTTCCCTGGCTGTCTACTCCACATTTAATACAAATAATGGCAAGATAAGGGACAGGCCATTGAATTCCGCAATAAGGAGTAAATTCTTCAGTCGGAGAGGACTGATTAATACAGGGGAACTGAAACCTTCTAGCAGGGCAATATTATTGGCAAATATCCAGATAATCTGCAGTGTGTCAATCAGAAAAGAATAATCAGGGAACAGGTAGGACCCATTAATGACTTGCCAAGTTGCATCTAAATCCACTTTACCGGTAGGAGACAGAGGGCGGTGGTAGAAGGCTGTTTGTGTGACTGGAGGCTAGTGCCCAATGGTGTACCACAGGAATCAGCGTCGTTCCCCTTAATATTTGGGATTCGGAGGTGCTGGTATTGGACTGGGGTGGACAAAGTTAAAAATCACACAACAGCAGGTTATAGAACACCAGGTTTATTCGGAGGCGCGAGCTTTCAAAGTGCACAACCACCTGATGAAGAAGCAACGCTTCAAAAGCTAATGTCTCCGAATATACCTGTTGGACTATATTCTGGAGTTGTGTGATCTTTAACCTTATAATTTGTGGTATTCATAAATGGCGTATCTGTGAATATGGACGGGAGTGGGGAGAGTGAGATGAGCAAGTTTGTGTTGGACACAAAGATTGGCCGGTGGTTTGCAGTGAGGAGGAAGGTCTTATGTTACAGGAAGATACAGATGGAATGGTCAGATGGTCAGATCAATGGCCAATGGACTGTAACGTTGATAAATATGAGGTGATGCACTTTCGAAGACGGAACCAGTCAGGGGAGTACTCAATGAATGGCAGCACACTAGGAAGCTCAGAGTGTGCTTCTCCACACATCCCTATATGTGACTGGACAGGGTAATACACAAGTTGAGAAAGCATCGGGGCCCATAAACATAGCCTTCATTCATCGAGGCATCGATTATAGGAGATTTTCAAATGGTAGGCTGCCGTGGTCTTTTTTCCCATCAAAGGGCACAACGTCACTTCTACCCACATTGCTCTTCATTGTCTCATACTTGCACAGACACTCCACGTGCCTCAGTCACACTGGAGTTTTTCTTTCATCTTCCTCACCCACTCACAATCCGATATTGATTAGTGTCCTCAGCAGGCTTGGAAATATTGCATTTGATTCCCTCTAACAAAGGTTTGGTGTGTATTTGAAATAGCTAATGCTCAAGCACTGAATCCTGCTATACCCCCGAGTCCTCTTCTCTAAAGAAAATATTGTATTCCTACTCACTGTTTCCTGTTAGCTCTACCATTCTATAACCATGCCATTTTATTAGCCCCAGTCTCATATGTTTCTAATTTGTATTGGAGGCTTGGGAATTTATCAAAAAGCTTTCTGAAAATCCAATCGTATTGCATTGATTGCTTCTCCATAGTTTTGCTAAAATTAGTTTCTCAGATATGATTCCCATTTGATAAATCTCTGTTGCCCTTGTCTCAGCCCATTACTGTCAGTTAAAATACATTCTCCATAACGCTTATTTGCTAATTTCATTCTATTCGCTTTCTTCCCACCAGATTAAAGTTTCCTGTATTCCTGAGAAGATTGCTTTTCGTTTTGTTTGCTTCTGTGAAGACATAACTGAAATATTGGCTGCATAGTTCTGCCATTTCCCTGTTCTCCACTCTCCATTTTGTGGTTTCAGACTGTAACGAAGCTGCACGTTCTTTTCCCTTAATTTTGCCATTGACACACTTTATGAAGCGGTTACAAGTTCACTCTTATAACCCTTGTGCATATAGAGTGTTCTGAAACCCATCAATTCCTGTTGTAAGCTTCTCAATGATTGACCTTGCACAACCATGCACTCATAGAAGCATGGACTCTGCACCATCAGAAGTACAGCACGGTCTACATTAGTCCCACTTTTCTAAACGAGCCCCATAGCTGGGAATGTTATAACACTTCAAGAGGTCGTCCCAAGTACTTTGTAACAGCTATGAGGTTACCCGTGTCAACTCCCTCTCCGATAGTACATTCCAGACACCAAAACCCTCGGTGCAAAACGATCCTCTAATCCCCTCTAAATCTCAAACCCTGCACTTTAAGAATGTGCTCCCCCTTGTTCTTCTCCCTCTGACTAAATGGAACAGCTGTTGTCTATCCACACTGTTCATGCCCCTCGTAATCTTATCCTTCTGTATCATGTCCCCTCAGCCTTTTCTGCTCCAATGTAAACAACCTGAGCTTATCCAGCCTCTCTCCATCGCTGATATGCTCCATCCCAGGGAACATCCTCGTGAATCTCCTCTGCACTCCCTCGAGTACAAACACATCCTTACTGTAATGTGGCTCTCAGAACTATACACAGTATTCCATCTTGGCATAACATATCTATGCCTCGATGAATGAAGGCTATGTTTTCGGGCGCCAATGCTTTCACAACTTGTGTATTACCCAGTCCAGTCACATTCAAGGCTGTGTGGAGAAGCACCCTCTGAGCTTCCTACTGTGCTGCCATTCATTGAGTCCTCCCCTGTATGGTTCCTTCTTCCAAAGTGCATTTGAAAAGGTTGGAAAATGTTACTCTAGAAAGGGACTTACGCCTTCTTTTCGTTTCATTATTCACCGACCTCCGCCGTCCAGACAGGGCAGTGAGTTCTGAAGCCAGGAGTCAATGCTAGGAATGGAATTGGGACAATTACCTGTGTATGTCGACCCACCAGTTGGGTACTTGTAACATTGAAAACGTATCTGGATCTTCCTTTACAACAGTCACTGAGAGCAATATGACAGGATCAGAATGCAGTTAGGAAGATGAATCGTGTTGAACTTCATTTCAGGGGGATTTGAGTCCAGGAGTAAGGGGGTCTTACTGTCGCTGCACAGGGCATTGGTGAGCCCCCATCTCGAATATTGTACAGTATTGTGTGCAGTTTTTGTCTCCTTACCTAATAAAGGATAAAACTGACAAGTTTGGAGAGCAGTGAAGGATGACCCAACTGATCTCGGGATGACAGGCTTTTGTAGGAGCAGAGTTTGGGGCGACAGAGCCTGTATTCCATGGGCTTTAGGAAAATGAGTGGAGACCTCACTGAAGTAAATAAAAGTCTGACAGGGCGAGACAGATAAGAAGCATTGATGATAATTTTGGAGCCATTTGAGAGACCATTGAAGAGTTTACCACATGGCTGTGCGTCTGGAGTCACTTTTAGGCCAGACCAGGAAAGTACGGGAGATTCACTTCCTGAAAGTACATTGAATAAGCAAACTGCCGTTGACAATCAACATTGGCTTCAGGGTAACTATTACTGACACCAGATTTTAGATCTGGATAATTTATTATTTGTTTTTAACTTCCAGCCTCTGACAGAGCATTATCATGGTCTGAATTTGTAATCCAATGACGTTTCCACAACAGCACCATCTCCACATGGGGACCTATCAGAAACAACATTGAGCGGATTATTTCTGTGCTGCGTGACAGCTCTGTCAAAACAAACTCCCACCAATTTGACTGTCGTGATGGGACTGAGGGAGTGGTAATTGTTCAAATTGTAAGTATCCCCCTTTTAGGGGAATGTATGTATCTGTGTAATTTTCCACATTGACAGGTAGATGTCAGAGTTGAAACTAGAATGAAACAGCTTCTCCAGGGACACAGCTTGCTGTGCAGCACAAGTCTTCAGTTCTATTGCAGGATTGGTGTCAGTGTAAAAGACAAGGATGTAGTGTCTGTACCATCCTCAGCCAGAAGTGTTGAGCCAATGATCCAACTCACCTTCGCCATGATGCCCAGAGAATCACAGATGCCAGCCTTCATCCAAGTCGATCCGCTGCAATTGATATGAAGAAACAGCTGAACACAGTACAAACGACATTTGTTCAACTGTTTCTTCATGTCAATTGCAGCGGATCGACTTGGTTGATGTCTGGCATTGGTGATTCTGTGGACATCATGGCGAGGGTGAGTTGGATCATCGGCTCAACACTTCTGGCTGAGGATGGTGCAGATACCACATTCTTGTATTTTACATTGAGGCTGCATGGCTATTTGATTATTTAGGATGGGGATGCTTGTAGAGCGCTTTCCTCTGTCATTTGTTTAATCGTCCATCACCATTCATGACTGAATGTGGCAGGACTGCAGAGCTTCGATCAGATCTGTTTGTCAAGTGCGGTAGCTTTTATATGTTATCATCAGGTTTATTTTCACTTGGTTCTAACCCTGACATGTTCATCCACACTTGTCACTGAGCTATAGATCGTGTTGATAGTAATGGCAGACTGAAGGATTATCCCTGGGAAAAAATGTTGCAGGTTGAGGTTGAATGGAGGTCTGTTTCTCCTGCTGCAGTCGTCTGCAGCACTACATGATTACATAGTTTTGAGCTGCAATATCTGCAATGCAATTCTGCTGTCTGTTCCCCAGTTCACATTGAGACCCATTCATCCATCAGCTCTGTACTCAGTGACCTACTCTTGTTTCTAATGTGATAGTACTTCCGTTTTCAAATTTTCGTTCTGCTGAGTGTCTTTCCCGGGTCATGCTTTCAATCTGATACATTCCACAAAAACATTTAACAGATTTTTATTCAATTGTTTAATCCATCTGAATCTTTTCACTGAGTAATGCCATCTTCTGCGTTTAAAGTAAATGTGTTTCCCATTGTTTCTGTCCCTGACCATGATTAAGAGCTCTTTAGTATCAGTGATACCAGCCTTATGTAGCTTCAGAGCCAATAAATTTTCTAGATTCCCAAAAATCTTCATCACATTGTATGTTTATTCTTTTAATTTGATGATGTCCTGACCTGCCTTATCGGTCGTGGTTGCCTTGTCATCCCATGAGTATGTTTCATCTTCTTTGGGATGACTGTTAAAATCTTCTGAATTATCCCCAGATAAGGGGATGGTCTTTCCTCCTCGGCTCTCCTTCCAAATAACTCTCTCCAGCTCCTCCCGAATGTCTTTGTAGTTACATTGCTCAATTATAATTACATTACATCAAGAAGAGAACAACAGATATAAACTGAAAGAAGGAGTTTTGAGAGAAGGAACACGAAGGATAATTGGGGGATTTCTTAACTAGAATCAAAGAGAGAAGGAGAGAGAGGGTATAGACATGGAGATGTGAGAAATGCGAAAACTAGATTACCGAAAGAAGTAGATGTATATCCCTCAATGTTTTGGTAATTCCTGTGTGTTGTGTTCCTTTGTACAGTTCATGTACAACAGAGTAATATATTCAAATGCTGGGTCTGATGCCAGAAGTTTTCTCTCCAACAATATGACAGACACTAGCTTTGGAAAGAACTCAACAGGCCAATATATTTAATTCCTGACAGAAAGGGGATTAACTGAAATATGTTGGGACACCATAAGCAAGATTTATAACACACATCCTGATAAGAATGATAGACAGTAGTAGGGAATCCCATAAAAGGGTGAACGTTGAGAGAAGGGGAACATATCACTTCAGATGAGGATCAAATAATGTTTTAATGCTTCATAAATATTATACATCATGTGCACCATTTTTCGTTAACACTGTCTCCGTTGTTCATTCAGAATGTGTTATACACATATAAGCAATCTTCCTTATCTGAACACACACTGATTAAACAGTGTATATAAAATCATTTTTCCTCCATTTTAGCTCTCCTGTTGTCGTGCTACCAGGATACATGAACACCAGCTGGCCACTAAAAGACATGACCCACTATCACTTGTTAGATACATACAGACAAAGAAGGACACCAATTTGACAGGGACTAGGACAGGCAAAATAAACACACACACAAACGTTCTGAGACGCATGGCAATCCAAACAGAAGTACATTAATAAACACAGCAATTTAGATTATATCTATCTTCCCTTGAAAATAAGAACTGGAAATGACATCACCCACCTTAAGAAACCAAAACCCATAAACAGGGAGGCAGGACATACCACCAGTGTATCACCAGAGACTCTCATTGATGATGTTACCTAGTCATGGTGACGAATCATTTGAAAACAAACCTTCAAGCCCAGATGCATATAAATTGTTATTTTTCTTTTGATAGTGGAATTTGGGACTTCTCTGTCACTCATATTTAAACAGACTAAGAGACGATGTGAGCTTTTGTGGGTGTGGTTTTAATTAATATTGGGGTTCGACATCGACATCATAACAGTTTGAGGGCTTGTCGTATGGGATTTGAACAGATTTGGGGTACAAAAGGACCCAGCAGATTACATCACTTGACAGTTAAATAACACAGGTGAGATAATTCATTTAATTTTGTTTCCTTGTGGTTGGTTAAATTAAAAGAAATGGCTTTTAACATTCCTAAAGAAGTTCTGGGGTTGGAAGATGATTCCCAAGTTTGCCAAGAAAGTTTAGACAGACAGAGGAAGGGCATACTTTTAGAATTAACAAATAGATTAGAATTGGGTTTCACCAGGGACAAAAGGAAAGCTGAAATTGTAATGGAGATGGTCAAGCAATTTGATGTATCAGACAAACAGACAACTGCAGTCGAGTGAGAAAAGCGTAAATTGCAAATAAGGCTACTGGAGTTAGAAGACAAAGAAAGAGACAGAAAGCGTGAGAGAGGTAAAAAGAGTAAGAGAAAGAGACGAAAAGAAAGAGAGAGAATTTGAAAACCAGAAGTTGGGAATTAGATAAGAAAGTTAAATTAGCAGGATGGAGATGAAGGGAGGACAGAGAGATGTATACAACTATGTTAATACATTGCCATATTTCGGTGAGAAAAATGTCAAAACCTTTTTTATTACATTGGTAATATTGGCTTGGCAGATGGTGTGTCCAGTGAACTTGTGAGTAACGCTAGTTCAGACTAAGTTGGTGGGCACAGTTAGTGAGATATATGCAGCGCTGAGAGGTCAAGAGATTATGCAGATGTCGAACAGGCCATTTTGAGTGTTTATGAATTGGTACTAGAAATATATAGACAGAGGTTTCGAAATATAATGATGGAACGAGGTCAGAATTATGTTGAGTTTGAAAAATTAAATACAGTCATTTTGATACATGGGTGTGGGTCTTAAAAATGGAGCTCGAAGGGAGATTATTCTGCTGGAGATGTTTAAAGACTCGCTTCCAAAGATGTTAAGAATTCATGTGAATGAACAGAAAGTTCAAGAAGTGAGAAACGTGGAAGAAATGGCAGGTAAATATGTTTTGGTGCATGAGATGAAATTCATCCTGTGAAGGATAGAAATTGGAAGAAGGGCAGATCCTACGCACCAAGACATAGAGTAAATCACAGTGGCAATAGTTTATCACAGGTGAAAAAAGTAGCCCAACGGGTTGAAAGGTGGGGAAAGGCCTCACGTGTTCACACTATAATGAAGTGGAACACATAAAAATTACAGTGCCGATGGTTTAAGAAGGACACTGGGAATAGCTGTTTTCACTGCAGTAAGCTGGGACAAACAATGCTGGGAATTGAAGGAAGTCACTTTGGTAAAAGCTGTGGTAAATGAGGTTAAGCCAGTGACATTAGTGAAACCCGTAAAAGAGACTCCAAGCAGAGCGGAGGAGCTGCAGGAGAGTGTACATCCTAGGCAGGGGCTGCGTATGGAATCAGTGCCTGATCTCTATAAAGAATTCGTCTCTGTGGATAAAGTTTACTCAGAAAGGTGGCAGAGGGGGGAGAGGGAGGCGTGGATAAGAAATTATAATTTTGTGAGATACGGGGTCTGCTCACTCTCTAACAGTTGAGAAGTGAGGCCCCAGAAAAGCACAACAGATCGGGGAGCATCCAAAGAGTAGAACAATCGACATATCAAGCATAAACCCATCGTTAGGAATGTGGTGGGGGGACAAGGCGACTGATAGATATATAGGACAGTAGGAGCTGGGCTGGCCGGAGGGTCACTGGGAAGGTGATCGAATGATAAAGTTGGTTTTGATAGTTTTATGTCGGAGAGGAGCATGGACTAGATAGGTGGGAAGGAAGATGGAAATTTGGACAGTTCAAAAGGGTGGTGCTAATTTGAACGATTCGATCTATTATGAGGTTGGGGAAGGAGAGATTTGGAATTTGGTGAAGTCAAAGTCGATACTGTATATTTTGAGGGTTCCAGCTGTCCTACCACCTATCCACTACACCCTCCTCTCCGACCGAATACCGTCACACCACACCTGCATCTACCTATCACCATCCAAACTACCTCCCATCCAGCTCCACCCCCAATCTCCTATTTATTTCTCAGCCTCTTTCCCTCTTCCTTGCCCCCCACTTTCCGATGAAGGATTTGTACCTGAAACGTCAACTCTCTTGCCCCTCGGATGCTGCCTGAACTGCTGTGCTTTTCCAGCGACGCAATTTTCAGACTGCATCTGCAGTCCTGTCAGGATTGCCTGAATGATTGGGATAAAGGTGCCCCATTAAATTGCTTCCCATCGGAGATGCCCCAAATAGATCTACTCAGTTTACTTCCTTTGTGTTAATGATCGTATATGAAATTTTCACAGCCACCTCGAAGAATGAGGTGCTTCGATTTTTGGAACTGAGTGGATTCTATCGGAAGTTTGTTCCAAACTTCAGCAGCGTATTGACACCACTGATGGATTTACTGAAGAAGAGCACAGAATTGTGGTGGACAGAACAATGCCAGGAGGCATTTGAGAATTTTAAAGCAGCATTAATCACCGCACCAGTTTTAGCTGCACTAAATATTTTGAAACCCTTTGAAAATTGCGTTTGTGCTAGGTATGTAGGGGTTGGAGATGTATTGATACAGAAAAATGATGATAGAATTGAATGGACAGTTGGCTACTTGTTGACAAAACTCAATATCCACCAGAAAAAACAATACAAAATCTCCATTACTGAAAAAGAATGATTGAGTTTCGTACTGCCCTGACACTATTTTAATGTTTATATGACAAGCAAATTGTCGGAGTTGGTTGTGAACAACAACAACAATCTTCTCGCATTTTTTAAGACTAGTTAAAGCCAAAATATGAGACTGATTCATTGGAGTCTTATGTTACCGACGTTAAACCTACAAAATGTACATGCTGTGGGTTCTAAAATTTGACAGCAGATGTGTTATCGCGAATTTAAAGGAAAAAGTTTAGATAAAATTTGACTTATTCCAGTGTTATATATGTGTGCAGAATTGTTACGAATTGTGCAACTTTGATTAATGACTTTTGCACTTCATAATAATGGGATTAAGAATTAAAGGAAAAGAAATGAAGACATCTTCTTCTAATAATGGTTCATTTTATTTCTGAATGAGGGAGGTGTTATGAAGCCGAAAGGATGTCAGGTCACTTTAAGACAGAACGGGTTTTGCTGAATAGAAAGTATAGCCACAGATGCCAGCTAAAGGTCAGGCTGTTCCACATGTCACCATTCGGTGGGAAATGGATACCTGAGTTTTGGTTGCTGTTTTGACAACAACAACTAAAGGGTTTAAATAACGCTTAGCAGACCAGAAACCAATGGAATTTCGATATTTTTGTTTGGGCACCTGCAAAGTATGAGATTTATTTTAATATGGGAAGTATATAAACACAGGACTTTGAACACTAGAGGGAGAGTCACTGTCATCCAACAACAGAGTAACTGCTGTAGAGCAGGAGCACTAACTGGCCATCTCAAACACTCTCTATCAAAGATACATGTTCATGTCAAACCTACTTGCAGTAAAAATAAAACATGACCCTGGGACATCAGCTGCTGGAAGAGAGAACACAGCGGGAAAGATGGAGACTGCGTAGTATTGAGATTATAATGTTTAATATGTGGATTGTTGAAATAGCATACTTTTATAGAGTTGGAGTCAGATAGTACGTAGTTAAGAAAAGAGAGGCTTGCATTTCTGAATAGTTGTTGTTTAGTGTTCACTATTAAAGTTATGAACTAACTTTCAAATATTTGTTTAAATAGTGGAATGTAGGAGATCTGTGTCGCTCATATTTTAACAGATTACAAGGTGAGGCGAGCTTTTCTGGGTGTTAGGTTTTAATTAACAGAAGAGTTCGAATCCACCTTGTAAAGTCTATTCACGTTAACACTATTTTCCTTCAGTTGGCCCATATCCTTCTAGTCCTTTCCTACTCACATATTTATCCAAATGTTCTTGAAATGTTGTAAATATACCACCTTCAACTACATCTGTGAGCAGCTTATCCGCATACCAGCCCTCCGTGTAAAGAAGTGGCCCCTCAGGTTCCTTTTTGTTCCTTCCCCTTTAACCTTAAACTGATCAGATCTCGTCCTCGATTCTCTACACCTTGGAAAACACTGAGAATATTTCACCCTATCCATACCTCTCATGATCTTATACAGCTCTATAAGATCCCCGTTCCACCATCCCCCCCTCACCCCCACCCCCCACCCCCAGTCTCCTACACTCTAAAGGAAAGGTCCTAGCTTGTTCTACCTCTCCCTATAACTCAGACCATTGGGTCCTGGCAACGTACTTGTAAATTTCTTCTGCAGTTTTTCTCATTTCATGACATCCTCCCTCTAACAAGGTGACCAACACTGAACACAATACTCAAGTGCGGCCTTACCAAAGTCCTTTGTAACTGCAACATAAATTCCCAACTTCTATACTCAATGTCCTGCCTGATGAAGGCCAGTGTGCCAAATGTCTTTTTCACTGCCCTGTCTACCTGTGACTCCATTCTCAGGGAAACGTGCACCTTAACGCCAAGGTCTCTTTGCCTACTATACCCCTTCAGACTCTCTCATGCACCAGGAAACTCCCAGCTTGATTTGAGATTCCAAAATTCAAGACTTCACATATCTATATTAAATTCCATTTGCCATTTCTCGGCCCACTTGCCCACCTGATGAAAGTTCTTCTGCAATTTATGAAAAACTTCCTCACTGATCACGATACCACTTCTTTTAATGTCATCTGCAAATGTACTAATCGTGCCTTGTACATTCTCAACCAAACCATAGATAACAAACAGCTATGAACCCAACGTCCAGTCTGACAAGCATCCTTCCACTAAACCCTCTGCTTCATACCAACAAGCCAACTGTGTATCCAATCGGCCAAATTCCCCCAGCATTCCACGTGATGGAACCTTCCAGAGCAGCCTGCCATGTGGAAACTTTTCAAAGGCCTTACAGAAATCCATACAAACTACGTTGACCGCTCTGTTCTCTTCAACCTTCCTGGTCACTTCATTAAAGGACTCTAACACATGTGGGAAGTATGATCGACTACTCACAAGTCTATGCTGACTGCTCCGAATCAAACCCTGTGTACGTAATGGGTGCAGTCAATGTTATGATGTCCTTCATTGTAAGATGATTCGAGTACGTAAGTAAAGCCATCTTCCTGCTGTTGTAGAGCCTTGCTGAGAGAGCATGAGGGGCTTTCTGTACAGTTTCGATCTCCTTTGTAAGGAATGATCTCCTTACCACAGACAAGGATGATGGCATCATGAAGATAGAGTAAAGAAGCTGAGTGTTTAATCCGTAGAGCTGTGAGAGATGAAGAATGGTGATACTGAAACACGAGGAGTGGCAGCGATCACTTAGTTCCAAAAGAGATATTGATAGGGTGAGAAATTCCATAATTTACCCAGGGTTGATTGGTTTGATTTATTGCCACGTGTACCTCAGTACAGGGAAACACTTTATTTATGAGCAGTGGAGGCAGATCATAGTAAGCATAGCCAGACAAATCATAGGGTGGAAATAGACTTGGACAGAGTAAGGCATACAGGTTACACTGCACAGGACGTGCACTAGACAAGATCAACATGAACATGATCAGCATTACTTCAACATAGAGAGTCCATTCATCAGTCTAACATGGCTTTCCTAATACTTTATATGCCTTAATTAACACTCCCCATGTTATTGTGCAGTCCGCGTGTGAACCCTGTACTGAACGTCAGGTTGTTCACAATCCCCAACAGCAGCCACAATACCTTCCATCTGAAGCAGGTAGCCATTCCCACCAGCTTCCGCAATACATAGAGAACACCAGGCTGGCTTCTCAGAGATGGAAGATGCTTTATTGAGACTTCACACAAGACATATGGCTTCCCTCCTCACCACTATAAAACCACGTTAAAGTCCCACGTGTGAATCATAAGCAACTGAGCCAGGAGGAACAACGTGGAACAGTCTGTCTGTGCAGCCTCTGCTCCACTTGTTCAACATGTTAGAGCATCATTTAGGAGACACTTAAGACCGCTGATGCTGTAGATCAGAGTAGAGTGTCGATTGCTGGAAATGCACAGCAGGTCAGGCAGCATCCGAAGAGCAGGAGAATCGACGTTTTGTACATAAGCAATTCATCAGGAATCAGCATCAACTGCATCATTGGGTCCCAGTGTAAGTGCGTTGATGGGGGAATGACCTCATACTGTTCCTGCCTAATTGGCTCAAATGAATGGCCTCGCCTTGTTCCTGTGGAAGTGACTCAAAGGGCTGAATGGCCTCATCCTGTTGCCGTGTAAGTGACTCAAGGAACTGACTGGCTTCTTCCTCGTCCGACTGGACAGTGCCAAGGGCCTAATTGAGTTACCCCGGTTCCTGTGTGACAGCTCGATGTCCTGACAAGTGTGATGATGCTGCAGCTTTAAAAAGTTATTTTGTCCTGGTTTCTTATAAGAGAGAGATTGAACCATTGTTACCAAGCTGGTTGGTTAAGACAACTTAGTTAAACAGCTGGGGAGGCCTTTGGTTTATTTAGTGCAGCCTGAATGGTTGTGGACAACTGTCACAGATTAGGATCTCTGGGTTTTGGTTTCTCAGTAACTTCAGAAACTATTGGGGTCTCCACAGAGTTGGATGCTTCAGTGACTATCTCCTGGTTGCTACTTTCCCTGAAATTTTCTCTTGATGCTGTTTTTAATTCCTTTATTGGAGAAATGTTTGTGAAAATCTGTGTCTGAATATTCATTTTGCCAGTGGCTGTGTTTATGCGATTTTCCTATATTGGAACAGTTCTTTAGTAGTAGTTCCTAGATCTATTCTGTTAACTTGTCCAACAGAATTAAGTTATTCTAAATTCCCCTTTCTTTGGTTTCATTTTATCTTTCATGTTTAAATCAATGGTGTTTTGCTTCACGCCGAGTAGTTTGACCAGTCACTTTGCATCTGGAACAGACAGTTTACATTTCCTTTAAAATATGAAAATATTAGAATCTACACTACCGCCTTCAAATATTTTCGAGGGACTCTGGTGTGGCCCATCACACTAGACTCCTTCTCTTCCCGATTAATAGGCTGGAGGCACTGAATGGGCTGTCACTGTTCTTCTCCAATAGTGTCAATGGGCTGAATGACTTCCTCATATTCCTGTGAAACCAGCGTGAGGTGCTGAATGAACTCTTGTTTTGCTGTGGCAATGTGCAGTGCCAGGCAGTGCTGTTACATGAAAATTACAGACAATTGAACAGGACAAACCTGACTGGTGTTTGGGTCTTGCTGCACATGGACACAGACCAGTTCAGGAGCTGACGGCGGGGACAAAATGCTCGGAACATTGTGGAATCTTCAGTGGCAATCCCCACGTCTGATCTTATGGTGGCGAGGGTGGGTGCGGGGTGACATTGATGAAGCAGCTGAAGATGTTTGTGAAGGGGAAGCTGCCCTGAGGATCTCCCACAGAGATGACCCAGGACTGAGATGATGAACATCTTCCTTTGTGCCATGTTTGACCCCAAACACTGGAGAGTTTACTCTGATTCCCATTAAGTCCAGTTTTGTTAAGCTCCTTGCTGTCAACAGAAGGCAACCACTGCCTTGATATCAGGGCTTATCATTCTCATCAGAACCCTTGTGTCAGCCTCGTTTGTTCACATCAAGAGGCCATGGTATAGGAGCAGCAAGTGTTTTCTACAAACAGGTGGTATTGAATGTAAGAATTTCTCTTCTCAACAGTGTTGAGGGACCCAGGTGACTGAAAGCGTTTGAAGAGGGCTATGAAGAATTGCGTATGAAAGAGGATTTGAGACCAAGAGCAGATCAGCCATGATCTTAGTGAAGGCAAGGCAGGCTTGGGGAGTGAACGACCTGCCCCTGTTTCTGATGTTCTCACATTCTGTTATTGGAAAGTTATTGGGTGTTATTTTCATGGATGCGCAATTACTGAATATTGAAGTCAGGAGACCAGAGGATTTTGTGAGTCATCTCTGGGTGAGGTTTATGGGCTGTATTCACAGTGAATCTGGGTCTACAACATGATCAACAAATGAAGCACAAGTTTCAGAGACGGGAAGCTCTGTAAAGAGAGATGAGGAGCCTCTTTCATACCAAGCCTGGGTTTTTCAATTATATTTCCCAAATCACTTCAAAGCATGTGACAGCCTTGAAGGGCTGAAAGGTCTCGTCTGTTTCTGTGCATCAGGAATCGGACCCTGTCACGGTGGACGCTGCAAGACGTGTCAGATTGTGGACATAGATACCATCATTACGCGTGGGAACACCTCCCACCTTGTACATGGCAGGTACTCATGTGAATCATCCAACATTGTCTATCGTATACGTTGCAGGCATGGGTGCCTGGAGGCATGGTACATTGGGGAAACCGAGCAAAGGCTATGACAACGGATGAATGGGCACCGCGCAACAATCAAGAGATAGGAGTGTTCCCTCCCAGTTGGGGAGCATTTCAATGGTCCAGGACGTTCAGCCTCGGACCTTCAGGTGACCATCCTCCAAGGAGGACTTCGGGACAGGCAGCAGAGGAAAGTGGCCGAGCAGAGGCTGATAGCTAAGTTCGGTATCCATAGGGAGGGCCTCAACTGGGACCTTGGGTTCATGTCCCATTACAGGTGATCACCATTGCACTACACACACACACACACACACACACAGATATTCCTATAAACACACACTCTCACATACACACGGACACAGGTACACACATACGCGCACACAGACACCCACACACACCCTTATAGAAACATACACTCCCACACATGCACCCCCTCACAGACTTAAGACACTCTGCACTCACTACACACACACATTTTCACACTCACAACCCACACCCCAGACAGACAGACACACACACAGACAGACAAAGACCCACATGCACACATATATTGTGTGTTGTGAATTTTTTTGTACTTGCAGAGTTCCATTGCACTTTGCTCAAAAACTACATACATTCATGTAGAACCGTGACCTCAAAAACTGCATGAATTTATGTAAAACTCTGTTATCTCACATTTTAGATTGGAATCAATCTAAATATCAGGGTCATAGACAGAGAACACAGGGGGCTAACACCTTCAACATATTGTGTAGCTATCACCATTGTTAACAGCTAACCCGAGAATGCAACTTTAAAAAAAGGATTTTGTGATTTACACATGAAAGAAGTGAAACTGTCACTGTATCTAACAGATGAAAGGCTTAACAGACAATCCATTTTACAATGTATAATTTCAGTTACATCACACTGCAAATGTTTGCTATAAATTCTGTGTTAAGATCGAGCCCTCCACAACCACCTGATGAAGGAGCGTCGCTCCGAAAGCTAGTGTGCTTCCAATTGAACCTGTTGGACTATAACCTGGTGTTGTGTGTTTTTTATCTCGGTGCGTAAGGTCATAGATGTAAGTAGCCTCCAACTGTTCCTGTCTCGCAGGTTTGAAGGGCTGAATGGAACACAGAAACATAGGACTGGGGAGTAGGAGTGGGTCGTTAGATACTTTGACCATTCTCCACCAGGCACTAAAATTGTGACTGATCAGGTTGTGGTCTCAGCCTCACTTTCCTATCTGTGTCCAATTATCCGTGACTCACTTCCCTGTCAAATAATTAACTAACACAGCTTTCAGTCCATGTGAACATAGAGGCACAATATAAACTTCCAGTTAAGAGAATTCCCACTTGAACGGTCTTTTAAGAATTTTTCGTCATCCCTCTTATAGAATCAGAGAGTCATGCAGAACGGAACCAGACCCGTTAGTCCAATCAGTTCTCTCCGATCAGATATCAAATCTGATTTAGTCCCACTTGCCAGCATTTGGCCAATATTCCTCCTGTGATTGTACCCGCCTCGACCACTTCCTCTGAGAGCAATTTCTGTACATTCAACACTCTTTGTGTGAAACATTTATCTTCTGGTCCCTTCTAAATCATTCGCCCTCTCCCCTTCAACCTATGCCCTCTTGTTCTGGACTCCCCTACCCTGGGATCAGAACATGGCTGTTCAGAATATCCATGCTCCTGATGGTTTTATTAACCTCTATAATGTCACCCCTCAGCCTCTGACACTCCAGGAGAAAGCACTCAACCTAATCAACCTTTCCCCGAAACTCAAACCTCCAGTCCTGGAATATCGGTGTAAATCTTTTCTGCAGAAACCGAGTTGAACGCTGTATTCTTAAAGTAGCCTCACCAACATCCTGGGAGAGTTGGATTTGGCCGAATTCCCTTTGCTTTAGGCAGTGAGGAGATTCTAGTGAATTCTGGTTCGGGATCTTCCAAAGGGTAGCACGGTGGTTAGCACTGCTGCCTCACCGCACCAGGGACCTGGGGTTGATTCCAGCCTTGGGTGACTGTCTGTGTGGAGTTTGCACATGCTCCCCTTGCCTGTGTGAGCTTCTAATGGGTGATCCAGTTTCGTACCACAGATGCAACATGCCACCACAACTCCTATACTCAATGCTCTGACTGATTAGGGCAAATGTGCAAAATGTGTTCTGCACCACTCTGTATACCTGCGACTGCACTTTCAAAGAACAATGTACCTGCAGCCCTAGGTCCCTTTGTTGCACAACACACCTCAGGACCTTACCACTAAGCGTATAATTTCTGCCCTGATTTGCCTTCCCAAAATGCAAAACCTCGTATTTATCTAAATTACATTTCACCTCTCACTCCTTGCCCCTTTGTACCTTCTAATTGTGGTCTCGTTGTACTCTGAGGTAATCTACTGCACCATCTTTCTGATGTAATCTCTAAACTTACTAACAATGGCAGTGAGGAGATTCCAGTGAATCCAGGTCAGGAATTACCCAAAGGGTAGTACGGTGCTTCGCACTGCTGCCTTACAGCACCAGGGACTTGAGTTCGATTCCAGCCTTGGGTAACTGTCTGTGTGTAGTTTGTACATTCTCCACTTTCCTGGGCTGGTATTGAATGAGAGGGCTACCATGGGCTGTGGTGGGTAGTTCATGAGGTGAGTTCGATACGATAGTACCAGGAAACGAGCTCAGCCTTGTGCGGATGACCCTTCTGTCACACTTAAGGAAAATGTCACTGAGACACATTATTGTTAGATTCAGCTTGATGAGTCAAATACTCTGCTGGCCCAACTCCCAGATACAAAGCAGGACAAATACACATTCAATACTCTCCATCATCTGAACACCCACCCATATTCTAATCACCCATCATTCCTGGGAACACTGGCTCATGTTACAGGATTATGTCAACATGTTTTCATTTTTGCATTCTGAAAAGTGGGAACACATCCTTCCATGACACTGTCTCCCAGTCTCCCCCTCTCTGTCTATACTTCAAACCCCTCCCATGTGGTGACATTTAAACTGATTCGCCCGCCACTTCTCTCTGGCAGTGATGTTCACACCCACAGCACATCCTTGCCATGGTACAATGGTGATATGGAGCTGGAAATGGATGGGAGCTGGACATCCTGTCACTTCCAGCATGGGCTGCAAGATTCTCCACGCTGGGCAAGGATCTAACACAGTGTTACTGAGCAATGCACTGGGGTGGTGTACAGAGTCCTATATGCTGGGAGGGTAACTGCTCCTGGTTTACAGATCAATGCACTGGGGTGGGGTACACAGCCCTACATGCTGGGAGGGTACTGCTCCTGGTTTACAGAGCAATGCACTGGGGTGGGGTACACAATCCTACATGCTAGGAGGGTAACTGCGCCTGGTTTACATATCAATGCACTGGGATGGGGTACACAGTCCTACATGCTGGGAGGGTAACTGCGCCTGGTTTACATATCAATGCACTGGGGTGGGGTACACAGTCCTACATGCTGGGAGGGTAACTGCTTCTTCTTTACAGATCATTGCACTGGGGTGGTGGACACAGCCCTACATGCTGGGAGAGTAACTGCTCCTGCTGTACATATCAATGCACTGAGGGTTGTACACAGTCCTACATGCTGGGAGGGTGAATGCTCCTGGTTTACAGATCAATGTACTGGGGGGAATGAACACAGTCCTACATGCTGGGAGGGTATCTGCTCCTGGTTTACAGATCATTGCACTGGGGTGGAGTACACAGTCCTACATGTTAGGAGGGTAACTGCTCCTGGGTTACAGATCAATGCACTGCGGTCGGGTACACAGTCCTACATGCTGGGAGGGTAACTGCTCCTGGTTTACAGATCAATGCATGGGGGTGGGGTACACAGTCCTACATGCAGGGAGGGTAACTCCTCCTGGTTTACAAATTAATGCACTGGGGTGGGTTACACAGTTCTCCATGCTGGGAGGGTAACTGTTCCTGGTTTACAGATCAATGCAGTGGGTAGTGTACACAGTCCTCCATGTTGGGAGGGTAACTGCTCCTTGTTTACAGATCAATGCAATGGGGTGGTGTACTCAGTCCTACATGCTGGGAGGGAAGCTGTTCCTGGTTTACAGATTAATACGCTGGGGTGGATTACACTGTCCTACATACTGGGAGGGTGACTGGTCCCCGTTTACAGATCAATGCACTGGAAGGGCTACACAGTCCTATATGCGGTGAGCGTACCTTCTCCTGGTTAACAGATCAATGCACTGTTGTGGGGTATACAGTCCTACATTCTCGGTGTTTAGTTGCTCCTGGTTTTGTAGATCCATGCACTGGGATGGGGTACACAGTTCAACATGCTGGGAGGGTAACTGCTCCTCGTTTACAGATTAATGCACTGGGGTGGGGTACACAGTCCTTCATGCAAGGAGGGTAACTCTCCTGGGTTACAGATCAATGCACTGTAGTGGTGTCCACTGTCCTACATGCTGGGTGGATAACTGCCCCAGGTTATAAGTTGGTGATCACTTCACAGCTGTCGGTGCTGGACAGATATCTAATCCGTGTTTATCGATTAATGCATGAGTGTGGTCTCCACTCCTTCCCACACTGAACAGGTAGGAGGCTGAAGGAACACAGCAAGCCATACAGCATCAGGAGGTGGGGAATTTGACATTTCCGGTGTCATTTTGTTCAGGACTCCTGCAGCAGCGTTACTGTCGAAACGTTGACTTCTCCATCTCCTGATGCTGCTTGGCTTGCTGCGTTCTTCCAGCCTCCTGCCTGTCTACTTTGGATTCCAGCACCAGAAGGTTTTTTTGTGTCTATCCCGGCTTCCCATACTTGACAGATAGTTTAAAGCTAAATGCTCTGACATGATCTGTGCAGTGTTCCACCATGGCCAGAATGCAGGGTTATACTGAGCAGTACATTGGCCGGGTCTGCACAGTGTTCCACGGTGAAAAGATATCTCCTCTGGGTGTGTGGTGTCTGGGCTGGTTCTGTGAGGTGGATTGAGAATGTGGTATATCTAACCATTTTCCCTGATCTGGCAATGCCTTTAGTTCCTATTCCTGTGATTGGACCATCCGTCTCTCACCCCATTAATGTTACAGTGTGCCCATGCACATAACATCATGGTGGTGAATACTCACTGTCCTGGCAGCAGCCACAGCCTCTTAATTCAGAAGCAGACAGCCATTCCCATTGTCCTCGGGACTCCACGGAGAAAGGAATGATAGCGTTTCAGATAAGGGCTGTCCTTTTGGTACAGGGGTCAAAGCATCCTCCCCCTCACCAAGTCCCACTACCAACCAATACCTGGTGTAAACTGAGAGTAATGGGGCCACTGGGAACATCAGGAAGCAGACCATCAGAGAGATGGGGTCACACTTCCCATATCTTGACAGATCAGAGTGAGCCCTCCAGTACAAACGGTATCACTGAGTCCTGTAAACCCTCTCAATTTATGTAATACACAGCCTGTTCTTTTGTTGTTCTTCATGAAGAAAAAAAAATCACAGGTTCACAGTTACCCACATTATATATTTTGAAGAGTGAACAGGATGTTCTACACTTCTGTTTTTTTTATTTGAACTCCCCACACTACCGCCAAACTGTAGTCGTGCTTATTTTCTTTCCCCAGCACCCATGTTGTGTGTGTGCAGGTGTGGAACAAAGTGAGAGACAACAAGGTGCACGAACCTTTATTCAAATTTCCACCACCAAGAAGAAAGGAAACACCCGAGTGGCCAGTGACAAGCCAGTGACATCAAAGGGCAATACTGTGTGATCAAACAGTAAAGGGGAGGGCAGGGATTAAATCAAAATGGAGTTGCAGGGGGAATTAATGTACTCCACTCCCTGGGGCGCCCAACTCTCCCTGAACAACTCCAGGGTGTTAGTGGAGACCGTGTGCTCCTTCTCCAAGGACACCAGGGCCCTAACGTAACCGTGGAAGAGGGGCAGGCAGTCGGCCCTAACGACCCCCTCCACGGCCCGCTGCCTGGACCTGTTTATGGCCAGTTTGACCGGGCCAAGGAGCAGACCCACGAGGAGATCTTCAGGAGGCCCTCCCTCCTCTGTACCGGGTGCCCGAAGATCAGGAGCTTGGGACTGAAGTGCAACCAATAGCAGAGGACGAGGTTTTTAAGAAAATCAAAAAGGGAGCGCAAACGCCCACACCCAATATACACTTTGTCCACGGACTCCACTGCGCCACAGAACAAGCAGTTGGGCTCGGAGTCCGTGAACCACGGCAATCTGCATTTGCAGGGACCGCTGCGGGCAGCACCCTCCACTCCAGATCCCCGAGAGAAAGGGGGAGGACTCCCGCGTAGAGAGCCCTCCACTGGGGATCGCCACCGCCCGGTGGCAAATGGATATGTCAAGGCGTGTCCGGACAGTGGATGAGGGAGAAGAGGTGGACGGTGTGCAGCAGCAGTCGATACAGAGGCCACCTTTTTACGTCCTTAAAAAGGACGTAAAAATTCCGGAGGCGGCTCAGGTTGTGGGGCATAGGCTCCCACAGGAAGTACGGGACATTGGGGCCAATGTGAAATTCTGTCCGGGCTGGGGTGAGCGCGGAGGGGATCCCACCGCACAGTGAGCATCCTCCAACTGGTGCACTATGTCAGGTCCGATCACTGCCGTTTTAAGGCATCAGATGGCGACGGCCACGTACTGGACGTCTACCGCTGCCCTGCTCGCTATATCATGTAACAGCGTCCAGCCCAGGCCCCCAGCACACAGCATGTCCCCCACCCTGGTCACCCCTCTGACATCCACTCGAACCCGGGAGTACAGGGTTCCAGATTCCTGAGAAACGGCTCCCTGACGACAGCTGCTACTCCAGCCGGAGGGTAGGCGTGATGCGATTCGACCATGTTCCAGACAGTGATCAGGTCCTGGTAAAAGACAGGCAGCATCTTGAGGGTGACCTCCAAACCGTCATGGTCGACGAACAGGAGCTGCGTGTTGTAGTTGAGGTTACGCACCTGGCGGAAAGAATACGTCGCCAGGACGCACCACCGAGGAGGAGGCTTGACATAAAGGTATCGCCGCAAGGTCTGAAGGCGGAACGTCACGATCTGGGTGTAGACGCACACCAACAACTGACCACCCTGCTCAATAGGGAGACTCAGAACCTGCGCAGCGACCCAGTGCATCTTTTTGTCCCAGAAGAAATGACCAACGTTCTCTGGATGTCAATGACAAAGCCGGAGGAGGGACCAAAGTGACTAGCCAGTACCACAGCATGGCGGACACCAGCTGGTTTATGACCAGCACTCGACTCCTGTAAGATAGCACTCGGAGCAGTCCTGTCCAGCAGCCTAGGCGAGCCGAGAAATTGACCTCCAGCTTCTGCCAGTTCACCGGCCAAGATTCCTCAGCCGGGCTGAGGGAGACCCCCAGGTAGAGGAGATGGGTGGCACTCCAGCTGAACCCCCGTAACTCCTCGGGCAGGGAGTCCACCCGCCGCGGACGGACCAGTAATCCGGAACATTTTCCGCAGTTGATCCTGGCGGAAGACTCTGCCGAGTACACGGCCTGGCACTCGCATATCCTCCCCAGGTCAGCCGGGTTGGTGAAAGTGAGGAGGATGTCGTCGGTGTAGGACGAGAGGATCAACCCCGTGCCTGTGCCGCGCAGAACCATCCCTGACAGCCTCCTCCACAAGAGGCGCAGGAAAGGCTCCACGCACTGGGAATCCAGCTGGCCGGACAGGGGACAGCTTTGAAGTTCTCCTCTCCCGAAGTGAAGGGGCGCCATCAGGAACCCGTTAACTTTAGCCAGGCACTCTGTGGCAGTGTACAAAACTTGGATCCGGGCGAGGAACTACATACCGAACCCGAATGCCCACAGAGTGCCGAGCAGGTACGCATGATTGACCCTGTTGAACGCCTTCTCCTGGTCGAGAGACAGGAAGGCACTCGGCAGACCAGCCTGTCGACAGAAATCGATCAACGGACCAGGTGGATGTTGTCGTGGATTAAACTCTTGATGGCCTGAATAGCCTGCTTCAGTACAGGTGTAGTTGGGAATGGTGCAGCACGTTTTGGAACCATCAGTGAACAACCCACTTCTGAACTTTACAATGGAGGGAAGGCTGCAGCTGTTGCTAGCCCACAGTGCCTCATGAATGGCCACCTTCCATGTGCTTGGTCCTTCATAAGTATGTCCTACTACACAGGAGGGAGTGCCACATAACACAGTGAGCGGGGTCTTCAATATGAGGCTGAGACTGTACCTCCACGAGTACTGCGTGCTGACTGTTCCGACAGATACTGTTAGGGACAGATCTCTCTGGGACAAGGGGTTTGGTGAGAATGTTTCCCTCTTGTTGGTTCCCCCATCACTTCTCCCAGTCTGGCTGCTGTGTATGTGAGGCCTCTCCCTTCTCAGTCAGTGGGGAGCCTGTGGGGACACTCTTGGTGATGGACATTGAGACCCACACCCAGAGGACGGTCTGTGCCCTTATCACCCTCAGTGCCTCCTCTGATTTGATTCAACATCGCGGGGAACTGAGCAACCACCGGAGGGACAGGTGAGGGGCCGGGATGTGCATCATCAGGCGATTTCCTTGGCCATCTGTGACCTGTTACCATGATATTTCCCAGGTTTTGGAATCAATGTTGGGGAATTGCAGGGTATTGCCTCCCCGGACTCCATCCCAGGGAGTACCCACCGCTGGTGAGTCTGTCCTGCTGGTGGGACAGGATATACTCAGGGATGATGATGGGGCTTCATGAAACAAGACCCATCAGGTCTGATCCCGTGAGTATGATTGTGTCAGACTGTTTCCTGACTGGGAAGGTGGTGCTGGAAAAGCACAGCAGGTCAGGCAGCATCCGACGAGCAAGGGAATGAAGGCTTCGGGCATAATCCCGTAATCAGGAATGAGGCTTGTGGCCATGGGGGCTGAGAGATAAATGGGAGGAGCTAGGGCTGGGGCTGGGGCCGAGGCTGGGGAGAGGGGAGCTGGGAATGTGATCGGTAGATAGGGGTGGGTGAGAGGTGACAGGTCAGAGAGTAGGGTGGAGTGATTAGGAGGAAAAGGTGATGGACAAGTCAAGGAGTTCCCCGGACCGTCCTGTCCCCAACATTTCATAACTGCAATTCCCCGGAACGTTCTGTCCCTGACATTCTATAACTGACATTCCCCAGAAAGTTCTGTCCTCGACATTCTAAAACTGACATTCCCTGGAACGTTCTGTCCCAAACATTCTATAACTGCCATTCCCCGTAATATTCTGTCCCTGACATTCTATAACTGACCCTCCCCGGAAAGTTCTGTCCACGACATTCTATAACTGACATTCCCTGGAACGTTCTGTCCCCAACATTCTATAACTGACATTCCCTGGAACGTTCTGTCCCAAACATTCTATAACTGACATTCCCCGGAATGTTCTGTCTCTGACATTGTTTGTGAACGGCCGGACGTCAGTGACTTGAACAAACGATAAGATCCCGAGGGAAAAGATCCCGTTCCAGGGAGAAGGAGACACTGTTCCGAAGTCCCCGCAGGCAGTTAAAGGGGTGAAGACCACAATTTAGACCAAAATACAGAGATTCCCAAACTCTGTTTGTCTTCAGGAAACTGGGAGAGAATTCTTCAGGACAACAATGTTTCCACCCTCCGTATTAGGAACTGGGAAGGAGTGACCTGTGTCTGCTCTCGAGTGATCGAGTGTGTGGGAATGTTCTCGAAACCATCTGTCATTATGGATGTGTCTCTGTGTGTTTGGGGAGGGAGGGTTTCTTGTGATTTATGTCACATTTTTGTCAGTAATTCTGACCTTCCCATTTGTTATTCCAGCTCCAATTATTTTAATAAATCCCTGAATACAGGGACACATTTGAAAATCTCACTGGGTCCCCGAACAAACGGGTCCCTTTGCCTCCAGGCTGATGGATAATGGGTTTGTTTTCCTTCCTCACAGTTAACGTAGTGACCATCTACGTCCTGCTTTATAAAGATTGTGGATTGTCTCCATGTGTCAGACGTTACCTGGGGGCCATGGCAGCGGCGGATCTCCTGGTCATTATCCTCGACCTGATCCTGAGACACATTCCCATTGTTTATGGGAAACAGTTTTATTTTCTGAGGGACTCCGTCCCTGTGTGTAATATCCACGCCGTCCAGCTTTATGCAGCCACTGACTGCTCTGTCTGGTTCACCGTCACTTTCACCTTTGATCGGTTTGTGGCTATTTGTTGTCAGAAGCTGAAAAGTAAATATTGCAGTGAGAAAACGGCGGCTGTGGTTCTGGGAGCAGTGACTGTGCTGAGCTGTTTAAAGAACATTTCCTGGTATTTTATGCTCACGGCTCGGTATCGGCTGTGGAACCAGCCCTGGTTTTGTGATGTAACAGCCGCTGTTTATTACTCCAGTGTCTGGGTCACAATCGAGCTCCTCCACCACAGTCTAACCCCGTGTGTCCCATTTCTCCTGATTCTGCTGTTCAATGTTCTCACCGTCAGACACATTTTAGTGACCAGCAGAGCCCGCAGGAGACTCCGCGCTCACAGCAATGGGGACGCTCAGTCTGACACAGAAATGAGAAACCGAAAAAAATCCATCATTTTACTATTTGTGATCTCGGCCAATTTAATTCTGTTATGGTCAACATTAATGCTGTATTCTATATGGAGACGGATGTTGTATGTTGTGTATACGCCTGTGTTTCTCGATGGCTTTGTGCGGGAATTGGGCTTCATGCTGCAGCTCCTCAGTTGCTGCACAAACACCGCGATTTATGCCGTGACCCAGACTAAGTTCAGGCAGCAGCTGAAGAATGTGCTGAAATATCCCTTCACCCAAATCCATCCATCAATCAAATTCCCTCATTAATCAATCCATCCGGGATTTTCTCATTTCAGTTCAGTGTTTCAGCGATGGAGCAGCCTGTCGCTGTGGTAACAGACTGAGGGTAGCGCTGCTTTGTCCATCCTTATCCCACAGGGGGGTGACAGGGAAACATTTCAATATTTCTCATAACTCATGGACCAGTGACAAAAGGCACCATCCCACTGACTGTATCCATCACTTCCATTTGTAAACAAAAATAATGTTGATTAAAGCGTGCCAAGCAGCAGAGTGACCGATGCTGTTGTGCGTCGTTGTGTTGGAGAAGCTGAGCTGGAGACAAACAGACTCAACCCCAAGTCCTGGTCCTCAGGGGATGGGAGGACACCGCACTCAGGAGCTGAATTTAACTCCCTCTGTCTCCCCACTGCAGCCTGGCCTCCCCATTTCCTCTCTCCTACTCTTTTTCATCACCTCGATCCCCCCTCTCTCTCTCTCTTTCTGCACACTCACTCTTTCACACCACCACTCCCTTTCATTCCCCCTCTCTACCTCACGCACCCCAACCCCCGCTTTCCACCTGCCACCACTCTTCCTTCTACCCCTCATCCTGCCGCCTCTCCCTCCCCCCGCAATTCCATCTCTACCTCATTTTCCCCTCCTCCTACTATCTCCCACATCTCTATCCTCTCAACCCCACCCCCACACACCATATGCAGCCTCACCACCAGTCTCTGGGTTAGAGTGAGAGGGAAGGATCAGGGAGACGGTGTGTGTCTGAGAGGGAGGGAATGAGAGGAGCGAGAGAGATTCAATCAGACAGAAACGGAAGGAGGTCGGGAGAGAGAGAGACACAGAGGGAGAGAATAGGAGATAGAGAAGGTGGAGAGAGAGAAGGAGCAGAGAGAGAGAGAGAGAGGGGAACAAGGGAGAGATATAGGGTGTGCGAGGGAGAGAGATACAGACGGGGAGGAGATAATGAGAGACAGAGACGAGACAGAAAGTGAGACCGAGAGAGGTGCGAGGGAGGGGTCAAGAGAGAAATGGGGCAAGTCTTCGAGAGAGAGAGGGAGAAGGAGAGACAAAGGGGACGAGACTGATGGGGAGGCGAGGGAGAGAGAGAGAAGAGGAGAGAGGGAAGAGTGAGAGAGAATGAGGAGGGAAGAGAAAGAGAGAATAAATGGGGCAAGAGAGTGATAGAGGAGACCTGAGAGAAAGGGACGAGAGAGAGAGAGAGAGAGAAAGGGTCGAGAGAGAGAGAGAGAGAGAAAGGGTCGAGAGAGAGAGAGAGAGAAAGGGTCGAGAGAGAGAGAGAGAGAGAGAGAGAGAGAGAGAGAGAGAGAGAGAGAGAGCAAAGAAAAAAGGGAAGAGAAGAGAAGAGAAAAAAAGAAAATGAGAAAAGAAAATAGAAAACAAAAAAGAAAAGAGGATAAAAAGGGAAGGAAGGAAGGAAGGAAGGAATAGCGAAGGAAAGAACGAAAGAAAGAAAGAACTAAAGAAAGAAAGAAAGAAAGAAAGAGGCAAAGGAGAGAGTGAGAGAGTGAGTGAGAGGGCGAGTGAAAGAGAAAGGGCGAGAGAGAGAGTGAGGGTGACAGAGAGTTGGCAAGGGACTTAGAGTGTGAGAGAGAATGATAAGGTGAGAGAGAGAGAGAAAGACGGGACGAGAGAGATATCGAGATGAGAGAGAGGGGGGTAGAGAGAGGAGGGCAAGAGAGAGAGAAGGAGGGGCAAGGAGAAAGGGGTCGGAGAAAGATGGAGCGGGAGAGGGAGGCGGTAAGAGAGTGAGAAAGAGAGAAGGGCAAGAGAGATTGAGGAGGGACGAGAGGGAGAGGGAGCAAGAGAGAGAGAAACAGGGTTCGAGAGAGAGAGGGAGGCAAAAGACAGATAGAGAGGTTGAGAGAGACGGGTCGAAACAGAGGGGGCGAGGGAGAGAGAAAGGGAATGATAGAGCGAAAGGTGGGAAGCGGGGGAAGAGAGAGAGCGAAGGCAAGAAAGAGAGTGAGGGCAAGAAGGAGAATGAAGGTGATCGAGACAGTGTGTTGGGCGGAGAAAGAGCACGAGGGTGAGAGAGAGAGACTTTTATTGAGAGAGACGAGAGAGAGAAGAAGGATTTGATATAGAGGAGGCGAGAGAGAGAAAGGGGGCGGGAGAGAGGGCGCGGGAGAGAGAGGGTGACAGCGAGAGCACAGGGGCAAGAGAGGGCGAGACAGAAAGAGAGAGAGAGAGAGACAGAGAGTGAGAGGGAGGGCCGGAGAAAAGAAACGAGAGAGTGAGAGAATAAGGGGAGGGAAGAGAGTCGGCGAGATCAAGATAGAGAGAGAGAGATAGAGAGAGAGCGCGTGTGTGAGAGAGACAGTGAGAGAGAGACAGTGTGAGTAAGAGAGAGAGATGGAGAGATGGAAAGAGAGACGAAGGGTGAGAAGTAGAAAAGGGTACGTGAGAGGGTTAACGAGAGAGAGAGGTGGGGACGAAGGGGGCTGTGGGACAGACAGAGGATGAGAGCGAGGGAGAGAAAGAGTGGGGTGAGAGAGAGGAGGTGAGAGAGGGAGTAAGCGAGAGAGACAGACAAGTAGAGAGAAAGAGAGACAGAGGGCGAGCAGTAGAGAGAGAGAGGCTGAGCGAGAGAAAGAGAGGAGCTGAGCAAAAGAGAGAGAGGAGAGAGGGATGGGGTCGAGAGAGAGAACGAAGAGGGGGCAAGAGAGGACGGAAGATGCCTGCAAGATAGGGAAAGACAGGGGGCGAGAACAAGAGAGGGAGGATAGAGAGGGAGATGAGGCGACAGTGATGTGAGAGAGTGTTTGCAAAGGGGGGCAGGGTCCAGAGAGACATACATAGGGGCGAGATGGTGGGAAGAGAGCGACAGAGCGAGAGTGGGCGAGAGAAAGGGTGAGGGGGGTGAGAGAGAGGGACGAGGGAGAGAGAGGGGGTGAGAGAGTGCGGGGGAACAATGCAGCGAAAGATAGCGGGGGGCGAGAGAGAGCGGGAGGGCGACAGAGAGCAGGAGGGCTAGAGAGAGCAGAAGGGCGAGACAGTGGGAGGGCGAGAGAGAGCGGTGGGGCCAGAAAGTGAGGAGGGCGAGAGACAGTGGGGAGGCAAGAGAGAGCGGGGGCGAGAGAGTGAGGGGGCGAGAGAGTGAGGAATAGAGGGAGAGAGGGTGTGAGAGAGAGAGGGTACGAGACAGAGAGGGGGCGAGAGAGAGGGGAGAGACAGAGAGGGGGCAAGAGGGAGAGGAGGCGATGGGAGGATGGGTTGGGGGGTGGTGTTGGACGGGGCTGGGGAGGGGGCTGTGTTGGACGGGTTGGGGAGGGGGCGGTGTTGGATGGGGTTGGGGTGGAGGCAGTGTTGGACGGGGTTGGGGAGGGGGCGGTGATGGACGGGGTTGGGGAGGGGGCGGTGATGGACGGGGTTGGGGGAGAGGTCGGTGTTGGATTGGGTTGGGGGATTGGGGAGCCATGTTCGGTGGAAGGGGCGGGCACGGGTGTCAACAGGGTGTGGGTGTGGACAGCGGTGTTGAACGTGGTAGGCTGGCAGGGGTGTGTGGAAGGCGGTGAAGGTGAGGATGAGGGCAGTGTGTGGATGGCTGTGAGGGTCAGGCTGGGTCAGTGTGTGGATGCAGTGAGGGTCAGGATGGTGGGTGGTGGGTGGACGGTGGTGAGGATCAGGCTGGGAACGGTGTGTGGATCGCGGGGAGGGTCAGTCTGGGCGGTGTATGGGCAAAAGTGAGGATCAGGCTGGAGACAGAGAGCCGGGAGCGAAGAGAGCGGGGAGCCGACAGAGTGAGGGGGGGCGAGAGAGTGAGGCGTAGAAGGATAGAGGGGGCGAGAGAGGGGGGGCGAGACAGAGAGGGGGCGAGAGAGAAAGGGGGCAAGAGAGAGGGGGCAAGAGAGAGAGTGGCGAGACAGAGGGGGTGAGAGAGAGAGGAGGGCGAGGGGAGGCTGGGTTGGAGGGGCGGTGTTGGACGGGGCTGGGGAGGGGGCTGTGTTGGACGGGATGATGGGTTTTTTGTTGGACGGGGTTGGGGAGGAGGCGGTATTGGACGTGGTTGGGGAGGGGCGGTGTTGGACGGGGCTGGCAGAGGAGGCGGTGTTGGACGGGGTTGGGCAGGGGGCAGTATTGGCCGGGGTTCAGGGAGCGTCGGTGTTGGACGGCGGTGATGCGGGCGGTGTTGGACAGGGTTAGGGAGAGGGTGGCATTGGACAGGGTTGCGGTGGGGTGTTATACAGGGTTGGGAAGGGGGCGGTGATGGATGGGGTTGGGGATGAGGGTGGCGTTGGACGGGGTTGGGAAGGGGGCAGTGATGGACCGGGTTGGGGGAGAGGTCGGTGTTGGACGGGGTTGGGGGAGCGGGGAGCCATGTTCGGTGGGAGGAGAGGGCACGCGTGTCAACAGGGTGTGGGTGTGGGGAGCGGTGTTGAATGTGGTAGGCTGGGAGGGGTGTGTGGAAAACGGTGAAGGTGAGGTTGGGGCAGTGTGTGGACGGCTTTGAGGGTCAGGATGGGGTGGTGGGTGCATGGCGGTGAGGGTCAGGCTGGGATCAGTGTGTGGATCGCGGTGAGGGTCAGTCTGGGGGGGCGTGTGGATGGGGGTGAGGGTCAGGCCGGGGGCGGTGTATGGGCGGCAGTGATGATCAAGCTGGGTGCAGAGTGTGGATGGCGGTGAGGGTCATTCTTGGGGCGGTGCGTGGACAGCGGTGACGGTCAGGCTGGGGGTGGAGTGTAGGCTGCAGTGAGGGTCAGGCTGGGGGCAGTGTGTGGACGGCGGTGAGGGTCAGGCTTGGAGCGGTGTTTGGATGGCGGTGAGGGTCAGGCTTGGGGCAGTGTGCGGACGGCGGTGAGGGTCAGGCTGGGGGCAGTGTGTGGATGGCAGTGAGGGTCAGGCTGGGGGCAGTATGTGGACGGCGGTGAGGGTCAGATTGTGGGCGAATGTGTGGACGGCGGTGAGGGTCAGGCTGGTGGCAGACTGTTGATGGCAGTGAGGGTCAGGCTAGTCGAAGTGTGGGCAGCGGTGATGGTCAGGCTGGGGGCGGTGTGTGGATGGCAGTGAGGGTCTGGCTGGGGCTGTGTGTGGACATCGGTGAGGGCCAGGCTGGGGGCTGTGTGTGGGCAGCGGTGAGGGTTAGGCTTGGGACTGTGTGGATGGCATGAGGCTCAGATTGGGGTGATGTGTGGACAGCGGTGAGGTTCAGGCTGGGAGCAGTGTGTGGTCGGTGAGGGGACAGGCTGGGGGCGGTGTTCGATGGCAGTGAGGGTCAGACTGGGGGCGGTGTGTGGGCAGCGGTGAGGGTCAGGCTGGGGGAGGTGTATGGGTGGTGGTGTGGGTCAGGCTGGGGGCAGTGTGTGGCCGGCAGTGATAGTCAGACTGGGGGAGGTGTGTGGCCGCCGGTGTGTGTCAGGCTGGGACGGTGTGTGAGCGGTGGTGAGGTTCAGGCTGGGGCAGTATGTGGGTGGTGGTGAGTGTCAGATTGAGGAAAATGTGCAGCCGGTGGTGTGGATCACATAGGGGGCAGTGTGTGGGCGGCAGTGAAGGTCTGGCTAACGGTTCTATGTTGGATGGCGTTGAGAGTCAAGCTGGGGGCGGTGTTTGTGGATGGTGAGGGTCAGGCTGGGGGAGGTGTGCGGGGACAGTTAGGGTCAGGGTGATGGAGGAGTGGGGGACATCGAGAATCAGTCTGAGGGTGGTGTGTGGGTGGTGTTCCGTTTCAGGCTGGGGACCGAATGTGGGATGCAGTGAGTGTCAGGCTGAGGGCGGTAAGTGGACGGCGGTGAGGGTCAGGTTGTGGTCAGTGTGTGGTCACCAGCGAGAGTCAGGCTGGGGACGGTATGTGTATGGCGTGGAGGGTCATGATGGGGGCGGTGTGTGCATGGCATTGAGGCTTATGCTAGGGGCTGTGTGAATGGCAGTGAGGGTCAGGCTGGGGATGGTATGTGGGTGGGAGTGAGGGTCAGGCTGTGGGCGGTGTGTGGGCGGCAGTGAGGGTCAGGCTGGGGGCAGAATGTGGGCGGTGGTGTGTGTCAGGCTGGGGGCCGGTTGTGGGCAGTGGTGAGGGTCAGGTAGGGGTCGGTGTTGCACGTCAGCGGGATCAGGTTTGGGTGGTGTGAGGGCAGTAGTGAGTATCAGACAGGGGGTGATCTGTGGACAGCAGTGAGGGTCAGGCTGGGGCAGTGTCGGACAGGCTGGGTGTGGTGTGTGGAAAACAGTGAGGGTCAAGCTGGGGCCATACTCAGCGGTGAGTGTCAGGCTGGGAGTGGTGTGTGGACGGTGGTGAGGTTCAGGCATGGAACGGTGCTGGACAGCGGTGAGAGTCAGGGTTGGGGTGTTGTGTGGACGGCGGTGAGGGTCAGGCTGGGGTGGTGTGTGGATTGCGGTGAGGGTCAGGTTCGGGGTGGTGTGTGGACTGCTATGAGAGACAGGCTGGGGGAGTTGTTGAATGGCATTTGGAGTCAGACTGGGGGTGGTGTGTGCACGGTGGTATGGGTCAGGTTGTGGGTGGTGTGTGGATGGTGGTGAGTGTTCGGTTGGGAAGGTATTGGACGGCGGTGAGGGTCAGGTTGAGGGCGGTGTATGGGCGGTGTTAAGTTCCAGGCTGGGGACAGTATGTGTGGTGCGGTGAGTTTCATGCTGAGGGCGGTGTCTGGATGGCAGTGAAGGTCAGGCTGTGGGCGGTATGTAGGCTGCGCTGAGCCTCAAGCTTTGACCGATGTGTGGACGGCTGTGAGGGCCAGGCTGGGGATGGTGTGTGGACGGCGGTAAGGGTCAGTTTGGGTGTGGTGTGTGGGCGGCAGTGAGGGTCAGGCTGGGGTGGTGTTGGATGGCAATGAGTGGCAGCCTAGGGGAGGTGTGTGGCTGGTGGTGTGGGTCAGGCTGGGGGTGGTGGTGAGTGTCTGGCTGGGGGCAGTATGTGGTCGGTGGTGTGTGTCAGGTTGAGGGCCGTGTGTGTGTGGTGGTGAGGGTCAGGCTTCCGACAGTTTGTGGATGGTGGTGAGGGTCAGGCTGGGGGCAATGTGCAGACGATGTTATGGATCAGGCAGGGGGCAGTGTTGGATGGCAGTGAAGATCAGCCTCGGGGTGGTGTATGGGTGGCGGTGAGTGCCAGGCTGGGGGTGGTGTGTGGACGGCATTATGTTTCAGGCTGTGGTCAGTGTGTGGACAGCAGTGAAGATCAGACTTGGATCTGTGCTGGACGGCGGTGAGTTTCAGGTTAGCGGCTATGTGTGGGCGGCAGTGAAGTTCAGGCTGGGGGTGATGTGTAGACACTGTTGAGAATCAGGCTGGTGGCGGTGATGGGCAGCAGTGAGGGTCAGTCTGGGATGGTATGTGGTGTGCGGTGAGGGTCAAGCTGTGGGCGCTGTGTGGACGGCGGTGAGTGCCAGGCTGGGGGCGGTGTGTTGGGGGCAGTGCGTGGGTAACGGTGAGAGTCAGGTTGGGGGCGGTGTGTGGACTATGGTGAGGGTCAGGATGGGGACAGTGTGTGGACGACAGTGAGGGTCAGGCTGTGGATGGTGTTGGATGGCGGTGAGGGTCAGGCTGATTGCGGTGTGTGGACAGCAGTGAGGCTTAGGATGGGACGGTTTGTGGATAGTGGTGAGGGTCAGGTTGGGGGCGGTGTGTGGGCAGCCGTGAGGGTCAGGCAGGTGGTGGTTTGTGGACGGCATTGAGTGTCAGGCTGGGGGGCGTTGTTGAATGGTGTTGCGAGTCAGGCTGGGGACAGTGTGTGGACGGCCGTGCGGGACAGGCTGGGGGTGGTGTTGAATGGTGTTGGGTGTCAGGCTAGGGGTGGTGTCTGCACGGTGGTATAGTTCAGGTTGAGGGTGGTGTGTGGATGGCGGTGACTGTCTGGCTGGGGTCGGTGTGGCGATGGCAGTGAGGGTCAGTTTGGGACGGTATTGGACGGCGGTGAGTGTCAGGCAGAGGGCGGGTATGGGCAGTGTTAAGTTTTAGGCTGGGGACGGTATGTGAGGTGCGGTGAGTTTCATGCTGAGGGTGGTGTCTGGACGGCAGTAAAGGTCAGGCTTGGGCGGTATGTGGGTGGGCAGAGGGTCAGGCTGTGGCCGGTGAGTGGACGGAGGTGAGGGTCAGTCTTTGGGCGGTGTGTGAGACAGGCTGCGCGAGGTGCGTGGCCGATGGTGCGGATCAGGCTGGGGGCGGGGGTAAGGGTCTGGCTTGGTGCGGCGTGTGGATGTTGGTAAGCATCAGATTGGGGGCGGTTTGTCAGTGGCGGTGAGGGTCAGGGTTTGGGCTGTGTGTGGATGGCGGTGAGGGTCAGGCTGGGGCAGTGTGCAGACGACGTGGAGGATCAGGCTGGGGGCCATGTTGGATGGTGGTGAGGGTCAGCCTGGGGGCTTTGTATGGGCAGCGGTGAATGTCAGGCTGGGAGCAGTGTGTGGACAACAGTGACAGACAGGTTGGGCGGTGTATGTACGGCCGTGAGGGTCAGGTTGGGGGCAGTGTATGGGCGGTGGTGAGCGTCAGACTGGGTGCGGTGTGTGGATGGCGGTGAGGGTCAGGTTAGTATGCTATTGGACAGCAGTGAGGTTCAGTCTAGGGCCAGTGTATGGAGCGCGTTATGTTTCAGGCTGGTGCCAGTCTGTGGGGTGCGGAGAGGTTCAGGCTGAGGATGGTGTGTGGACGGCAGTGAGAGACAGGCTGAGGGTGGTGGGTGGACAGCAGTGAGCCTCAGATTGGTGACGGTGTGAGGACGGTGGTGAGGGTCAGGCTGGGAATGGTGTGTGGATGGCGGTGTGTGTCAGGCTGGAGGTGGTGCGTGAACATCGGTAAGGGTGACACTGGGGACGGTGAGTGGACGGCAGTGAGGGTCAGGCCGGGGGCCGCCCATGCACATCGGTGAGGGAGAGGCTGGGGGTGGTGTGTTAATGACAGTGAGGGACAGGCTGGGGGCGGCAT
The DNA here is from genome assembly GCF_047496795.1 of Chiloscyllium punctatum. Taxonomy (NCBI): domain Eukaryota; kingdom Metazoa; phylum Chordata; class Chondrichthyes; order Orectolobiformes; family Hemiscylliidae; genus Chiloscyllium; species Chiloscyllium punctatum. The sequence continues at coordinate 2,193,167 of NC_092756.1, forward strand.
ATGGACGGCAGTGAAGGTCAGGCTGGGGGCTGTTTGTGGACAGCTGTGAGGGTGAGGCGGGGAGCAGTGTGCGGACGGTGTGTGGGTGGCTGTGAGGGCCAGGCTGGGGGAGGTATGTGGCTAGCGGTGTGGGTCAAGCTGGGAGCGATGGTGAGGGCCTGGCTGGGGGCAGTGTGTGGACTGTGGTGAGTGTTAGGTTGGGGGCGGTGTGTGGGCGGCGGTGAGGGTCAGGCTGGGGGCCGTGTTGGACGGTAATGAGGATCAGCCTGGGGGCGGTGTATGGTTGGCAATGAGTGTCAGACTGGGGTCGGCGTGTGGACGGCAGTGACAGTCAGTTTGGGACTGTATTGGGCGGCGATGAGGGTCAGGCTGGGGGCCGTGTTGGACGGTGGTGAGGATCAGCCTGGGGGCGGTGTATCGTCGACAATGAGTGTCAGACTGGGGTCGGAGAGTGAACGGCAGTGACAGTCAGTTTGGGACTGTATTGGGCGGCGGTGAGGGTTAGGCTGGGGACAGTGTGTGGACGACAGTGAGGGTCAGGCTGTGGATGGTGTTGGATGGCGGTGAGGGTCAGGCTGATTGCGGTGTGTGGACAGCAGTGAGGCTTAGGATGGGACGGTTTGTGGATAGTGGTGAGGGTCAGGTTGGGGGCGGTGTGTGGGCAGCCGTGAGGGTCAGGCAGGTGGTGGTTTGTGGACGGCATTGAGTGTCAGGCTGGGGGGCGTTGTTGAATGGTGTTGCGAGTCAGGCTGGGGACAGTGTGTGGACGGCCGTGCGGGACAGGCTGGGGGTGGTGTTGAATGGTGTTGGGTGTCAGGCTGCGGGTGGTGTCTGCACGGTGGTATAGTTCAGGTTGAGGGTGGTGTGTGGATGGCGGTGACTGTCTGGCTGGGGTCGGTGTGGCGATGGCAGTGAGGGTCAGTTTGGGACGGTATTGGACGGCGGTGAGTGTCAGGCAGAGGGCGGGTATGGGCAGCGTTAAGTTTTAGGCTGGGGACGGTATGTGAGGTGCGGTGAGTTTCATGCTGAGGGTGGTGTCTGGACGGCAGTAAAGGTCAGGCTTGGGCGGTATGTGGGTGGGCAGAGGGTCAGGCTGTGGCCGGTGAGTGGACGGAGGTGAGGGTCAGTCTTTGGGCGGTGTGTGAGAGGCAGTGAGGGACAGGCTGCGCGAGGTGCGTGGCCGATGGTGCGGGTCAGGCTGGGGGCGGGGGTAAGGGTCTGGCTTGGTGCGGCGTGTGGATGTTGGTAAGCATCAGATTGGGGGCGGTTTGTCAGTGGCGGTGAGGGTCAGGGTTTGGGCTGTGTGTGGATGGCGGTGAGGGTCAGGCTGGGGCAGTGTGCAGACGACGTGGAGGATCAGGCTGGGGGCCATGTTGGATGGTGGTGAGGGTCAGCCTGGGGGCGTTGTATGGGCAGCGGTGAATGTCAGGCTGGGAGCAGTGTGTGGACAACAGTGACAGACAGGTTGGGCGGTGTATGTACGGCCGTGAGGGTCAGGTTGGGGGCAGTGTATGGGCGGTGGTGAGCGTCAGACTGGGTGCGGTGTGTGGATGGCGGTGAGGGTCAGGTTAGTATGCTATTGGACAGCAGTGAGGTTCAGTCTAGGGCCAGTGTATGGAGCGCGTTATGTTTCAGGCTGGGGCCAGTCTGTGGGGTGCGGAGAGGTTCAGGCTGAGGATGGTGTGTGGACAGCAGTGAGAGACAGGCTGAGGGTGGTGGGTGGACAGCAGTGAGCCTCAGATTGGTGACGGTGTGAGGACGGTGGTGAGGGTCAGGCTGGGAATGGTGTGTGGATGGCGGTGTGTGTCAGGCTGGAGGTGGTGCGTGAACATCGGTAAGGGTGACACTGGGGACGGTGAGTGGACGGCAGTGAGGGTCAGGCCGGGGGCCGCCCGTGCACATCGGTGAGGGAGAGGCTGGGGGTGGTGTGTTAATGACAGTGAGGGACAGGCTGGGGGCGGCATATGGACGGCAGTGAAGGTCAGGCTGGGGGCTGTTTGTGGACAGCTGTGAGGGTGAGGCGGGGAGCAGTGTGCGGACGGTGTGTGGGTGGCTGTGAGGGCCAGGCTGGGGGAGGTATGTGGCTAGCGGTGTGGGTCAAGCTGGGAGCGAAGGTGAGGGCCTGGCTGGGGGCAGTGTGTGGACTGTGGTGAGTGTTAGGTTGGGGGCGGTGTGTGGGCGGCGGTGAGGGTCAGGCTGGGGGCCGTGTTGGACGGTAATGAGGATCAGCCTGGGGGCGGTGTATCGTCGACAATGAGTGTCAGACTGGGGTCGGAGAGTGAACGGCAGTGACAGTCAGTTTGGGACTGTATTGGGCGGCGATGAGGGTCAGGCTGGGGGCCGTGTTGGACGGTGGTGAGGATCAGCCTGGGGGCGGTGTATCGTCGACAATGAGTGTCAGACTGGGGTCGGAGAGTGAACGGCAGTGACAGTCAGTTTGGGACTGTATTGGGCGGCGGTGAGGGTTAGGCTGGGGGCAGTGTATGGATGGCGTTATGTTTCAGGCTTGGAATGTATATGGGGATGTGGTGAAGTTTAGTCTGAGGGCGGTTGAAGGTTGGTATGCTGCAGCATTATCGAGCCCTGGATAGACAACACTTGGTATATTGCATTCAATTTTTGTTGCCTCATTATCAGAAAGATGTGGAAGCTTTAGAGAGGTGCAGAGGAGATTTATCAGATCCTGCCTGGCCTGGAGGGGAGATCTTATGTAGAAAGCAAGGTAATGAGAGGCATCGATTGCGTGGATAACCAGAGACAAATTCCCATGGCAAAATGGTTATCAAAAGGGGACATATTTTTAAGGTAATTGGTAGAAGATTTAGCTTAGATGTCAGAGGTAAGTTATTTCACAGAGTGTGGTGGGTGCGTGGAATGGACTGCCAGCCGTGGTAGTAGATTCAGACACATTACGGACATCTAAGCAACTCTTGCATAAGCACAGCGATTATAGTAAAATGTAGGGTATGTAGGTTAGTTTAGTCTTAAGAGTCGGATAAAAGGTCATCACAATATCGAGGGCTGAAGGGCTTGTATTGGGCTGTCCTATTCTATGTTCTAAATAGCGAGGGTTATGATGGCAGGAAGAAGTTTCGGGAAGCTGGAGAGGATGGGGTCTGAATGAAGAAACACAAAGACGAGGCGTTGCTAAGGTCGTATGAAGTAACAGAGACAGAGGGAAGTGGGGACTGGAGGTGGTTTCACAGGGAGGGAGGTGCATGGAGCCACAGGAGGTTACAGAAATGTGGAGAGCTGTAGGGCCTACAGGGATTTCATGGAGCTGGGGAGGTTGGGCGGAATGGAGCAGTTTACACGGATAAGGATGTTGGTAGCATGGGGTGTTTTACACAGACAGGAATGTTTCAGGTGAATGGAGCTGAGTACAGAGATAAAGTGGGTTGCACAGATTGGAAAAACAAATAGACATATGGAGGGTAGTCGTGACTGAAGATGTTTATAGACACAGGAAGGCTTAGCTTCTGCAGGTTATTTAGATATGGAGGGTGTGGAATCAGACAGATTTTCCAGTGATAAAAACAGCAATTTTGTTTGGAGACAGTTTCACAGATTAGGGAGCAATAGTAACCTCCTCCAGTTTGGTCAGATTGGGAAGCGTTGTAGGGGAGGGTGATGCTTACACATGGAAGTGCTGGAGAAGATTGTGGAAATGAGTAGATGGATGGAGACACTGGAGGAGCTTACATTGACAGGGTGGGTGCTGGCAATGAAAATATATCACATCGATAGTGGGTCTTGTAGGAACTGTATTGAAAGAGTCACAGGCATTGGAATGACTTCTGCAGATTGGGAGTGTTACAGGGACTGAGAGGTTTGTAAGGTCTCCACAGATTGATCGTGTCTTTAAGAATATGTAGATACGGAAATCTTAAACCCAATACATGCAGTCTTCATTTTAAGACCAGAGCCTTATTATCCCTCATCAGCCAAGGATCCCTAACCCTGCCAGCTTTTCCCTTTACCCCAATGGGGCATACTGGCCCTGGATTCGTGAGATCACACTTTGAAAAGCCTCTCATTTGCCAGTTGTTCCTTTTCCTTCAAACAGACCCACCCAATCGATTAGAATCATAATGTGGAGGTGCTGTTGTCTGACTGGGGATGTACAAAGTTAAAAATCACCCGACACTCGGTTCCAGTCCAACTGGTTTATTTGAAAGCACTAGCTTTCAGAGCAATGCTTCTTCACCAGGTGGTTGTGGAGCACAATCCTAAGGCATAGAATTTATAGCAACAGGATGGGAGTAACATGGAATATAATAGCAAACAAATTTAGTTGAAGCCTTTCATCAGTTACAGTGATCACCAGCGCTTCCAAAGCGAGTTGGACTACAACCGGCTGTTATGCAATTTTAAATTCACGGCATTGATACTGGCCAGCTCCTGCCTAATGGCCCCAAGCCTGGCCCTGTTCCAGTTTTCCTCTTCAATTGTGGACCTCTCCTATTTTTTCCATAACTATGTTAAAACGAAGACAATTGTGGGCACTGGACTCAAAGTGCTCTCCGAATGACACTTCAGTCACTTGCCCAACCTTGTTTTCTGAGGGAAGGCCTCGTGTTACACCTACCTGAGTAGAATAGGGCCCTCTGCATATTGATTTAGGAACCTTTCTTGGACACATTTGAAAAATTGCTCTCGTTCCAGGTCTTTTATACTCTGGCTGGTCCAGTCAATACAGGGAAAATTAAAATCTCCAGGTGAAGGATCAGATTGCTGGGGCCCTGGCAGAGAAATGTAATACTTTGCTGGCCACAAGTGAAATTGAAGAAGGGCAGCAGGGATAGGCCAGGGATTTAGAGGGTATAGCCCAACATCAGTGGGAGGGAAATTATTGGAAACAATTGTGAGGGTCAATTTGAATCAATAATTGGAAAGGTAGGGATTGATTAGGGATACTCAGTATGGATTTGGTAGGAGAAGATCCTGTCTGATGAATTCAGCTCATTTTTCTTTGAAATTCCAATTAAAAATATTGATGAGTGCAGTGCAGATGATGTGCGTTCCATGGAGTTCATTAAGGTCTTTGACAAGGTCCCACATAGAGGGCTCTTCCAATTGGGAAGAGACCATGGGATCCAAAGCATCTTGGAAACTGGATCCAAAATTGGTGGAGGATTGGTTTTGTGATTGAAAGCCTTTGCCCAGTGGGTGTACCACAGGGATCTGTGCAGCAACCATCGCTGTTTATTATGGACATTCATGAGTTGGATGTGAAAGCAGAAGGTATCATTATCAGGTTTGCTGATGACATGAAAGGTGAGGGTGTTGTCCCCAGTGAGAGGGACGTTCTCAGGCTGCAGTCTGAAGGTTGAGGCTGGGACAGAATTTCAAGAGAGTAATTTCAATTGACATGGCAGGCAAGAGCACAGCAGGCAATGAGGGAAAACTGGTGTATTAAGCTGCATTTACTTTGATATAAAATGCCTGACAGGAAAGGCAGATGAATGCACGGCATGGATAGGAACATGGGACTGGGATATCACAGGAATTACAGAGGTACAGCTGAGGGAAGGATAGGCCAAGCAACTTAATGTTCTGAGGTACAGATGCTACAGGAAGAACAGAAGGAGAGGCATTAGAGGAGGAGGAAGAGGAGCGAATTTTTTGATCAGTGAAAACATCACTGCAGAATTTAGAGAGCATATTCCTGGCGATCGCACAGTGAAGCTGTAATAGTGCAAATGTGTCGTCAGTTTGATATGACTGTACTACAGGCCCTCAGCAGTCAGCAGGAATTTGAGCAACAGATATGTGGGAGATGTCAGTTATTTGGTCCACAAGACGTGCCATAGGTACAGTGTTGGAGGGACAGCACAGTACAGAAAGATCCCAGTCAGCATTACAACCCACTCATGGGAAGCCTGCTTTCCCCTCTGTTGTACTGATGCTCGCTAAGACAGCACAGGCCTGGATTGATAACTGTGCCACCCCCGGTGCCGACTTAGTACAACAAAACTTGCAGTCGGGGTAGTGACTGAGCCTGGGTATGACTTCAATGTGGTGATGGACGATACACCCAGCAATTGGGAAGTCTATTGAGTCAAGAATTTCCTGAGTACCTACAGGAGACAGAGAGATAGACAGAATGGGATATTAGACTGATGCAGTCAGGGTTACATGTGGAGAATGGCACTGGGTTCCACAGAGATCTGGAAAATCCCAGTCTCCATCTATGGCTAGTGCTGCTGCGTTACTCTAGAGTGGAGAATTCCGTTGGCTCAGGATCTGCAGTAGATGCAAAAGTGTGAGGCGCTGACAGAGGCAGCAATTAGACCCTCACAGTGAAGGATTCCACATGGAGAGAGACTGAGAGATAGCATTAGAGTGCAGGAAGATGGCAGGATCGCACAATTGTGTCGGAAGAACAGGTTTTGCTTCATGATGCACTGGTATAACTGGTCAGGAATGAGCAACCAGTGAGCAGGCGAAGTGATAGCCGAGTGGTATTATTGCTAGAGCATGTATCCCAAATCTCAGCTAATGTTCAGGGGAGGCAGGTATGAATACCACCATTTGAAATGGTGGCATTTTAAATGAATAAACTTTTTAAAAATTGGAATTAACAATCCATAAATAAGTATTGATAAAAATCCAAACACTTGACCTTCAGACAAAGACAACAGTTCACTCTCATGTGGTCTGCAGGACATCCCCACAGCAAAGTGTTTGCCTCTCAATTATCCTGTGAAATGGGCGAGCCAGCTGCTTAGCTCAAGGGCAGCAAGGGATGGGCAATAAAGGCTAGTCAGCCAGAGACAACCACATCCCATACCTGATTTTTAAAAAAATCCATTCAGATTGGTCCCAGCACAGTTCCAGTGGAACAATGTCCTGGCCAATCACATTGGTAGATTTATGGACAGAGCTTTAAACTGACAGAGAGGATGCAGGGATAGGCTTCAGGTGAAAGGAGCTTTCCAAATCCAAAGAGAAAACGTGAAGCATCAGAGCAGCATGGGAATGTGATTGAAGACAACAGAAAGGAACAGGATGGGACAAAGTTTAACTAAAACTGTAGATCAGCAAATCCATTTGTGACAGGAAACTGTGGAACGAGTAAATTATGTTTTTTATTAATGGGGAAAGTCTCTGCAACAAGGTAGATGGATTTGTGACACAGAGATAAAAGGGATTTAGACACAGAGAGATGTGGTTACAGGGCGAACAAAAGGTGGAACAGAAATATTTAATGGTTCACAACCTTGCGGAAACTCAAGCAAAATGGGCACCGCTAACAATAATGGAGACCAAAGGCATTACAGAGAAAGCATTTGGTCTCAGATCATGAAGTAGAATCAGTCTGAATGTAAATTCTGGCTATTACTTGCCAGGGACACAAGCAGCAGAACAGTTTTAGACCACCAAACAGTATTTCATTGCCCATCACTGCAATAAGCAGGAATTCAATGGAATTTTCAATAAAGGCACTGTGAAAATTTAGTGAAACGTCAATATTCGCATAATCTGGAACAATCACACTGACAAGAGTGATATTGGAAGGGGCGTTCAGAGAATTTTTTTTCAGTATTTCTTTGATTAACACATTGTGCAACTGGCTAGGGACATAACTATCACAGAGTGACAGTTGTGTGATGACACTTCGAGAATGAGTAATGTCACCTGGAGAGACCCTCTGGGAAATTGTGATAAAGTGCAGTTTAAAGAAATATAAAGTTTTAAAGTGAATCACAGAAAGGACAAACTACAACTAGAAACAAAAATAGACAATGACATGAGTTTGAGAGGAGAACTGACCAAGGTAAACAGGCTGAACACACTGAAACATGTGTCTGTAAATGAACAGTGGAAAACATTTGAAGGAACAGTGTAATACACTCAAAAGGTCATTCCACTGAAACAGACCAAACCTCAGCAAGAAATCCCCACCGGTCCCTCACTCAGGACAAAATGGATCATATTAGATTAACAGGCTGAGAAGATCGCCACAAAGTACTTAAAATCCTGAAATGAGAGAGTGTTTTAGGAGTAAGTTTTGAAGGGATTGTAAAGGGTCACCAAGCAGGGGGATGGCAGTGGGAAGGGGAATCGTTGTCAAGGTTTAATGACACGATAGGAACAGGGAGAGGTGAAGGTGCTGGAGGTGGTGAGAGTGTTACAGAGAGTGGTCAGGGCCTGAACGGTGTTACAAAGCCAGTACGGATTGCTGCAGCTGTGAGGTGTGTCAGAGGTAGGGAGGGACTTATGTATTTTTATTTATTCATTCAGGGGATGTGGGTGTCACTGCCTAGACCAGCATTCTTTGACCCCATGCTAATTACCCAGAGATTCCTGGGGCCCGGGAATTTAATACTTTGCTGGCTACAGGTGAAGTGGTGAATGACTGGAGAATAGCTAATGTGGTTCCTTTGTTCAAGAAGGGCAGCAGGGGTAGACCAGGTAATTACAGAGCAGATAGTCTGACAGCAGGGGGAGGGAAATTATTGGAAACAATTGTGAGGATGAATCAACACTTGCAAAGGTAAGGATCAACTCGGTTTAGTCATCACGGATTTGGCAGAGGAAGACACTGGCAGAGGAAGATACTGTCTGAGGGATTCAGTTCGGTTTTTTGAAATGGTGCTTAAGTATATTGATGAGGGCAGTGCAGATGATGTGGTTTACACGGACTTGAATAAGTCCTTAAACAAGATCCAACATGGAAGGCTGGTCCAAAAGGACCAGCCTTCCTGGTTTCAAGGCAAGTTGGCAAATTGGATGCAAAATTGGTGGATAGCATACTTTCACCAGTGGATGTACCACAGGGATCTGTGCAGCAACCATTGCTGGTTATTCTGTCAAACAGTAACTTTGAAGTGAAAGCAGAAGGTATCAAGAGTAGGTGTGCAGATGACATGAAAGGTGAGGGTGTTGTTCACAGTGAGGAGGATGGTCTCCGTCCGCAGTCCGATGTCGATCGGATGATAATCTAAGCAGAATTTAGTTCTGATTGAAGTGAGGTAATACTCTGTGGGAGGTACGATAAGCGAAGAACAGAAATAATGAACGGTATGTCCTTGTGGAGTACTGAGGAATACAGGGACCTTGGTGGACAAGTCCATAGATCCCTAAAGGTGTCAGCACAGGGAGACAGGGTGGGAAAGGCATCTCAACTGGGAACGGGAGGGGGACCTATATCCTGGTGGGTGAATTGTTAGAGCTGCTTGAGAGGATATAACCGAGTCTGGCAGGGTGTTGGACCTTAAACAGTCGTAAGGCCGGAAAGAAGATCGAGGCTGGTACACAAGTTAAAGAGAGCGATTTCAAAAGACAAGGCAGGCAAGAACATAGCAGGAAATGGGGGAAAACTGATGATTAAACTGCATTTATTTCAATGCAAGGGGCCTGACAGCTAAGGGAGATGAACTCAGGGCATGGACTGGAACATCAGACTGGGAGATTATAGTTATCACAGAAACACAGCTGAGGGAGGGTCAGGACTGGCAACTCATTGTTTCAAGGTAGAGGGACTGCAGGGAGCATCGGAGCTGAGGCAAGAGAGGACGTGTGGTGGTGGGTTTTGATTGCATGAATCATCACAGCAGTACTTAGAGAGGATATTCCTGTGGGATCGCCCAGTGAAGCTATGTTAGTCTAACTTAGAAATAAGAATGGGTCACCACTTTGACACGACCTTACTGCTTACGCCTAATAATCAGTGGTAGACTGACGAACAAATATGAGAAACTGAGGAGCTCAAAAATGGTCTGAGGAGGGTCAGGAGGGTGCACGAGAGAACACAAAGGGATTTTACACTGATGTGACGAATAAAAGAATGATCAAAGAAAGAGTAGGGCCGATCAGGGATAGCATAGGGAACTTGTGTGTGGAGTCTGAGGAGGTAGGGGTAGCCCTAAATAAGTTTTTTGCTTCTGTCTTTATGAAAGAAACCAACTTTGTAGTGAATGAAACCTTTGAAGAACAGGTGTGCATGCTGGAATGAATAGAGATAGAGGAAGCTGATGTGCTGAAAATTTTGTCAAACATTAAGATTGACAAGTTGCCAGGCCGGACCAGATTTGTCCTCGGCTGCTTTGGGAAATGAGAAATGCAATTGCTTCCCCACTTGCGAAGATCTATGCATCCTCGCTCTCCACTGGGGTCGTACCTGAGGACTGGAGAGAGGCAAATGTAATTCCTCTCTTCAAGAAAGGAAATAGGGCAATCCCCGGCAATTACAGACCAGTAAGTCTCGCGTCTGTCGTCTGCATCGTGTTAGAAAGTATTCTGAGGGATAGGATTTAAGACCATCTGGAAGAGCATGGCTTGATTAAATGCAGTCAAGACCGCTTTGTGAGAGGCAGGTCATGCCTCACAAACCTTATCGAGTTCTTTGAGGATGTGACTAGAAAGGTTGATGAGGGTCGAGCTGTGGTTGTGGTGTATATGAACTTCAGCAAGGCATTTGATAAGGTTCCCCATGGTAGGCTCATTCAGAAGGTCAGGAGGAATGGGATTCAGGGGAACATAGCTGTCTGGATACAGAATTGGCTGGCCAACAGAAGACAACGAATGGTAGTAGAAGGAAAATATTCTGCCTGGAAGTCTGTGGTGAGTGGTGTTCCACAGGGATCTGTCCTTGGGCCTCTACTGTTTGTAATTTTTATTAATGAAATGGATGAGGGGATTTAAGGATGGGTCAGCAAGTTTGCAGACGACACAAATATTGGAGCTGTCATTCACAGTATCCTGGCTGTTGTAGGCTGTAGCGGGACATTAACAGGATGCAGAGATGAGCTGAGAGGTGGCAGATGAAGTTGAACCTGGATAAATGCGAAGTGATGCATTTTGGAAGATCAAGTTTGAAAGCTGAGTACAGGATTAAGGATAGGATTCTTGGCAGTGTGGAGGAACAGAGGCATCTTGGTATGCAGGCACATGGATCCCTTAAAATGCCCACCCAAGTGGACAGGGTTGTTAAGAAATCATATGGGTGTTTTGGCTTTCATTAACAGGGGGATTGAGTGTAAGTGTCGTGAGATCTTGTTGCAGCTCTAAAAAACTTTGGTTAGACCGCACTTGGAATACAGCGTCCAGTTCTGGTCGCCCTATTTTAGGAAAGATGTGGATGCTTTGGAGAGGGTTCAGAGGAGGTTTACCAGGATGCTGCTTGGACTGGAGGGCTTATCGTACGAAGAGAGGTTGACTGAGCTCGGACTTTTTTCATTGGAGAAAAGGAGGAGGGGAGGGGACCTAATTGAGGTATACAAGACAATGAGAGGCATACATAAAGTCGATAGCCAGAGACTATTTCCCAGGGCAGAAAAGACCAACATGAGGGGTCATAGATTGAAGCTGGTTGGAGGACGTATAGAGGGGATGTCAGAGGCGGGTTCTTTGCACAGAGAGTTGTGAGAGCATGGAATGCGTTGCCAGCAGCAGTTGTGGAAGCAGAGTCATTGGGGACATTTAAGAGACTACTGGACATTCATATATGGTCACAGAAATTTGAGGGTGCATACATGAGGATCAGTGGTCAGTATAACATCGTGGGCTGAGGGGCCTGTTCTATGCTGTAGTGTTCTATGTTCTAAATATGTGGGGAGATCTCAAATACCAATCATAATAATAGGGCTATTATGGTAGGGGTTTTTGAACTTTTCAAACCTCGACTGGGACTGCCAGTGTTCAGTGCTTGCAAGGGAGGAATTTGGTAATTGTGTTCCAGAAACTCCCAATCAATACGTAAATGGCCTGAAAAGAGAACGGTAAAACCTGACCTCCCCTTGGGAAATAAGGTAGGGAAAGGGACTGAGGCGTTAGTGGGAAAGCATTTAGCCAAAGTGACCACAGTTCTATTAGTTTCAAAATAGCTATGGAAAAGTACGCACCTGGTCCACAATTTCAAGTTATAAAATGGGGCCAGATCAATCTTGATAGTCTTAACCAGGAACTTTCAAAAGATGATTGGGGAGTCTATTTACAGGGAAAGGGAAGTCTGGCAAGTGAGAATATTTTAGAAGTGAGATAAATTGAACGATCAGTGCCAGCATGTTCCTGTTTGTGTGCAGCTCAATGCTGACAGCATTATGAAACACTGACTGTCTACTGAGGGTCTGGTCAAGGAAAAGGGAGCACATGTCAGGTATAGCCAGCTGGATCAAGGGAATCCCTGAGGATCACAGGGGCTGCAGGAATACACTTCGGGTGGAAATCAGGAATACAGAAAGGGTACATGAAATAGCCTCGTCAGAGAAGGATAAGGAGAATCCAAAAGTAATTGTATAAATATATTGAGTAAAAGAGTAACTCGAGGCAAAATAAGGGCCCTTAAAGATCAATGATGCAATTGATGTGTGGAACTATAGGTTATTTGCTAAGACCATAAACATCTTTTTCACTCCAGAACTTAATGTGGACAAAGACTGGGGAACTCAGGGAACAAGAGTAATACGTTAGACCACAATTGGAGTTCTCTGCAATTCCAGGCTCCCTGCTCTAGGAATGACGTTGTGAAACTGGAAAGTGCTCAGGAAAGATTTACAAGATGTTGCCAGGTTTGTTGCTGAATAAGCTGGGGTTATATTCCCTGGAGCATCGGAGACTGAGGGGTGACCTGACAGAGGTTTATATAAACATGAGGAGTATGGATTGGGTAAACAGTCAAGGTCTTTTCCCAGGGGTTCAAGAGTCCAAATGTAGAGGGCATAAGTTTAAGTTTAGAGGGCAAAGATTTAAAGGGGACCGAAGGAACAGTTTTTTCATGCATAAGGTGATGCGTGTATGAAATTAACTGAGAGAGAATGTAACAGATACTGATACTATGACAACATTTAAAAGGTATCTGGATGGGAATATGAATTGTAATGGTTTAGTGGTACATGGGCCAAATGCTGGTAAATGAGATGGATTTATTTAGATCTTCTGGTCAGCATGGACGTGTGGGACCGAAGGGTCTATTTCCATGCTGTACATCTCTCTGATTGAAAAGAGTGCATGTTATAGAAGAGGTGGTGCTGGAAGCTTTATGACACAAAAGGTATGGAAAGACCCTGAACCTGATTAACTGTAAGGCAGGCGATGCTAGGGAAGAAATTGTGGAGCCCCGAGTAAAGGTATTTGTACCATTGACAGCCACGTGAGATGGGCTGGAAGTTTGGAGGGTGGAATAGTGGACAGTGAAGGAAGTTTTCTAAGACTACACAAGGGACCTTGATGAGTGAATGGGCTGAAAAACTGTAGAAGGAATTCAATTTGAATAAAGGCAACCTGATAAATTTGGTAAAACAAACAAGGGTAGAGCTTATACAATTAATGTTAGGGCCTCGGTTAGTGTTTCAGAGCAGAGCGACCTCTGGGTACATAATTCTTGAAGTTTGTATCACAGGATGGATAAGGCAGTGCTTGGCATGATTGACTATTGCTCAGTCCATTGAGTGTAGGATTTGGGACGTCATGTTGAGATTGTACCGATATTGGTGAGGCCTCTTCTGCAACACTCTGTCCAGTTCTGGTCACCCAGTTATCGGTAGGATATTATTCTGCTGCAAGGGGTTCAGAAGAGATATACCAGGATGTCGCTGGGTATGGAAGGCTTGAGTTATGAAAAATGGCAGGATATGCTGAGTCGTTTTTCACAGGAGCCTGGAGATTGAGAAGTGACCATATAGAAGTTTATAAGATAATGAGAGATATAGATAGAGTTAACGGTAGCTGCATTTTCCCCAAGTTGGGGGAGTCTCAAGAGAAGGGACCACATTTTTAAGGTTAGAGGAGAGAGATCTTCAAAAGAATGCCATGAGGGTCAAATTGTTACACAGAGGGCGGTTTGAGTGTGGAATGAAGTTCTTGAGGAATGGGTTGATGTGGGTACAATAACAACGTTTTTCAGACATTTTGATAAGTAAGTGAATAGGAAATGTTTGGAGGGATATGGGCCAGCAACAGGCAGCTGGGATGGGTTTAGTTTGAGATTATGTTTTCTACAAACGGTAGGGTCTGTTTCCATGCTGTACAACTATGACAAGAATATAGTTTTGGTCCATTTTTTTGAGAAACGCTGTGATCTTTTGAGAAATGCTAGGGAACTAAAGACCAATAAGCCAGATGTCCGTGATGGGTAGGTTGTGGAACTGATTCTGCCAGGCAGGAGTTACATGCATTTGCAAAAGCAAGGATTGATGAAAGCGAGTCAGCACAAAGTCAGGTCTCTTTAACTTTGTGCGTACAAAGTCAGGTCTCACTAACTTGATTGCTTTTGTTGAAGTGGTGACCATACATTGTCTACACTAAAGTCAGCAGGACCTTTGACTGGGTTCAGCATGATATACTGGTTCAGAAGGTTAGATCACATGGGATCAGGGAGAGCTAGCCAACTGGATACAAAATTGGCTTGATAGTTGGAGACAGAGGGTGGTGGAAGGGGATTGTTGTTCAGACTGGAGGCCTGTGAACAGCGGAGTGCTATAAGGATTGGGGCTGGGTCCACTGAAATGTATCATCTACATAAACGATTTGATTGAGAATATTGGAGTCATTGCTAGTAAGTTTGCAGATGATCAAATTAATAGCATCGTGTGCAGTGAATATGGTTATGAAAGGGGCTCTTGAACAACGGGGCCAGTGGATCAAGGAATGAAAGATGCAGTTGACGTATGGTGTTGGGTTTTGTTGAGCCAAACCAGAGAGGACTAACACAGTGAATGGTTTGGCCCTGGACAGTGTTGTCGAACAGAGCGAGACCAAGGGGTGCAGTTACATTGTTCCTTGGAAGTGACATTGCCGTTGGACAGGGCGGTGAAAGCAATATTTGACGCACTTTCCTTCATTGTCCAGAGCTTTGATATGATTTGGAGACATTTGTAACATTGTCCTAAATATTTGCCTTGGGCAGAGGAGGCTACGGATTGACCTTATAAAGGTTTATAAAACCATGCGGGGCCTCAGTAAGGTGAAAAGCCAAGGGTAGGTGAGTCCAAAACTAGAGGGTATAAACAGGAGGTGAGAGAGCAAGGATTGAAAGAGGGAGTTGAGCAGCAACATTATCCACAGAGGATGGTGCATAGATGGAACGGGCCGCCAGAGGAAATAGGAGAAACGTGTACAATTACAACATGGAAAAGATATTTGGGTTGATACATGGAGAGGAGAAGATTTGAAGCGATAAGGGCCAAACGCAGGCAAACGGGACACATTTAGTATAAGAATCATGGTCAGCATTGATGGGTTGGAGTGAAGGTTCTGTTTCCGTGCTCCATGACTCTGTATGCAGTTAAAGAGGAGGAGACAACTGAGATAAGACATGTTGGAGACACTGAAGCAAGTTTCAGCGATAGGGATGGTAGTCAGGAATGCAGTACGCTTCAAATTAGTGAAGTGACTATAAGGAAGGGAGGAGGTTACAAACATAGCAACCAATATAGGATTTTAAAAAATATTGAAGACATTAGTCACCAAGATATAACATAGATTCAGTGTTGCAGTGTGGTTATTCTTAGTACAACAGACCTTACACTATGGGCAGGGATTGAGCCTGGGGTATGTCTATACTGTGCTCCCCCTCCAGCACTGTATCTATGTCATGTCTTGTTAGCCGATGTTTGGAGCCCTCTCATTGCTCTCTGCTCTGTGCGCTGTGAGTGATCTTACCTTCCTGCAGGATTTATTGAAGGCTCCAGATCTCCCTGCCCTGTGTCTCTCTGGCTGACCAACCATCTTCAATGTGATGATTGACGAGACACCCAGCAGTTGGGAAGTCTATTGAGTCAGGACCTTCCTGAGTACATATTGGAGACAAAGAGATAGACAGAATGGGAAATTAGACTGATGCTGTGAGGGTTACACATGGAAAATGGCACTGTGTCCCAAAGAGATCTGAAAAATTTCAGTTTCCATCCCTGGTTTGTACTGCTGCATCTCTCTGGAGTGGAGAATTCTGTTGGCTCAGGATCTAGAGATCCTGAGCGAGAGGCGCCGATAGAGGCAGCAATCAGACCCACACAGTGAGGGATACCACATGGAGAGAGACTGAGTGATATCACCAGAGTTCAGGAAGGTATCAAGATCAAACAATTGTGTCGGAAGAACGGGTTTAGCTTCATGATGCTCTGGTGTCAGGGTTCAGGGATGGGCAATCATTGAGCAGGTGAGGTGATGGCCGAGTGGTATTACTACAGCACGTATCCAAAACCTCAGCTAATGTACAGGGGAGAAAGGTTTGAATACCACCATCAGTAATGGTGGAATTTGAAATCAATAATTTTAAAAATAGTAATTAACAATCCACATGTAAGTATGAGACCATTGCTAATGTACAAAAAAAACCCAACACCTGTCCTTCAGGGATGGACATCTGCCCATCCTCACATGGTCTGCACGACATAACCACAGCAAAGTGTTTGCCTCTCAATTACTCTCCGAAATGGCTGAGCAAGCTACTCAGCTCAATGGCAGCTAGGGCTGGGCAAGAAAGGCTGGTCAGCCAGAGACACCCACATCCCATACCTGATTTTTAAAAAAATAATCCATTAGGATGGACCCACTGGAACCGTGCTGGGATCAGTGTCCTGGCCAATCATGTCAGTGGGTTTATGGACAGGGCTTTAAACTGACAGAGAGGATGCAGGGACAGGGCTCAGGTGAAAGGAGCATTCCAAATCCAAAGAGAAAAGGTGAAGCATAAGAACAGCATGGGAATTTGGCTGAAGACAAGCAGAAAGGAACCGAAAGGGTCAGAGTTTAACTAAACCTGTACATCAGCGAATAGGTATGTGACAGGTCATTGTGGGAAAGAGTAAATTATGTCTTTTTTTTGGCATGGACAAGGTCTCTGCAATAAGGTAGATGGGTGTGTGACACAGAGAAAAAAGAAATTTAGACACCAGCGAGAAATGGTTACAGGGCGAACAAAAGGTGAACATTAGTATTAAATCGCTCACAACCTTGCGGAAACTCAGGCAAAATGTCCAACGAGAACTATAATGGATAACAAAGGCATTACAGAGATAGCATTTGGCCGCAGATCATGAAGTAAAGTCGCAATGTAAATTCTGGCTACTACTTGCCAAGGACAGAAACAGCAGAACAGTTTTAGCCACCGAACTGCATTTCATTGCACATCACTGCATTATTAAACAGGAATTAATTGGAATTTTTTAACAAAGCTATTGTGATCATCTTGGGAAACTTCAATATTCGCATAATCTGGGACAATCACACTGACAATAGTGATAGTGGAAGGGGAGTAAGGATATATTTTTTTTAAGTGTTTCTTTGAATAACACATAGTTATGTCCCTAGCGAGTTGCAAAATGTCAGATCGATGGTTGTGTGATGAAATTTAGTGAGTGAGTAATGTCACCTTGAGAAATCCTCCGGGAAATTGTGATAAAGTACAGTTTAAAGAAATATAAAGTTTTAAAGTGAATCACCGAAAGGACAAGTTACAATGAAAAACAAAAATAGCCATTTGCATAAATTTGACAGGAGAAGTGACCAAGGTAAACAGGCTAAACAGACTGGAACATGTGTCTGTAAATGGACAGTGGAAAACATTTGAAGGAACAGTGTAAATCACTCAAAAAAAAGTACATTCCATCGAAACAGACAAAACCTCAACAAGACACTCACTCCTGTCCCTCACTCAGGACAAAATGGATCACATTAGATTATGAGGCTGACAAGATAAGCAAAATGTGCTTAAAATCCAGAAGTGAGAGTGTGCTTTAAGAGTAAGTTTTAAAGGGATTGCAAAGGGTCTGAGAGCAGGAGGATAGTTGAAACGGGAATCATTGTCAGGCTGTAATAAAACAACAGGAACAGGGAGAGGTGAAGGTGCTGGAGGTGGTGAGAGTGTTACAGAGAGTGGCCAGGACCTGAATGGTGTTACAAAGCCAGTACAGACTGCTGCAGCTGGAGGGGTTTGTAGAGAGATAGGGAGGGACATTGGAGGGAGAGGATCAACCAGCTGCTCATCCAAAACCACCACGTCAGTGGCCACAGGATTTTTCGTACACACTATTGACCATCATCAGGCCATAGGATAATTCACACACAGTATTGACCATCCTCAGCCCACAGGAGCATTCACATAAAGCATTTACGAATTACAGGCCACAGGATAATTCACACACTGTATTGACCGTCCTCAGGCCACAGGATTATTCACACAGTTTTGAGCATTCACAGCGCACAGGATTATTCATACTCTGTATTGACCATGCACAGGCCACAGTATAATTAACAAACAGAAATGACCATGCAGAGACCACAGATTATTAACACACAGCATTGACCATCCACAGGCCACATTATTACTCACACACGGTATTGACGATTCACAGGCTACAAGTTTATCAACACACAGTATTGACCATTCTCAGGCTGCAGGATTATTCACACACAGTATTGAACAACCTCAGAAAACAGTATTATTCACACACAGTATTGACCATCCTCAAGCAACAGGAGTATTCACACACAGTACTGAACATCCTCAAGCAACAGAATTATACACACATAGTATTGACCATTATCAGGCCACAGGAGTATCCACACATAGTATTGACCATCCTCAGGTCACAGGATTACCCACACACTGTATTGACTACCCTCAGGCCACAGGATTGTTCACACACAATATTGACTCCCCTCAGGCCGCCAGTTTATTCACACACAGTATTAAGCATTCACAGTGCACAGGATTATTCACATACAGTATTGACAATTCTCAGGCCACAGTATTATTAACAAACAGAAACAACCACACACAGGCCACAGATTATTAACACGCTATTGACCATCCACGGACCACAAGATTATTAACACACAGTATTGACCATCCTTCGGCAAAGGTGTATTCATACACAGTATTGACGATTCACAGGCTATAGGATTATTCACACACAGTACTGACCATCATCAGTCCGGAAGATTATTCAGACAGCATTCTACATCTTCAAGCCTCAGGATTATTACCAAACTGTATTGACCATCCTCAGTCCACAGGATTACTCACACACAGGATTGACCATCTGAAGACTGCAGGATTATTCACTCACCGTATTGAGCTTTCACAGCCCACAGAATTATTCACACACAGCATCGACTACACTCAGGCCACAGATTTATTCACACACAGTATTGACCATTGACGGTCCAAAGGATTAATTGCACATGTTGACCATCCTCAGTCCACAGGATTACTCACATACAATATTGACCATCCGAAGACCACAGAATTATTCACTCATAGTATTGATCATTCACAGCCCACAGGATTATTCACACAAACATTGACCATTTACAGGTAACAGGAATATTCTCACACAGGATTGAACAACCTCAAGCAACAGGATTAATCACACATCGTATTGATCATCCTTAGGCGACAGGATGACTCACACACAGTTTTGATCATCCTCTGGCCAAGGGTTAATCACACACAGTACTAATGATTCACACGGCATAGGATTAATCACACACAGTTTTGACCACCCTCAGGCCACAGGATTGCTAACACACAGTATTGACCATTCACAGGCCAGAGGATTATTCACACATGGTATTGACCATTCACTGTTCAAGGATAATTCACAGACAGCATTGACCATCACAGGCCACAGGTTTATTCACACACAATATTGAATATCCTCAGGGCACAGGATTATTCAGTATTGACCATCATCAGACCACAAGATTATTCACACACTGTATTAACCAGTCTCCAGCCACAAGATTATTCACAACAGTATTGACCATTCACAGGTCACAGCCTTATTCACACACAGTATTGACTATCCTTAGGCCACTGGATTATCCCCACACTTATTTACTAGTCTCAGGCCACAGCTTTATTCACACAGAGTATTGAGCAGTACAGCGCACAGGATTATTCACACACAGTATTGACCATCCTCAGGCCAAGTGTTATTCACACACAGTATTGATGATTCACATGCCAGAGGATTATTCACACGTGGTATTGACCATTCACTATCTAAGGATAATTCACACACAGTATTGACCGTTCACAGGCCACAGGATTATTCGCACACAGTATTGTACATCCTCAGGCCACAGGATTATTCACACACTGTATTGACCATCCACTGGCCAAGGGTTATTCACACACGGTATTGACCATTCTCAAGCCAGAGGATTTTTTCACATGCTTTGACCACCATCAGCCCACAAGATTATTCACACACAGTATAGACTAACATCAGGCCACAGGAGTGTTCATAAACAGTATTGAGCATTCATAGTTCCCAGGATTATTTACACACAGTATTGACAATCCACAATCCACAGGATTATTCACACAAGTATCTTCCATCCTCAAGCTGCAGGATTAGTCGCACACAATATTCTACATCCTCTGGTCTCAGAATTATTCACACACAGTATTGACCATTCACATTATAAAGGAATAATTACACATCGTGTTAACCATCCTCAGTCCACAGGATTACTCACATACAATATTGACCATCCGTAGACCACAGGATTATTCACTCACAGTATTGACCACTTACATGTAACAAGATTATTCTCACACAGGATTGAACAACCTCAGGCAACAGACGTAATCACACATAGAGTTGATCATCCTCAAACCACAGGATTATTCACACATGGAACTGACCATTCACTGCCCAAAGGATTATTCACACACAGTATTGACCATTCACAGCCCACAGCATTATTCACACACATTATTGAACATCCTCAGGCAACAGGATTATTCACACGCAATATTGACCATCCTCACACAAAGAATTATTCACACACAGTATAGACCACCCTACTGCCACAGGATTATTCACACACTGTATTGACAATCCGCAGGCCACAGGATTATTTTCACATATTATTGACTAGCCTCCAACCACAAGATTATTCAGTCAAAGTATTGACAAACCTCAGGTCACAGGAGTATTCATAAACAGTCTTGAGCATTCATAGTTCCCAGGATTATTTAAACACAGTATTGACAATCCACAGTCCACAGAATTATTCACACAAGTATTCTCCATCCTCAAGCATCAGGAGTATACACACACAGTATTCTCCATCCTCAAGCCTCAGGAGTATACACACATAGTATTCTCCATCCTCAGGCCTCAGGAGTATACACACACTGTATTCTCCGTCCTCAGGCCTCAGGATTATTCACACACTGTATTGAACAGCCTACTTCCACAGGATTGTTGAACCTACTGCCTTGTCAATTTACAGGTCACAGGATTATTCACACAAAGTATTGACCATCCTCAGGCCAAGGGTAATTCACACAGTATTGACCAGCCTATAGACCCAGGAGTAATGAAAACTGTCATGACCATCCTCATGCCACAGGATTATTCACACACAGTATTGACGATTCACAGGCCACAGGATTAGTGACACACATTATTGACCATCCTCAGGTACCAGGATTATTCACACACAGTATTGACCATTATCAGGACACAGGATTATTCATACATGGTATTGATTTATCTCAAGCCACGGAATTTTCACACACAGTATTGATGATCCTCAGGCCACAGGATTATTTTCGCAAGGTATTGACCATCATCAGGCCACAGGATTACTCACACACAGTACTGACCATCCTCACGCAACAAGATTATTCCCACACAGTATTGAGCATTCATAGTTTCTAGGATTATTTACACACAGTATTGACCATCCTCAGGCCACCAGATTAGTCACACACTTTATTGACCATCCTCAAGCAACAGGATTATTCACACACAGTATTGACCATCCTCAGTACACAGGGATACTCAAAAATAAAATTAAACATTCTCAGGTCACAGGATTACTCAAACACAGTATTGATCACCATTCGGCCACAGGATTAATGAACACACAGGCCTCAGTTTTATTTATACATAGTTTTGACCATTCTCAGGCCACAGGATTGTTCACAGTTTATTGATCGCACTCAGGCTGCAGGTTTATTCACAGACAGTACTCACTACCCTCAGGTCACAGGATTGTTCACACACAGTAATGATCATCCAAGGATTATTCACACACAGTATTCAGCATTCACCATGCACAGGATTATTCGCACACAGTATTGACCTTCCTCAGGCCATAGGATAATTCCCACACAGTTTTGGCCATCCTAAGGTCACAGGATTGTTCACAAATAATATTGACCACCCTCACGCCGCAGGATTATTCACACATACAATTCATCATTCACAGTCCACAGCATTACTCTCACACAGCATAGACCATTCACAGCCCACAGCATTATTCACACAGCGTCGACCATTAACAGACCACAGGATTATTCACACAGAGAATTGAACAACCCCAGTAAACAGGATTAACCGCACATAGTCTTGACCACCCTCAGGCCACAGGATTGCTAACACACAGTATTGACCATTCACAGGCCAGAGGATTTTTCACACATGGTATTGACCATTCACTGTCCAAGGATAATTCACACATATCATTGACCGTCACAGGCCAAAGGTTTATTCACACACAATATTGAACACCCTCAGGGCACAGGATTATTCACGGTATTGACCATCATCAGACCACAAGATTATTCACACACTGTAAAACCAGCCTCTGGCCACAAGATTATTCACAATAGTATTGACCAACCACAGGCCACAGATTATTAAAACACAGTATTGATCATTCAGAGACCACAACTTATTCACACACAGTATTGACTATCCTTAGGCCACAGGATTATTCCCACATTTTATTGACTACTCTCAGGCCATAGCTTTATTCACACAGACTATTGACGATTCACAGGCCAGAGGACTATTCGCACATGGTAATGACCATTCACTATCCAAAGGATCATTCACACACAGTATTGACCATCCTCAAGCCACAGGATTATTCACACACTGTATTGACCAGTCCACGGCCACTGGATTTTTGAACCAAATGCCTTGAAAGTTTACAGGCCACAGGATTACTCACACACAATATTGACGATTCACAGGCCACAGGAAGATTCACACATGGAACTAACCATTCACTGTCCAAACGATTATTCACACACTATATTGACCATTCTCAAGCCACAGAATTAATGAACACACTGTCCTGACCATCCACAGGCCACTGAATTATTCACACATGGTATTGATAACCCTCAAGTCATGGGTTATTCAAACACAGAATTGACGATTCTCAGGCCAGTCGATTATTCACACAGAGTATTGACCATTTTCAAGTCACAGGATTGTTCACTCACAGTATTGACTAACCTCAGGCCATAGAATTATTCACACATAGCATTGACTACCCTTAGGTCACAGGTTTATTCACACATGGAACTGACCATTCACTGTCCAAAGGATTATTCACACACTTTATTGACCAACCTCAGGCCACCGGATTAGTGGCACCCATTATTGACCATCCTCAGGTCACAGGATTATTCGCACACGCTATTGACCATCCACAAACTACAGGATTATTTTCACATGGTATTGACCATCTTCATGCCATAGGATTATTCACACACACTATTGATCAGCCTCCAGCCACAAGATTATTCACTCACAGTATTGACCAACCTCAGACCACAGGAGTATTCATAAACAGTATTGAGCATTCATAGTTCCCAGGATTATTTAAACACAGTATTGACAATCCACAGTCCACAGGATTATTAACACAGGTATTCTCCATCCTCAGACTGCAGCTTTCTTCGCACACAGTATTCTACATCCTCAGGCCTCAGGTTTATTCACACACTGTAGTGACCAGCCTACAGCCACGAAATTTTTGAACCATCTGTCTTGTCAATTTACAGGTCACAGGATTAACACACAAGGTAATTACCATCCTCAGGCCACAGGATTATTGACGCACAGTATTGACCGTCCTCAGGCCAAGGGTTATTCACACACAGTATTGATAATCCTCAAACCACAGGATTATTCACATGTGGAACTCAGAATTCACTGTCCAAACCATTCACACACTGTATTGACAATCGTCCAGCTACAGGATTATTCACACACTGTATTGAACAACCTCAGGACACAGGAATATTCACAAACAGTTTTTAAAATTCTCAGGCCTCAGGATTATTCACACACTGTATTGACCAGCCTACTTCCACAGGACTTTTGAACCCACTGCCTTGTCTGTTTACCGGTCACAGGATTATTCACACAAATTATTGACCATCCTCAGGCCAAGGGTTATTCACACACAGTATTGACCAGTCTATGGAGTAATGAACGCACTGTCATGACCATCCTCATGCCAAAGGATTATGCATACACAGTATTGACACTTCACAGGCCAGAGTATGATTCACACACAGTATTGACGATTCATAGGCCACAGGATTATTCACACACAGTATTAACCACCCTCAGGCCAAGGGTTATTCACACACAGCAATGACGATTCACAGGCCACGGGATAAGTGAAACACATTAATGACCATCCTCCGGTACCAGGATTATTTACACATGGTATTGACCATTATCAGGACACAGGATTTTTCACACACAGTATTGACGATCCTCAGGTCACAGGATTATTTTCACAAGGTACTGACCATCATCAGGCCACAGGATTAATCACATAATGTACTGACCATCCTCATGCAACAGAATTATTCACATAAAGCCACAGAATTTTCACACACAGTATTGACGATCCTCAGGTCACAGGATTATTTTCACAAGGTACTGACCATCATCAGGCCACAGGATTATTCACACACAGCATAGACCATCCACAGGCCACAAGATTACTCCAACACAGTGTTGAGCATGCATAGTTCCCAGGATTATTTACACAACATATTGACCATCCTCAGGCCACCAGATTTCTCACACACCTTTTTGACCTTCCTCAGGCCAAAGGATTTTTCCCACACAGAACTGACCATCCTCAGGCCACAGGATTGTTCACAAATAATATTGACCACCCTCACACTGCAGGATTATTCACACACAGTATTCACCATTCACAGCCCACAGCATTACTCACGCACAGTATTCACCATTCACAGTCCACAGCATTACGCACACACAGCATAGACCGTTCACACACCACAGGATAATTTACACAGAGCATTGGACAACCCCAGTCAACAGGATTAATCGCACACAGTATTGACCATCCTGACGCAACACAATTATTCACACACAGTATTGACTATTCTAAGGCCACAGGATTATTCACACACAGTATTGACCATCCTCAAGCCACAGGATTGTTCACACACAGTATTGACCATCCTCAGGAAAATGGTTATTCACACACAGTATTGACTATTCTAAGGCCACAGGATTATTCACACACAGTATTGACCATCCTCAGGTCAAGGGTTATTCACACACAGTATTGACCATCCTCAAGCCACAGAATTATTCACATACAGTATTGACCATCCTCAAGCCACAGGATTATTCACACACAGTATTGATGAGTCGACGGCCACTGGGTGTTTGAACCAACTGCCGTGGCAGTTTACAGGCCATAGGATTATTTACACACAATATTGAAGATTCACAGGCCACAGGAATATTCATACATGGAACTAACCATTCACTATCCAAACGATTATTCACACACTGTATTGACCATTCTCAAGCCACAGGATTAATGAACACACTGTCCTGACCATCCACAGGCCACAGGATTGTTCCCACATGGTATTGATAACCCTCAAGCCATGGTTTTTTCACACACAATATTGACGATTCACAGGCCATTAGGGTATTCACACAGAGTATTGACCATTTTCAAGTCACAGGATTATTCACACACAGTATTGACTATCCTCAGGCCACAGGATCATTCGCACACGGTATTGACCATTCTCAAGCCTCAGGATTATTCATACATGGTATTGACAGTCATCAGGCCACAGGATTAATCACATAGTGTATTGACCATTCTCTGGCCACAGGACTATTCAAACAAAGTATTAACCATCCTCAAACAACAGGAGCAGTGCACACAACTCAGGCCACATGATTATTCACACACAGTATTGACCATCTTCAGACCACAGGATTATTCACGCACAGCGTTGACCATTCACAGCCCATAGCATTATTTACTCAGTATTGAACAACCTCAGGCAACAGGATTAATCATACATGGAACTGACCATTCACTATCCAAAGGATTATTCACACACTGTAT
Organism: Chiloscyllium punctatum; assembly: GCF_047496795.1. Lineage (NCBI taxonomy): Eukaryota > Metazoa > Chordata > Chondrichthyes > Orectolobiformes > Hemiscylliidae > Chiloscyllium > Chiloscyllium punctatum. The sequence continues at coordinate 2,219,294 of NC_092756.1, forward strand.
TAACCATTCTCACGCAACAGAACGATTCACACAAAGTAATGACCATCCTTAGGCCACAGGGTTAATCACACATGGGAGTGTCCGTTCACTGTCCAAAGGATTATTCACACACATTATTGACCATCGTACGGTAACAGGATTAATGAAAACACTGTCCTGACGATCCTTATGTCACAGGATTGTTCACACATAGTGTCACAGTGTGTCTCAGAGAGTGTCAGAAGGATCAGAGAGTGTCATAGTGCGTCTCAAAGAGTCAGCGCGAGTCAGGGAGTGTCACAATGTGTCTAAGAGTGTCGGAGAGTGTCACAGTGCTTTTCAGAGAGTGTCACAGTGTGTCTTAGAGTGTGTTGGATAGGATCAGAGAGTATCACAGTGCGTGTCAAATTGTCAGAGAGGGTCCCAATGTGTCGCAGAGTGTGTCATAGTCAGAGAGTTTCACAATGTGTTTCAAAGAATGTCAGAGAGTGTCAGAGTGTGTCTTATAGAGTGTCCGAGTGTGTCACAGTGTGTCACTTCCTGGCAAAGAGTGTCACAGTGCATCTCAAGATCTCAGAGAGGTTCTCAGTGTGTCTCAGAGTGTTACAGTTTGTCATAGTTTCTCAGAGAGGATCTCAGAGTGTCTCAGAGAGTCTCAGAGAGAGTCACAGTGTATTTCACAGAGTGTCAGAGAGTGTCACAGTGTGTCTCAGAGTGTGTCAGATAGGATCAGAGAGTGTCATAATGCATCTCAAAGTGTCAGCGCGAGTCAGAGAGTGTTGTCACAGTGTGTTTAAGAGTGTGTTGGATAGGATCAGAGAGTATCACAGTGCGTGTCAAATTGTCAGAGAGTTTCCCAGTGTGTCGTTGAGTGTGTCAGAGTGTGTCACAGTCAGTCAGAGAGTATCACAGTGTGTTTTAAAGAATGTCAGAGAGAGTCACAGTGTCTTAAAGAGTGTCTGAGTGTGTCCCAGTGTGTCACTTCCTGGCAGAGAGTGTCACAGTGCATCTCAAAATCTCAGAGAGGTTCCCAGTGTGTCTCAGAGAGTGTCACAGTTTGTCATTGTTTCTCAGAGAGGGTCTCAGTGTGTCTCAGAGAGTCTCAGAGAGAGTCACAATGTGTTTCAGAGATAGTCAGAGAGTGTCACAGTGTGTCTCCGAGTGTGTCAGATAGGATCAGAGAGTGTCACAGTGCATCTCAAAATGTCAGAGAGAGTCAGAGAGTGTTACAGTGTCTCTGAGAGAGTGTCAGAGAGAGTCAGAGAGTGTCACAGTGTGTCTCAGAGAGTGTCAGATAGGATCATAGAGTGTCATAGTGCGTCTCAAAGTGTCAGCGAGAGTCAGAGAGTGTCGCAGTGTGTCCAAGAGAGTGTCATAGAGAGTCAGAGTGTATTTCAGTGTGTCGCAGTCTGTCAGTGAGTGTCACAGTGTGCCTCAAAGAGAGTCAGAGAGTGTCACAGTGTGTCATACTGTGTCTCAGAGAGTGTCAGCATTTGGCTCAGAGATGGTCACAGTGAGAGGGTGTCACAGTGTGTCTCAGAGATGTCAGAGTGAATCAGAGAGTGTCACAGTACGTAATACTGTGCCTCAGAGAGTGTCAAATAGAGTCAGATTGTATCCTAGTGTGTCTTTGAGAGTGTCAGACAGGATCAGAGAGTGTCACAGTGTGTCTCAAAGTGTCAGAAAGTGACAGAGAATGTCGCAGTGTGTCACAGTCTGGCAGAGAGTGTCACAGTGTGTCTCAGACAGTGTCAGATAAGATCAGAGAGTGTCACAGTGCGTCTCAGAGAGTGTCTCAGTGTGTCAGTCTGTCAGAGTGTGTCACATTGTGTCTGAGAGTGTCAAACAGTATCTCAGTGTGTGTCAGCGATTCAGAGAGAGTCTGAATGTGTCACTATCTGTCAGAGAGTGTCACTGTTTGTCACAATGTGTCAGGGAGTGTCACAGTGCTTTTCAGAGAGTGTCAATGAGTGTCACAATTTGTCTCAGAGTGTGTTTGATTAGATCAGAGAGTGTCCTAATGCGTGTCAAATTGTCAAAGAATGTCCCGCTGTGTCGCAGAGTGTGTCAGAGTGTATCACAGTCTGTCAGTGATTGTGACAGTGTGTTTCAAAGAATGTCAGAAAGTGTCACAGTGTGTCTTATGGAGTGTCAGAGTGTGTCACAGTGCATCTCAAAATCTCAGAGAAGGTCCCAGTGTGTCTCAGAGAGTGTCACAGTTTGTCACAGTTTCTCAGAGAGTGTCACAGTGTATTTCAGGTAGAGTCAGACTGCATCCCAGTGTGTCTCTGAGAGTGTCAGACAGGATCGGAGACCGTCACAGTGCATATCAAAGTGTCAGAGAGTGTTAGAGAATGTCGCAGTGTGTCACAGTCTATCAGAGAGTGTCACAGTGTGTCTCAGAGTGTGTTGGATAGGATCAGAGAGTGCCGCAGTGCGTGTCAAATTGTCAGAGAGGGCCCGGCTGTGTCACAGAGTGTGTCAGAGTGTATCACAGTCTGTCAGTGATTGTGACAGTGAGTTTCAAAGAATGTCAGAGAGTGTCACAGTGTGTCTTATAGAGTGTCAGAGTGTGTCACAGTGCATCTCAAAATCTCAGAGAGCGTCCCAGTGTGTCTCAGAGAGTGTCACAGTTTCTCAGAGAGTGTCACAGTGTGTTTCAGATAGAGTCAGACTGTATCCCAGTGTGTCTCTGAGAATGTCAGACAGGATCAGAGAGTGTCACAGTGTGTCTCTAAGTGTCAGAGATTGTCAGAGAATGTCACGGTGTGTCACAGTCTGTCAGAGAGTGTCACAGTGTGTCTCCGAGAGTGTCAGATAAGATCAGAGAGTGTCACAGTGCGTCTCAGAGAGTGTCTCAGAGTGTCACAGTCTGTCAGAGTGGGTCACATTGTGTCTTCGAGAGTGTCAGACAGCATCACAGTGTGTGCCAGAGATTCAGAGAGAGTCGGAATGTGTCACTATCTGTCAGTGTCACAGTGTGTCACAGTCTGTCAGAGAGTGTCATAGTGCTTTTCAGAGAGTTTCAGAGAGTGTCACAGCGTGTCTCAGAGAGTGTCAGATAGGATCAGAGAGTGTCACCGTGCATCTCAAATTGTCAGAGAGTGTCCCGGTGTGTCGCAGATAGTGTCAGAGTGTGTCACAGTCTGTCAGAGATTGTCACAGTGTGTTTCAAAGAATGTCAGCGAGTGTCACAGTGTGTGTCAGAGTGTGTCACAGTGTGTCACAGTGCATCTCAAAGTTTCGGCGAGAGTCAGAGTGTCACAGTGTATCTCAGAGAGTGTCAGATAGTATCAGAGAGTGTCATAGTACGTCTCAAAGTGTCAGCGAGTCTCTGTCAGTGTCACAGTGTGTCTAAGAGAGTGTCGGAGAGTGTCACAGTGCTTTTCAGAGAGTGTTAGAGAGTGTCACAGTGTGTCTCAGAGTGTGTCAGATAGGATCAGAGAGTGTTACAGTGCATCTCAAATTGTCAGAGAGGTTCCCAGTGTGTCGCAGATAGTGTCAAAATGTGTCACAGTTTGTCAGCGAGTGTAATAATGGGTTTCAAAGAATGTCAGAGAGTATCACAGTGTGTGTCAGAGTGTGACAGAGTGTGTCACAGTCTGTCAGAGAGTGTCACAGTGTGTCTCAAATTGTCCGAGAGGATCCCAGTGTGTCGCAGAAAGTTTCAGAGTGTGTCACAGTCTGTCAGAGATTGTCACAGTGTGTTTCAAAGAATGTCAGTGAGTGTCACAGTGGGTGTCAGAGAGTGTCACAATGCGTCTCAAATTGTCAGACAGGGGCCCAGTGCGTCTCAGAGAGTGTCACTTAATATCACAATCTCTATGAGAGTGTCGCAGTGTGTTTCTGAGAGATTGAAAGAGTGTCACAGCATGTCTCCGAAAGTGTCAGAAGGACCTGAGAGTGCATAGTGCGTCTCAAAGTGTCAGCGAGAGTCAGAGAGTGTCACAGTGTGTCTAAGAGAGTTTCGGAGAGTGTCACAGTGCTTTTCAGAGAGTATCAGAGAGTGTTACAGTGTGTCTCAGAGTGTGTTGGATAGGATCAGAGAGTGTCATTGTGTCTCAGAGTGTGTTGGATAGGATCAGAGAGTGTCAGTGTGTCTCAGAGTTTGTTGGATAGGATCAGAGAGTATCACAGTGCATCTCAAATTGTGAGAGAGGGTCCCAGTGTGTCGGGGTGTGTCACAGTCAGTCAGAGAGTGACACAGTGTGTCTCAGAGTGTGTTGGTTAGGATCAGAGAGTGTCACAGTGCGTCTCAAATTGTCAGAGAGGGTCCCAGTGTGGCGCAGAGTGTGTCGGAGAGTGTCACAGTCTGTCAGAGAGTATACCAATGTGTTTCAAAGAATGTCAGGGAGTGTCATAGTGCATCTCAAAATCTTAGAGAGCGTCCCAGTGTGTCTCAGAGAGTGTCACAGTTTGTCATAGTTTCTCAGAGAGAGTCACAGTGTGTCTCAGAGAGTGTCACAGTTTGTCATAGTTTCTCAGAGAGCGTCCCAGTGTGTCTCAGAGAGTGTCACAGTTTGTCATAGTTTCTCAGAGAGAGTCACAGTGTGTTTCAGAGGGAGTCAAAGAATGTCACAGTGCATCTCGAAATGTCAGAGAGAGTCAGAGATTGTTACAGTGTGTCTGAAAGAGTGTCACATAGGATCAGAAAGTGTCACAGTGCGTCTCAAAGTGTCAGAGAGTGTCAGAGAGTGTAATAGTCTGTCAGAGAGTGTCACAGTGCTTTTCAGAGAGTTTTCTGAGAGTGTCACAGTGTGTCTCCGAGAGTGTCGGATAGGATCAGAGAGTGTTACAGTGCATCTCAAATTATCAGAGAGGGTCCCATTGTGTCGCAGATAGTGTCAGAGTGTGTCACAGTTTGTCAGGGAGTGTAATAATGTGTTTCAAGGAATGTGAGAGAGTATCACAGTGTGTGTCACAGTGTGTCTCAAATTGTCAGAGGGGGTCCCAGTGTGTCTCTCCCCATCTCTCTCCCCACTCTGCCACCCCTCTCTTACACCCCTCTGTTTCCCCCCTCTCTCACCCCATCTTTCTCCACAACTCTCCCTCCCCTACTCTCCCTCCCCCACTCTCTTCTCCTCCCCCTCTCTCTACACCCCTCTCCCCCTCTCTCTCCCCCTCTCTTTCCCGCCTTTCTCTTCCCCGTCTCTTCCCCCTCTCTCTCACCTCTCCCGCCAAATCTCTCTCCCCGCTCTCTCTCCCCAAATCTCCCCCCACCCTCTTTCACCCCCTTCTCTCTTGACTCCTCACTTTTGACCCCCTCTCTCGCCCTCTCTCTTGCACCCCTCTCGCCCATCTCTCGCCTGCCGTCTCGCTCCCCTCTCTCGCCCCCATCTATCGCCCCACTCTCTCTTCCCCTCTCTCTCATCCCCATCTCTCCCCATCTCATTCCCTCTTGCCCTCACTCTCGCCCCCTCTCTTGCCCCTCTCTCACTCCCACTCTCGCCCCCTCTCTCGCCACCTCTCTCTCTCCACCTCTCTCTGCATCCTCTCTCAACTCTCCTCTCTCTTCACCCTCTATTTAAATCCTTCTGACTATCTCGCCCCCTCTCTCGCCCCCCCCCCCGCACCCATCTCTCGTCCACCTCTCTCGCGCTCATCTCTTCCTGTTCTCTCTCCCCCTCTCTCAGCCCCACTCTCGCCCCTAGTCTCGCCCCGACACTCGCCCGCTCTCTTGTCCCGACTCTCGTTCACACTCTCTCTCCCTCTCTCTCACCTCCCTCTACCCCTCTCTCGCCCCTCTCTCTCCCTTTCTCTCTCTTCCCCTTCTATCTACCCTCTCTCTCCACCTCCCTCTTCACCCTCTCTTTTACTCCGACTGTCTCTTTCATCCCTCTCTCTACCCTCCCTTCCGAATTCTCTCTCTCTTCCCTCCCTCTCTCCCCTCTCCAACTGCTCTCCATCTGACCTCTCTGCATCTCCCCCTCTCTGCCCCCTCTTTCCCCCTCTACCCCACTTCCTCCTCTCTCCTCCACTCTCTCCCCCCTCTCCCCCCTTCCTCCGCTCTCCTCCACTCGCTCTCCCTCTTCCCCCTCTCTCCCCTCTTCAACTCCCATTTCCAACTCTGCTGTCCATCTCCTGTCTCTCCATCTCCCCCCTCCCTCCCCCGCGCTCTCCCCCTCTCTCCCACCCACTCTTGACCCCTCTCCCGCCCACTCTCTCACCCCCTTCCTTGACACCTCCCACGCACCCTCCCTTGCCCCCTTCCTCGTTCCCTCCCTCTGCCCTCCGGTCCCTGTCCCATTTCTGTCCCCCTCTCACTCTCCCCCTCACTCTGTCCAGCTCACTCTCTCCCCTCTCTCTCCTCTGTTTCCCTCCTCTATCTCTCTACTGCCTCTCTCTCTTCGCCGTCTCTCCACGACTCGCTCTCTACACCCCCTCTCTCTCCCCCTCTCCCCTCTCTCTCCCTCTCCCCCTCCCTCTCCCCCCTCTCTCCCACTCTCTCTCTACCACCCTCTCTCTACCCCCTCTCTCTACCCCTTCTCGCTCCACGCCTCACTCTAATCCCTCTCTCCTCCTCCCCTCCCCTCACTCCCTCTCTCTATCTCCCCCTCTCTTCCCCTCTCTCTCTACCCCCTCTCTCTCCATGCATCTTTCTCTCCCCTCTCTCTCTCTGACCCCCTCTCTCTACCCCTTACTCTCTCTCTCCCCCTCTCTAACTCTTCAATATCTGTCTCCCCCAACTATCACTGAACTCTCTCCCCCTCTCTCCCTCTCTTACCCCTTCCCTCTTTCACTGCATCCCTCACTCACCCTCTCACTCCCCCCTCTCTCTCACTCCTCTCTCTCCCCGTCTCTCCCCCACTCTCTCCAGCTCCCTCTTCCCCCCCGTCTCCCCCTCTCTCGCACCCCTCTCGGCCCCCCGTCTCGCTCCACTCTTTCGCCCCCCTCTCTCTGCCCCTCTCTCTCTGTCCCCTTCTCTTTGTCCCTCCTCTGTCTGTCCCCCTCTCTCTTTCTCCCTATCTCTGTCCCCTTTCTCTCTTTATCCCCCTCTTTCTGAACTCCCTTCTCTATCCACACTTCTCCTTGTCCCTCCTCTCTCTGTCCCCATCTCTCTCTTTCCCCCATCTCTATCTGCCCCCCACTCTCTGTCCCAACGTCTCCGTTTCCCCTCTCTCTGTCCCACTCTCTCTGTCCCCCTCTCTGTGTCACCCTTCTCTCTCTGTCCCATCTCTCTCTGTCACCGCTTTCTCTGCCCCCCTCTCTGTTCCCCCTCTCTGTCCCACTCTCTCTCTATGCCCTGCCTCTGTACATCACTCTCTGTCCCCTCTCCCTGTCCCCACTCTCTCTGCCCCCTGTTCGCCCTCTCTCTATCCCCCCCTCTGACCCCCTCTCTCTGTGCCCCCTCTCTCTGTCCTCCCTCTCTCTGTCCCCCCTCACTCTGTCCCCGTCTCTCTCTGTCCCCTTCTCTCTGACCCCCTCTCTGTCTCTATCCCCTCGCTCGCGCTCTCTGCCCCCTCTGCCCCCCTCTCTCTGTCCCCCTTCCCTGTCCCCCTCTATCTCTGTCCCCCACTTTCTCTGTCCCAACCCGCTCTCTGTCCCCCCTCTCTGTACACCCCTCTCTCTGTCCCACTGTCTCTGTCCCCCTCTTTCTGATATCCAACTCTGTCCCACCACTCTGTACTCCCACTCTTTGTTCCCGCATTCTCTGTCCCCACACTCTGTGACCCCTTCTATCTACCCCCTCTCTCTGTACCCCTCACTTTGTGCCCCTCTCTCTCTGTCCCCCCTCTGTCTGTCCCTCCTCTGTCTGTCCCACTCTGTCTTCCCCCTCTCTCTGTCGCCCTCTCTCTCTGTCCCGCTCTTTCTGTCCCGCCTCCTCTGTCCCCCTCTCTGTAACCCCCTCTCTCTGTCCCCCCCACCGTCTCCCCTCTCTCTGTCCCCCCCTCTGTCCCGCCCCCTCCGTCTCCCCTCTCTCTGTCCCCCTCTCTCTGTCCCCCACTCTGTCCTCCCACGCTGTACCCCCAGTCTCTGTCCCCCGACTCTCTGCCCCCTCTATCTGACCCCTTCTATCTCCCCCTCTCTCAGTCCCCCCTCTCTCTGTCCCCCTCTCTCTGTCCCGCTTCCTCAGTCACCCCTCTCTCTCTTTGTCCCCCATCTCTGTCCCCCTGTCTCTGACCCCCTGTTTCTTCCCCCCACAGTGTCCCCCGACTCTTTGCCCCCACTATCTCTCCCTCTCTCTGTCCTCTTCTCTCTGTGCCCCGCTCCCTGTCCCCCATCTCTGCCCCCCTTTCTTTGTCCCCATCTCTCTGTCTCCTCTGTCTGTCCCTGCTCTCTCTGTCCCCTCTCTCAGTCCCCTCTCTCTGTCCCCCCTCTCTGTACCCCCTCTCTCTGTCCCCGTCTCTCTGCTCCCCCATCTCTTTCCCCCTCTCGCTGTCCCCCTCTATCTCTCCTCCCTCTCTCTGACCCCATCTCTCTGTACCCCTTTCTGTGACCACAATCTCTCTGTCCCCCTGTCTGTCCCCCCACTCTGCCCCCCTGTCAACCCCCTTCTCACTGTCCCACTCTCTCTGTACCCCCGCTCTGTCCCCCTCTCTCTGCCCCCCTCTGTCCACCTCTCTCGCTTTCCCTCTTCTCTCTGCCCCCCTCTGTCTCTGCCCCCGTCTCTGTCCTCCCTCACTCTGTCCACCCTCTCTCTGTCCCCGTCTCTCTGTCCACTCTCTCTCTGTCCCCCCTCTATGTCCCCTCTCTCTGTAACCCCTCTCTCTGTCCTCCCTCTCTCTGCCCCCGTCCCTCTGTCCCTATCTCTGTTCTCCCTCTCTCTGTCTCCCACTCAATGTCCCGCGCTCTCTGTTCCCCTTTCTCTGTTCCCCTTTCTCTGTTCCCCTCTCTCTGTCCCCCTCACTCTGTCCCCCACTCTGTCCCCCACTCTGTCCCCCCACTCTGTACCCCACTCTGTACCCCCAGTCTCTGTCCCCCCACTCTCTGCCCCCTCTCTCTGATCCCTTCTATCTCTCCCTCTCTCAGTCCCCCTCTCTCTGCCCCCCACTCTTTGTCCCGCTCCCTCAGTCCCCCCTCTCTCTTTGCCCCCAGTCACTGTCTCCCTGTCTCTGTCCCCATGTTTCTGCCCCCCACAGTGTCCCCCCACTCTGTGCCCTCACTCTCTGACCCCCACTATCTCCACCTCTCTCTGTCCTCCTCTCTCTGTCCCGCGCTCCCTGTCCCCCATCTCTGCCCCCTTTCTTTGTCCCCATCTCTCTGTCCCCTCTCTCTGTCCCCCTCTATCTGTCCCCCCTCCCTCTGTCCCCATCTCTGTTTACCCCTTTCTCTGACCACCCTCTCTCTATACCCCTCTCTGTCTCCCCACTCTGGCCCCTGTGTGCCCCCTCTCTCTGTCCCCCCATCTTTGTACCCCCTCTCTTTCCCCGTCTCTCTGCCCCCCTTTGTCCACCTCTCTCGCTTTCCCTCTTCTCTCTGTCCCCCTTGGTCTCTGCCCCCTCTCTCTGTCCTCCCTCTCCCTGTCCACCCTCTCTCTCCCCCCTCTCTGTCCCCCCTCTCTCTGTTCCCGTCTCTCTGTTCCCCCATCTCTTTCCCCTCTCTCTGTCCCCCTCTGTCTCTGCCCCCTCTCTCTGTCCTCCCTCGCCCTGTCCACCCTCTCTCTCCCCCCTCTCTGCCACCCCTCTTCTGTCCCTCTCTCTCTGTCCCACTCTCTCTGTCCCTCTCTCAGTCACCCCTCTCTGTCACCCCACTCTCTGCCCACGCGCTCTCTTTCCCCCTCTGTCCCACGCTCTCTCTGTCCCATCTCTCTCTGTGTCCCCCTCTCTCTGTCCCCCACTCTGCTCCGCTCCCTCTCTGTCACCTCCCTCCTGGCAACCCTCTCTCTGTCCACCCTCTCTCTGTCCCGGTCTCTCTGTCTCCCCAGTCTCTGACCCCTTCTATCTCCCCCTCTCTCTGTCCCGCCTCGGCTGCCCTTCTCTCTCTCTGTCACGGTCTCTCTGTCCACCTCGTCTCTCCCACTGTCTCTGTCCACCGCGCTCTCTGTCCCCTCTCTCTCTGACCCCCCACTCTCTCTTTCCCCTCTCTCTCTGTCCCACTCTCTCCTCCCCCTCTCTCGCTCGCTCTGCCCACCCTCTCTCTGTCCCCTCTCTCTATCTGTCCCTCTCTGTCCCTCCGCGCTCTCTGCCCCCCACTCTCTCTCTGTCCCTTCTCGCTCATGATCCCCCCTCTCTCTGTGCCTCTCTCTCTGTCCCTCTCTCTATCCCCCACTCTGCTCTGTCCCTCTCTCTTTTTCCCCCTCTATCCACCCTCTTTGTCCCCCCACTCTGTCCCCCCACTTTCTGTCCCCCCACACTCTAAACCCTTCTATCACCCCCCACTCTCTGTCCCCTCTCTCTCTGTCCCCCTCTCTCTGTCTCCTCTCTGTCTCCTCTCTCTCTTCCCCCCTCTCTGTCCTGCACCCTCTGTCACCCCCTCTCTGTCCCCTCTCTCTCTGTCCCCAATCTCTCTGTCCCTCCCTCTCTGTCTCCCTCTCTCTCTCCGCCTCTCTCTGTCCCCACTCTCTCTGCCCCCTGCCTCTCCCTTACTCTCTCTCCCCCTCTCTCTGCCCCCCTCTCTGTAACCCCTCTCTCTCCCGCCTCTCTCTGTCTCGCTCTCTCTCTGTCCCCCTCTCTCTCTGTCCCCATCTCTCTCTCTGCCCCCTCTCTCTGCTCCCCCCGCTCTGCAACCCCTCTCTCTGTCACCCCCCGTCTCTCTGTCCCGCCTCTCTCTCTGTCCCGCCATTCTCTGTCCCCCATTTCTCTTTGTCCCCTCTCTGTTCCCCCTCTCTCTCTCCCCCCTCTCTTTGTCCCCATCTCTCTCTCTGACCCGCTCTCTCTCAACGCCTGTCTCTGCTCCCTCTCTCTGTTCCCTCTCTCTCTGTTCTCCCCCGCTCTGTCCCCCCTCCTTTTCTGACCCATCTCTCTCTGTTCCCATCCCTCTCTCTACGCCTTCTCTCTGTCCCATTCTCTGTTCCCCTTCTATCCGTCCCCCTCTCTCTCTCCCCCCCCCTCTCGGTTCCCCGCTAAGTCCACCCCTCTCTGCCCCCCTCTCTCTGTTCCCCTCCCTCTGTCCCCGATCGCTGTCGCCCCCCTCTGCCCCGTCTCTTTGTCCCCCATCTCTGTCACCTCCTTTCTCTGTCCCCCCTCTCTGTCACACTCTCTCTCTGTTCGCCTCTCTCTGCCCCCCTACCTCTGACTCCCCTCTCTCTGTCCTGTCCCCTCTGCCCCCCCTCTCTGTTCCCGCCCTCTCTCTCCCCCTCTCTGTCTCCCCTCTCTCTGTCCTTCCCCCTCTGTACTCCCCCTCTCTGTCTCCTCTCTCTCAGTAGCCTCTCTCTCTATCCCCCCTCTCTCTCTGTGCCCCGTCTCTTTCTCTCCTCCCTCCCTTCTGTCCCCACCTCGCTGTCCCTTCGCTGTCTCTCCCCCCTCTGTCACACCCCTCTGTCCTCCCTCTCTCTATCCCCTCCCTCTCTACCCCTCTCTCTGTCTCCCCTCTCTCCATCCCCCCACTCTCTGTCCCCCCACTCACTGTACCCCCTCGCTTTGCCCCCCTCTCTGTCCCCTCCCTCTCTGTCGCCCTCTCTCGGTCCCCCTCTCTCTGTTCCCCTCTCTTTGCCGCCCCCTCTCTTTGTCCCCACTCTTTACCCCCTCTGTCCCCCCGCACTCTGAACCCCCACTCTCTGTCCCCCACTCTCTATCCCCCTCTCATTATGTCCTCCCTTATTTCTCTCTCTCTCCCCCTCCCTCAACTTATCTCTCTCTTGCCCCCCTCTCTCTCTCTGTCTCTGTCTCTCCCTACTCCATCACTATCTCTCCACCTTCTCACACTCTCGATCCACCTACCTCGGTCTCTCTTTCTCCCCGCTTCCCTCTGTTTCTCTCTAACTAAATCGCTCTCCCTCCTGCCCCTCCCTCTCTCTCTGATACACTCTGTCTCCCTGATGCGGCTCTCTCCCTCTGATCTAGAAACTGGGGGTGGGGTTGTGTGGTGGATGTAGTTGTGCTGCTGTAGCTGCATGTAGTGGTTTTGAGATGATACAGAGATGGGAGAGGTGAGAGGAGGGGGAAAATGTGGTAGAAATGGAATTGCATGAGGGAGACAGACGGCAGAAGAGAAAGAGAGTGCAGGGGAGTGGGGAGGAATGACTGGAGGCAGGTGGAGAAACCAGGGTTGGGGTTGTGTGTGTGAGAGATTGTTGGACGATGGAGAGTGAAAGGGGAGTTGGTGTGAAAGAGAGAGTATGCAGAGTGAGAGAGAGAGAGAGAGAGAGAGAGACAGAGAGAAATGAGGAGAAAGTGTGGGGGTGAGGAAATGGGGAGGTCAGGTTGGAGTGACGGGAACAGAGGGAGTTAAATCCAGCTCCTGAGCTCAGGGCGCGGTGCCATCCCCTTCCCTGAAGACCAAGACTTGGGGCTGAGTCTGTCTCTCTCCAGCTCAGCTTCTCCAACACAAAGACACACAACAACATTGGTCACTCTGCTGCTCGGCACGCTTTAATCAACAGTTTTATTGTTTACAAATGGAAGTGATGGATACAGTCAGTGGGATGGTGCCTTTTCTCACTGGCCACTGAGTTGTGAGAAACATTGAAATGTTTCCTTGTTACCCCCCTGGGGGATAAGGATGGACAAACCAGCGCTACCCTTGTCTGTTACCATAGCGACATGCTGCTCCATCGCTGAAACACTGAACTGAAAAGAGAAAATCCCGGATGGTGTGATTAATGAGGGAATTTGATGGATGGATGGATTTGGGTGAAGGGATATTTCAGCACATTCTTCAGCTGCTGCTTGAACTTAGTCTGGGTCATGGCATAAATCGCGGTGTTTGTGCAGCAACTGAGGAGCTGCAGCATGAAGCCCAATTCCTGCACTAAGTCATTGAGATACACAGACTCATACCTAAAATACCACATCCGGCTCCATATAGAATACAGCATGAACGTTGACCATAACAGGATGAAATTGGTTGAGATCACAAACAGTAAAATTATGGATTTTTTTCGGTTTCTCATTTCAGTGTCAGACTGAGCGTCCCCATTGGTGTGAGCGCGGAGTCTCCTGCGGGCTCTGCTGGTCACTAAAATGTGTCTGACGGTGAGAACATTGCGCAGCAGAATCAGGAGAAATGGGACACACGGGGTTAGAATGTAGTGGAGGAACTCGATTGTGACCCAGACACTGGAGAATTGAACAGCGAATGTTGCATAACAAAACCAGGGGCGGTTCATCAGCCAATACCGAGCCGTGAGCATAAAATACCAGGAAATGTTCTTTAAACAGCTCAGCACAGTCACTGCTCCCAGAACCACAGCCGCCGTTTTCTCACTGCAATATTTACTTTTCAGCTTCTGACAACAAATGGCCATAAACCGATCAAAGGTGAAAGTGACGGTGAACCAGACAGAGCAGTCGGTGGCTGCATAAAGCAGGACGGCGTGGATATTACACACAGGGACGGAGTCCCTCAGGAAATAAAACTGTTCCCGATAAACAATGGGAATGTGTCTCAGGATAAGGTCGAGGATAATGACCAGGAGATCCGCCGCTGCCATGGCCCCCAGGTAACGTCTGACACATTGAGACAATCCACAATCTTTATAAAGCAGGACGTAGATGGTCACTACGTTAACTGTGAGGAAAGAAAACAAACCCATTATCCAACAGCCTGGAGGCAAAGGGACCCGTTTGATCAGGGACCCAGTGAGATTTTCAAATGTGTCCCTCTATTCAGGGATTTATTAAAATAATTGGAGCTGGAATAACAAATGGGAAGGTCGGAATTAATGATAAAAATGTGACATAAACCACAAGAAACCCTCCCTCCCCAAACACACAGAGACACATCCATAAGGACAGATGGTTTCTAGAACATTCCCACACACTCGATCACACGAGAGCAGACACAGGTCACTCCTTCCCAGTTCCTAATACGGAGGGTGGGAACGTTGCTGTCCTGAAGGATTCTCTCCCAGTTTCCTGAAGACAAACGGAGTTTGGGAATTTCTGTATTTTGGTCTAAATTGTGGTCGATCCTGTGTCGTGGAGAAAGGTAAATGCAGGGAAAAAGTATTCCCCCCTTTAACTGCCTGAGGGGCCTTCGGAACAGTGTCTCCTTCTCCATGGAACGGGATCTCTTCCCTCGGGATCTTATCGTTTGTTCAATTCACTGACGTCCGGCCGTTCACAAACAATGTCAGGGACAGAACGTTCCGGAGAATGTCAGTTATAGAATGTCAGGGACAGAACGTGCCGGGGAATGTCAGGGACAGAACGTTCCGGGGAATGTCAGTTATAAAATGTCGGGGACAAAACTTTCCGGGGAATGACAGTTATAGAATGTCGGGGACAGAACGTTCCGTGGAATGTCAGATATAGAATGTTGGGTACAGAACGTTCCGGGTAACCCCTTGACCTGTACATGACCTTTCCCCCCTACCCATCCCAAAAACATGATGGACTGTGCCTGGACGCACTGCAACATTAATGGGGTGAGAGACGGAGGGTCCAGTCACAGGAATGGGAACTAAAGGCATTGCCAGAAAAGCTGAGATGTTTCGATATACCAAATTCTCAATCCATTTGCAGAACCAGCCCAGACGCCATACACCCAGAGGAGATATCTGTTCACTGTGGAACACTGTGTAGACCAGGCCAGTGTCCTGCTCAGTACAACCCAGCAATCTGTCCAGGGTGAAGCAATGTGCAATTCAGCCATTACACTGGGAAAATACAATCCAGCAATTTGTCCAAGTTCATCCATTGTCCTGATCAATACAATCCAGCAATCGGTCCAGTGTGGGACACTGCACAGACCACAGCAGTGCATTGATCTATCAACCCAGACCATATATCTTTCCCGCACTGGGAGCTGTGCAGACCACAGCAATGCATTGATCTATAACCCCGGACGAGATATCTGTCCAGCACAGGGAGCTGTGGAGACCACAGCAGGGCACTAATGTGTGAAACTGAAACAAATATCCATCCAGCAGAAGGAGCTACAGAATCCACATCATTGCATTATCTATAAACCTCAACCAGAATGACTGACCAGCACAGCGACCTGTGCAGTGATCACCCCAGTGCATTGATCTGTAACCGAGGAGCAGTTACCCTCCCAGCATGTAGGACTGTGTACCCCACCCCAGTGCATTGATCTGTAACCCAGGAGCAGTTACCCTCCCAGCATGTAGGACTGTGTACCCCACCCCAGTGCATTGATCTGTAAACCATGAGCAGTTACCCTCCCAGCATGTAGGACTGTGTACACCACCCCAGTTCATTGATCTGTAAACCAGGAGCAGTTACCCTCCCAGCATATAGGACTGTGTACCCCAACCCAGTGCATTGATCTGTAACCCAGGAGCAGTTACCCTCCCAGCATATAGGACTGTGTACACCACCCCAGTGCATCGATCTGTAACCCAGGAGCAGTTAAACTCCCAGCATGTAGGACTGTGTACCCCACCCCAGTGCATTGATCTGTAACCCAGGAGCAGTTACCCTCCCAGCATGTAGAACTGTGTACCCCACCCCAGTGCATTGATCTGTAAACTAGGATCAGTTACCCTCCCAGCATGTAGGACTGTGTACCCCACCCCAGTGCAAAAATCTGTAACCCAGGAACAGTTGCCCTCCCAGCATGTAGGACTGTGTACACCACCCCAGTACATTGATCTGTAACCCAGGAGCAGTTAACCTCCCAGCATGTCGGACTGTGTACACCACCCCAGTGCATTGATCTGTAAACCAGGAGCAGTTACCCTCCCAGTATGTGGGACTGTGTACCCCACCGCAGTGCATTGATCTGTAACCCAGGAGCAGTTACCCATCCCCAGCATGTGGGACTGTGTACAGCACCACAGTACATTGATCTGTAAACCAGGAGCAGTTACCCTCCCAGCATGTAGGACTGTGTACAGCACCACAGTACATTGATCTGTAACCCAGGAGCAGTTACCCTCCCAGCATGTAGGACTGTGTACACCACCCCAGTACATTGATCTGTAACCCAGGAGCAGTTACCCTCCCAGCATGTAGGACTGTGTACACCACCCCAGTACATTGATCTGTTTCCCAGGAGCAGTTACCCTCCCAGTATGTAGGACTGTGTACACCACCCCAGTGCATTGCTCAGTAACACTGCGTTAGATCCCTGCCCGTGTGGGGAAACTTGCAACCCAATCTGGAAGTGACAGGATGTGCAGCTCCCACCCATATACAGCTCCATGATCTCCTTTGTGCCGTGATAAGGGGTTGCTATGTGTGTGAACATTACTGCCAGAGAGGGTAGGCGGGGGAATCAGTTTAAATATCACCACATGGGAGTGGGTTGGGAAGTAGACAGAGAGGGGGAGACTGAGAGACAGTGTCATGGAAGGATGTGTTCCCAGGTTTCAGAATGCTGAAATGTAGACACTTCGATAGCATCCTGTAAAATGAGCCTGTCTTCCGAGGAAAGATGGGAAAAAGGGTGATTGGTGTGAGGTGAAATGATGGAGAGTTTTGGATAAACATTTGTTCTACAGTTTTGTAAATGGGACTGGTTTCAACAGATTGGGCAGATTCTGACAATAATTTCTCTCAGTGCCATTTTAATTGACTGGGACAGAGGGATCATCCGCAACAGACCGAGCTAGTTTTCTTATGCTATCTTATCAGACTCACCTCATTAACTACCCACACCACCCCATAGCGTCCCTCTCATTCAATACCAGCCCGATTCTCCCACCCATCATGACTGGAGGTGCTCACCATCGTCTGGATACCCCTGGATATTCCGTGATCTCTGGCACTAGTGCCATCTTTAAAAGGCACACAGTTGAGCTTTCTCAGTTCGGAGCTGCCCTGCACAGTTTACCCCGAGCATGGCAGATAAGTGACAATTACACCACGGTTTGTCGACAGGGGCACGGACGGCCTGGTGGACGGGCTAGTACAAAGGGGGACCATTCTCTTCCCAGAGGGGGCCACACCACCAGACCCACCGAGCATGGTCTGAGCTCCCCACTAAGCTCAGTGCAGTATCTGCGGTCTGAAGAAATGCCCATCAATACAGGACAAGCATCAATAACCTTCTCCGTTCTGTCAGGATAAGGGTCACCGTATTCTCTCTGCTCCTTCACAATCACCGTATATCTGTTATAGCACCTTCCCCACTGCCGCGCGCTTTCTCTGTCTCCCTCTCTCTCCTTCTCCCTCTTCCTCTCTGTCACTTCCTCCCTCCACTTTACCCCTCACGTTAATAACACTGCATGGGTACAACACTGTGGACTGATTCCATCCGAACCTCTCTCCATGTCCCCCCACCTATACCAGCACTAACAGCAGGGTCACACACTCCCACCCTCCCTCCCTTTCTCCCATTGCAGGAGAAACAGCCTGGAATAGGACAGAAAGGGCCTATCCAGGTGGTGGAGTGCCCGATATCCGTTCCCTCACCCCCTCCCCCCGCCACATGGGGAGGACCCTGGTCGGAGCCGGAGAGGACGGGGACGCCTCATGTGGAGATTCTGAAACATCCACGTCCCAGCGACCGAGTAAGGAGCAATGTTCATTGAAGGGCAATTCTCACTTTCAACCCACTGGCAGCTCCGTTTCCCCCAGGCACAACTTAGAAGGCGTGGCCCTGAATCCATCTCCCTTTTGTGTCGAGCTGGGACA
Source organism: Chiloscyllium punctatum (assembly GCF_047496795.1). Classification (NCBI taxonomy): domain Eukaryota; kingdom Metazoa; phylum Chordata; class Chondrichthyes; order Orectolobiformes; family Hemiscylliidae; genus Chiloscyllium; species Chiloscyllium punctatum. The sequence continues at coordinate 2,236,915 of NC_092756.1, forward strand.
AATAGAATCACCACAGTCTCGGTGGGCAGGAGGGTGGGCTCACAACACATCATCGCCACCACCTCCAGGAAGGGAGCACCGATACTCCCTCCTCCACCTCCTCCTGTAAACAGCTCAGATACTGAAAATAATCTGTGACAGTTACTGCTCTCCTCACTTGTCTTGACATCTTCTACAATCTGTGCTCATATACACCCAGCGCTCTCTGATCCTGCAGCCCCATTATAACGGTACGGCCTGTATTAAACTGCCTTTCAATGTCCTTCCTACCACAGTACATCACCTCACACTGCCCTGCATTAATCCCCAAATGCCTTACATCTGAACATTACACCAACGTATCACTGTCCTGTCAGAGTTCCACACTGTCCTCCAGAGACTTCAGAGTTCTTCCAGGTCTGGTGTCATCTACAAACATTGAGATTGTCATAGCATCACAGTCCCCATGAAACAACTGAAATCCTGTCATACTCACGAGTGTGAGCAAGTGAAATACTGATATATTCCCACGGACAGAGTCGAATAATGACATACTGTCAATGGAGCTACAAAAATCCTGACACATACGAGACAGAGTAGATGAAATATTGACAAACCACAGAACAAGAGTAATTCGGATAGGTTCCACTTATCGATATTCATCAGGATATAATGGGATGAAGTTGAAAGTGTGTACTGTACCTTTAAGAGAGAGGGAATACTGCTCTGAACTGAGTCCTTACAAGCATCTGTCATACGAGAGGATGGCAGACCCAGAAACATTATACTGCTATAGAGCTGGAGTCGGGTAATAAGCAGTAAAGAGAAAGAGGGCCCCAGAGTTGTGAATAGTTGATGTAAAATGTTCACTTTCAGAGTGAAAAAATAAATTGATATTTTTATTTAACAGTGGAATTTGGCAGATCTGTCACTCATATTTTAACAGTTTACGAGGTGAACTGAGCATATCTTTATGTTTAGTTTAAGTTACCAGATGAGCTTCACGCCGTGTCCGAACCATCCCCTTGTGTGTGTCTGTGTGTCTGTGTGGGGCAGGTCTGGCAGTCTCTGTGGTGCTTAAAGTGATGCAATGCCACCCTCAGTTGGCCTCCAGACGCCACTGCACATGCATTGGCAGAGGGTGAAAACCAACAGGGATTCATTCAGAGAAGGGGAGGGAGAGGGCAGCTGCTCACTGTACCATCCAAACTGATGTATTATCCATGTACTGATCTAAATGTCCTTTAAACGTTGTAACTGTCCCTGCTTTTACCACTTCCTCTGGAAGTTCATTTCACACACAGCCAGATTCTATCTAAAATAATTACTTCTCATGACTTTTGTAAATCTTTTTCCTCACACCTTACAATATCCCTCAGTTTTGAATCCCCGCCTCGAGGGAAAAGATATCAGCCCTTCTGCTTATGTGTACCCCTCATTATTTTATAAACCTGTGTAAAGTTACCCCTTAATCTCATACTCTCCAGTGAAAAAAGTCCCAGCCTACCCAGCCTCTCCTTATAACTCACTCCCTCCTTGCCCAGCAACATCCAGGTTAATCTCTTCTGAACCCTCTCCAGCTTAATAATATCAAAGTGTATAGTCAAGCTGTTTTCTAAGGGTACAGGGAGACCAAAACTAGAGGGCATAGTTTTAAGGTGAGAGGGGAACATTTAAAAGTGACCTAAGGGGCAGCTTCTTCACCCAGAGGGTGGTGTGCCTATGGAATGAGCGGGCAGGGTGACCACAGTAGATACAGTATTCCAGAAGAGGTCTCACCAATGTTCTGTACAACCACAACATGACGTCCCAATTCCAATACTCAAAGGTCTGACCAATGAAGACAAGTGTGATAAACACCTTCTTAACCACACTATCTATCTGAGATGCACATTTTAATGATTTAAACCTGACAGCCTAGGTCTCTGTTCTCCAATACTGCCAAAGGCTCTTCTTTTAATTGGCTAGGTCCTGCACCTGTTTGATTTACCAACTCCAATACCTCGCATGAATCCAAACTAAACTCCATCTGCCACCCCTCAGTCCAGTGTGTATTATTACTGACACCTCCCCTCCCCCTTCAATTTTAAAATGCCCATCCGTCTCCAGGAGGCCTGCACACTCCGGCCTTGAGTTTCACAAAGGCTCTGAGCTTGGTTTGCCTTGTGCGGTTAGGGGGAGGAGGGACAGATTGCAGACACAGTCAGTGGGGAGGAGAGGCTAGACAGTAATCACCAAGGTAAAAACAATGACTGCAGATGCTGGAAACCAGATTCTGGATTAGTGGTGCTGGAAGAGCACAGCAGTTCAGGCAGCAGCCAAGTAGCTTCGAAATCGACGTTTCGGGCAAACGCCCTTCATCAGGAATAAAGTAATCACCGGCCTGTTATCATTTCATTGTTTTAGGAAGAGGGCAGTCGCACGTTAGAGTTGGGTAAGAGTGATCAATGTTTTGGGACCAGAAATTAAGCTCTGGTCCCTGGTGTTCAGTAATAAATATCTATTTGAGACCCTTCATTAGGCAGAGTTTGTCTGCAGGATTTCTTTCCCTAATATTGCACACTACAGATAATAGCAATTAAAAATGGTCATCGTTAATTTCGATGGCACAGCACGTACCCTCAATATCCTACAGTTGAGACAAATATCTTGCATTTGAATAATAATACAAACTATTTTTTGTAATTCAGTAATGGTAACCTGATTATAGTAAATCCACACCGAGCTGAAAGTGGGCACTAAATTATGACTCAAAATTTGGGTAAGGTAGGGTGCTGAGTAGTGTTCATGCCTCTGAGCCAGATCTCTGGATTTGATTCCAATTCCTGAACTTGTGTGGTAGTGCTCCAAGCTCTGGACTAGAAGGCCTGGAATCATGTCCTGCCTGTTGCAGACGTATGTCCCAGCATGTCAGAACAGGCTGATAAGCAAACACACCGGAGAATACTGTTACAGCTTTATGGGTATTGCTGAGTGATGCTAGTGTCCCTACCTCCGGGCACAAAGGTCTAGGCGTAAAGCTCACAGAAGTGTCTCAGGATACATCTGAACAAACTGATTAAAATGGATTTAGAATTGCGACTTGATGGAGAAGGAAGAGGTGTCAGTATTGCATTTCAGAATTTCGGCCCAGGATGACTGAAAGTACAGCCATTCGTGTTGATTGGCGTCACAATTCGCAGCAGTAAAGGTTTATAAAATCAGAACGGTCCTGGATAGGGTGAGTAGTCAGGGTTTTCCCCAGTTTTGGGACATAAAAAACTAGAGGGCATTGGTGGAAAGTGTGAGTGGAAAGGTTTTAATGAGGCCTAAAGTGCACCATTTCACACAGAGGGTGGTGTGCGTATGGAATGAGCTGCCAGAGGAAGTGATGGAGGCTGGTACAACTACGGCATGTAAAAGGGATGTGGATGCTGACCTGCTGAGCTTTTCAAGCAATTTCTGTATTTGTTTAAAAAATGCATTCATTTTAACACAGGTATTCTGAATAAATTAAACATTTTATTTTTAAATGACGCAGGAACATATAAAAATATCTTCAAATTGACTGAGACCATTTTCTGCTGAGGGTATGGCTCTGTGTGTGACAGCAACAATGATTCACCTACATGGAACAGGGAATGTGATGGAGACATAATTTGAACAATGTACAAGGAGACCTCCCATGGTCCAGTTTGGGAGAGGATGACATTCTTGTGTGATTCAACTCAGAGAGGGAGAAAATGTAATCTGCCTGAGAAGGAATGGCCCATTGCACTCTCTCTCCTTCATTGTTCATGATCACAGCAATGTGTGCGAGCTAAAAAAAAAAAAGCCTCTACAGTCATCGTTACCATTGTTATTTTTATGGAATCCCTGCAGTGTTGACAAAGGCCCTTCGGCCCAACAAGTCCTTACCAACCTTCCCCACCCATTCACCTATATTTACCCCTGACTAATTCACCTAACCTAGAAATCTCTGGACACTACAGACAATTTAGCATGACCAATCCACCTAACCTACACAGTTTGTGGTAGGAAACTGGATCACCCATTAGAAGCTCACACAGACAAGGGGAGAATGGGTAAACTCCACACAGACAGTCACCCAAGGCTGGAATCGAACCCAAGTCCCTGGTGCTGTGAGGCAGCAGTGCTAACGACCGTGCTACCCTTTGGGTGATCACTGACCAGAATTCACTGGAATCTCCTCTCTGCCTAAAGCAAAGGGAATTAAGCCAAATCCAACTGTCCCATGATGGAATCCCATTGCTAGCAGCTGTGTGAGTACAATATCTTCAGAAGCAGAATAATGTTTTGGACAATCTCACAACTATCCCTTTTGTCATGAGTTCCAATAATATCCGGTCAGTGTTCTTTCAAGTTAAAAGTGTGTGTGTGTGTGTGTGTGTGTCTGTGTGTGTGTGTGTGTGTGTGTGTGTGTGTGTGTGTGTGTCTGTTTTTAGAAAGAGAAATATTGATTATATACTTGCAATACCAAAACAATTTGCGCCATTCATCTTTCCACCATAGTTTGAGTAACATTGCTCTGGATCATTAACGTGCTAATTGAGCAGATTAAATAAACTAGCCTGACTTGTTCCTAAAACTGACCCTGACCCAGTTTGAGACCGATATCATCGGCCATCTCACCAACCTGGTTACATTTAACATTTGTTGGGAGCAATGGAGGAGTGGGACTAGAAAAGGAAACAGTGATCCCAAAAAGCCGGGGAACTATAGACCCGTGAGCCTGATGTCAGTGGTGGGTAAGTTGTTGGAGGGGATTCTGAGGGACACGATTTACATACATTTGGGAAGCCAAGGGCTGATCGGGGTAGACAACGTGGCTTTCTGCATGGGAAATCATGTCTCATTAATTTGGTTGAGTTTTTTGAAGAGGTGACGAAGAAGATTGATGAAGACAGTTTGGTGGATATTGTCTATATGGACTTCAACAAGGTGTTCATTTAAAGAACAAAGAGCAAAGAAAATCTACATCCCAGAAACAGGCCCTTCGCCCTTCAAGCCTGAGCCGATCCAAATGTACTGTCTTAACCTGTCGCCCAATTCCTAAGTATCTGTATCCCTCTGCTCCCCACCTACTCATGCATCTGTCCAGACGCATCTTAAATGAATCTACCGTGCCTGCCTCTACCACCTCTGCTAGCAACGCGTTCCAAAACGCCCACCACCCTCTGTGTGAAGTACTTACCGCGTGTACCCTCCTTAAACATTCCAACTCTCACTTTGAAAGCATGACCTCTCGTTATTGAATCCTTCAACCTGGGAAAAAGCTCGTCTCTATCCACACTGATTCCTGAAGAAGGGCATATGCCCGAAATGTCGATTCTCCTGCTCCTCGGATGCTGCCTGGCCTGCTGTGTTTTTCCAGCACTACATTTTTCAATTCTGTCCACCCTGTCTATATCCTTCATGATTTTGCAAACCTCAATCAGGTCCCTCCTCAATGTCATTTTTTCTAGTGAAAGTAAACCTAACCTACTCAGCCTCTCTTCATAACGAGTATTTCATTCCGATTGGTAGACAGATGAGTAAGGTTCGGTCACATGGGATACAGAGGAAGCTAGTCACAATTGGATTGAAGGAAGAGGGATTTTTTCAGACGAGAGGCTTCTGAGCAGTAGTGTGCTATAAGAATCAGTACCGAGTTCACTGCATTTCATCATTTATGTAAAGGTTTTAGATGTGAATATTGGGGCTATAGTTAGTAAATTTACAGATTACATCCGAAAGGTGGTGTAGTAGATTATCTCAGAGTATAACGAGACCATAATGAGATGGAACAAAGGGGCAAGGAGTGACAGATGACGTTTAATTAGATAAATACAAGGTTTTGCAGTTTGGGAAGGCAAATCATGCGGAAAATATGCACTATATGTTAAGGTCCTGGAAAGTGTTGTGGAACAAAGGGACATAGGACTGCAGGTACATTGTTCCTTGAAAGTGGAGTTGCAGGTAGACAATGTGGGACAGAACACATTTGGCACATTTGCCTTAATCAGTCAGAGCATTGAGTATAGGAGTTGTGGTGGTGTGTTGCATCTGTCCAGGATGTTGGTGAGACCACTTTAAGAATACTGCGTACAATTCGGTTGTCTGCAGAAATGCTTTAGACACCGATGTTCCAGGATTGGAAGTTTGAGCTTCATGGAGAGGTTAATTAGGTTGAGATGCTTTCTCCTGGAGTGTCAGAGGCTGAGGGGTGACATTATAGAGGTTTATAAACCATCAGGGGCATGGATATTCTGAACAGCCACGTTCTGCTCCCCAGGGTAGGGGAGCCCAGAACAAGAGAGCATAGGTTGGAGGGGAGAGGGCGAATGATTTAGAAGGGACCTGAAGATCAATGTGTCACACAGAGAGTGGTGTGTGTACAGAAAGTGCTGTCAGAGGAAATGGTCAAGGCGGTTACAATCGCACATTTAAAAAGTATCTGAAAGAGGAGGGATATTGGCCAAATGCTGGCAAATGGGACTGGATCAGATTTGATGTCTGATCTGAGTGAACAGATCGGACTAACTGGTCTGTTTCCGTTCTGCATGACTCTCTGATTCTATAAGAAGAATGATGAAAATTTCTGAAAGGACCTTTCAAGTGGGAATTCTCTTCACTGGAAGTTTATCATGCCCCCATGCTCACATTGATTGAAAGCTGCATTAGTTAAATATTTGACAGAGAAGTGAGTCACGCATAATGGGATATAGACAGGAAAGTGAGGGTGAGACCCCAACCTGAGCAGCCACAATCTTAGTGCCTGGTGGAGAAGGCTCAAATTATCTAATGACCCACTCCTGCTCCTCCGTCCCATGTTTCTGTGTTCCATTCAGCCCATCAAGCCTGCTAGACAGGAGCAGTTCGATGCTACTTACTGCTATAAACTGGTGCACAGAAACAGAGGAGATCATTCAGCCCTTCAAAACTGTCCCACACGCTTTGAGGTGATTTGGGAAATGTAATTGGAAAATCCAGGCACGGGTATGAAAGAGGCCCCTCATCTCTCTTCACAGATCATCCCTTATCTGCAACTTGTGCTTCATTTGTTGGTCATGTTTAGACCCAAGTTCACTGAGAATACAGCCCCCATACCTAACCCAGAAATGGCTCACAGAATCCTCTGGTCTCCCTGACTGCAATATGCAACAACAGAGCATTCATGAAAATAACACCCACTAACTTTCCAATAACAGAATGGGAGAACATCAGACACAGGGGCAGGTCGTTCATTCCCCAAACCTGCCTTCCCCTTCACTAAGATCGTGACTGATCTGCTCTCGGTCTGAAAACCTCTTTCGTACCCAATTCTTCATTGCCCTCAACTCTCTGACAGGTCAATATCCATCTACCTCCTCTTCAAATACTTTCAGTCATCTATCTCCCCGAACACTCTTGAGAAGAGAAATCCTGACATTCAATCCCACCTGTTTGAAGAAAACACTTGCTGCTCCTACATCATGGCCTATTGATGTGAACAAAAGAGGTTAAGACAAGGGTTCAGGGAAAAATCACTGGCCCTGATATCAAGGCAATTGTTGACTTCTGCTGACATCAAGGAGCTTAACAAAACTGAACTTAATGGGAATCAGAGTAAACTCTACAGTGTTTGGGGTCAAACATGGCACAAAGGAAGATGGTCATCATCACAATCCTGGGTCACGTCTGTGCGAGATCCTCAGGGTAGCTTCCTCTTCACAAACAGCTTCAGCTGCTTCATCAATGTCTCCCCTCCCCCACCTTCCCCACCAAACAATCGGAAGTCGGGATGGTCACTAAAAATTCCACAATGTTCAGAACATTTTGTTCCCCTTCAGCTCCTGAACTGGTCTGTGTCCAGGTGCAGCAACTCCCAGACACCACTCAGGCTTGTGCTGTTAACGTGTCTGTAACATTCATGTAACAACAGTGCCTGACACTGCACGTTGCCACAGTAAAACAAGAGTTCATTCAGCACCTCAGGCTGGTTTCACAGGAATATGAGGAATCCATACAGCCCATTGACACTATTGGAGAAGAACAGGGATAGACCATTAAGTACCTCCGGCCTATTACTCAGGAAGGGAAGGAGTCGAGTGTGATGGACCACCAGAGCCCCTCGGAAATATTTGAAGGCAGCAGCCTAGACTCTAATGTTTTCTTATTTTAAAGGGAATTTAAAGTGTCTGTTCCAGATGCAATGTGACAGCATCAAGAGAAAATTCACAGAGAGTAGCAGCCAGGAGACATTCCCTGAAGCTTCCAACTCTGTTGAGACGCCAATATTTTCTGATGTCACTGAGAAACCAAAACCCAGAGATCCTAATCTGTGAGAGCTGGCCACACCCATTCAGGCTGCATTAAAATAAACACAAGGCCTCCCTAGCTGCTTACCCAAGTGGTCTTAACTGGACAGCTTGATAACGATCGTTCAATCTCTCTCTTAAAAGAATCCAGGACAAAATAACCTCTTAAAGCTGCAGTATCATCACACTTGTCAGTACATCGAAGTGTCAAACAGGAACCAGGGTAACGCAGTCAGGCACTTGGCCTTGTCCAATCGGAGGAGAAAGAAGCCAATCAGCCCCTTGAGTCACTTACACAGGAACAGCAAGAGGCCATTCCCACCTCAAAGCACTTGCACAGGGGCAGAATGAGATAATTGATGCTGATTCCTGATGAATGTCTTATTCCGAAACGTCGATTCTCCTGTTTCTCGGATGCTGCCTGACCTGCTGTGCTTTTCCAGCAATCTACTCTGATCTCCAGAATCGGCAGTCTTAAGTGTCTCCAGATTGATGCTTTAACATGATTAACAAGTGGAACAGAGGCTGCACAGACAGACTGCTCCACGTTGTTCCTCCTGGCTCCGTTGCTCATGATACACACGTGGGACTTTAACATGTGGAGGGAAGCCATATATCTTGTGTGAAGTCCCAAGTAGGCACCTTCCATCTCCGAGAAGTCAGCCTGGTGTTCTCTATGTAGGGCGGAAGCTGATGAGAATGGCTACCTGATTCAGATGCAAGGTATTGTGGCTGCTGTTGAGGATTTTGAGCAAACTGACGTTCAGTAAGTGTTTAAACGCCGACTGCACAATAACGTGGGGAGAGTTAGTAAAGGCATATAAACTATTCGGAGAGCCATTTTGATTGATGAATGGACTCTCTAAGTTCAAAGAATGGAGATCTTGCTCGTGTTGATCTTGTCGCGTGCATGTCTTGTGCAGTGTATCCTGTATGCCTTACTCTGTCCAAGTCTATTTCCACCCTATGATCTGTCTGGCCATGCTTACTATGACCTGCCCCCACTGTTCATAAATAAAGTGTTTCCCTGTACTGAGGTACACGTGGCAATAAATCAAACCAATCAATCCTGGGTAAAGTATGCAATTTCTCACCCTATCAATGTCTCTTTTGGAAATAAGTGATCGCTGCCACTCCTCGTGTTTCAGCGTCACCTTTTCTTCGTCTCTCACAGCTCTATAGTTTAAACACTTAGCTTCATTACTCTATCCTCATGTTACCATCATCCGTGTCTGTGCTAAGGAGATCATTCCTTACAAAGGAGATCAAATCTGTAGAGAGTGCCCCAAATGCTCTCTCAGCAAGGCTGTAAAACTGCAGGAAGATGGCATTACTTAAGTACTCGAATCATTATAAAATGAAGGACAGCATACCATTGACTTCATCCATTACTTACACAGGGTTTGATTCGGAGCAGTCAGAATAGACGTGTGAGTGGGAGAGCACCCTTCCCAAATTTGTTAGAGTTCTTTGATGAAGTGACCAGGAAAATGATGAGGACAGAGCGGTAGACATAGTCTATATGGATTTCAGTAAGTCATTTGATAATGTCCCACATGGCACGCTGCTCTGGAAGGGGACATCACGTGGAATGCTGGGCGAACTGGCAAATTGGATACACAGTTGGCTTGATGGTAGGAAGCAGAGGGTTTAGTGGAGGGATGCTTGTCAGACTGGAGGCTGGGTCCATTGATGTTTGTTATCCATGATTTGGTTGAGAATGTACAAGGCATGATTAGTAAGTTTGCGATGACACTAAAGTAAGTGGGAGCTTGGTCAGTGAGGACGTTTATCAGAAATTGCAGCAGGACATTAATCAGGTGGGGAAGTGGGCTGAGAAATGGCAATTTGGAATTTAATATGAATGCGTGATGTCTTACATTTTGGGAACACAAATCAAGGTAGGAATCTCATGGTGAATGGGAGGATCTTCAAGGGTGTAGTGGGCAGAGAGACCTTGGAATACAGGTGCACGGTTCTCTGAGAGTGGAGTCACAGGTATACAGGGCAGTGAAGAAGGCTTTTGGCACATTGGCCTTCATCAGGCAGGATATTGAGTATAGAAGTTGGGAATTTATGTTGCAGTTACACAGGACTTTGGTAAGGCCGCACTTGGAGTATTGTGTTCAGTTTTGTCACCTTGTTATAGGGAGGATGTTATTAAATTAGAAAGAATGCAGAATAAATTTACAAGGACATTGCCAGGACCCAATGGTCTGAGTTATAGGGAGAGGGTGGACAACCTAGCACCTTTTCTGTAGCATATAGGAGACTGAGGCAGTCCTTATAGAGCTGAATAAGATCACGATGGTAGGGTTAATGCTCTCAGTCTTTTTCCAAGGTTTAGAGAATCGAGGACGAGAGAGGATCAGTTTAAGGTTAGAGGGGAAAAATAAAAGGGAACCTCAGGGGCCACTTCTTTATACAGAGGGCTGGTATGTGGATGAGCTGCCAGCAGATGTGGTTGAGGGGGAACATTAACAACATTTCAAAAGCATTTGGATAAATATGTGGAGAGGAAAGGACTGGAAGGATATGGTCCAACTGCAGGGAATTGGGGTTAGCGTGGATGGACATTGACAAAGTAGAGTCGAAACCCCTCTGTCAATTAAAACCAAGCACCAAGAAAAGCTCACCTCACCTCATAATCTGTTAAAATATGAGCGACACAGATCTCCTACATTCCACTATTTAAACAAAAATTAACAAGTTAGTTTCTTAACTTTAATAGTGAACACTAAACAAAAACTATTCACAAATACAAGCCGCTCTTTTCTTAGCTACTTAATATCTGACTCCGACTTTGTAAAAATATTCTGTTCCAACAACCCACATATTAAACATTACAATCTCAAGACCACACAGTCTCTATCTTCCCCGCTGTGTTCACTCTTCCAGCTGCTGATCTCCCTGGGTCATTTTTTATTGCAAGTAAGTCTGACACGAACATGTATCTTTGATAGAGAGTGTTTTAGAGGAGCAGTCAGCACTCCTGCTCTACAGCAGTTACTCTGCTGTTGGATGGTAGTGGCTCTCCCTCTATTGTTCAAATGCTAAGTTTATCTACTCCCCATGATACAATAATCCTCATAATTTGATTGCTTTCCAGGTGTCCAATCAATAATGTTCATATTCCGTTGGCCTCTGGTATCCTGACCATTATTTAAACTCTTTGGTTGTATTTGAATTGTTGTCAAAACAGGAACCAAAACTCAGGTATCCATTTCCCAACTAATTCTGACATGTGGAACAATTTGACATTTAGCTGGCATCTGTGCTGTACTTTCTATTCAACAAAACACGTTCTGTCTTAAAGTAACCTGACATGCTTTCGGCTTCATAAAACCTCCCTCCTTCAGAAAAAAAAGAACCAGCAGAATGAAGAGATGGCTTCGTTTATTTTCCTCTAATTCTTAATCCCATTATTATGAAATACAAAAGTATTAATCTCAGTTATATCATTCATATTACTTTTGTACACCTATTTAAACTGGAATATTTCAAATCTTATCTGAACATTTTCCTTTAAATCCGCGATCACACATCTGACATCACATTTTAGGACCCACAACATGTACATTTTGTAAGTTTAAAGTCGGTGTGATAAGACTCCAATGAAATACTCTCATATTCTGATCTTTAAATATTCCAAAAAATGTGAGAGATTTGTCGTTGTCCACAACCGTCTCCGACAATGTATTTGTCACGTAAACATTAAAATATTGTCGGGTCAGTGCAAAACTTAATCATTCTTTTTCAATAATGGAAAATGTTGTATTTTTCTTTCTGGTGGATATTGCGTTTTTCGACAAGTAGTCAATTAGCCATTCAAATCCAACATAACCTTTCTGTATCAATACATCTCCAACCCCGATATCCCTAGAAGCAAATAGAATTTTCAAAGGAATTCAGAATATTTGGTGTAGCTAAAACTGGTGCGGAGATTAATCCTGCTTTAAAATTCTCCAATGCCTCCTGGAATTGTTCTGTCCACTACAATTCTGTTTCCTTCATTACTAAGTCCATCAGTGGTGCCAATACGGTCCTGAAGTTTGGAACAAACTTCCGATAGAATCCACACAGTTCCAAAACTCGAAGCACCTCTTTCGTGGAGGACGGTCGTGGAAATTCCTCAAAGCCCTTCGTCTTTGTGTTCCCTGGGGTCAACCTTCCATGGCCAATGTAATGTCCCAAGAACGTCAACTTTGTCTTCCCGAATTCTGTTTTCTTTAAGTTGATTACCAAGATTGCTTCTTGTAATCATTCAACATGCTGTGCCAACTGTAACATGTAAGCTTTCAATCACTTGCTAAAGGTCACTACATCATAAAGATAAACTGCACAATTTGTTCATCTGACCATAACTCTGTTCCTGAGTCACTAAACCTGGCTTGGAAGGGAATTCCTATCACTGGTGGCAATACTAATACGTCATCACCACAAGAAATCGTCAAAATTTCAGAGTTTTTATCTGCCACTTGCTTCATTCTATGCTGAGCCCTTCAGGTGCTGTTTAGCTAACTCACCTACTCCATCTAATCTCTCCCTCACCTCACATACATCATCCGAGTGTGAGATGTCTGACTTCGGTCCTGTTAATTTATATTCAATTAATTCCAAAGGACCTCTCACTTCAAATGTAAACTCAAAGGAAGTAAACTGAGTAGATTTATTTGGGGCAAATAATTTTTGTCCAATGGCAAACAATTTAATGAGACACCTTCATTCCAATCATTCCGGTAATCCTGACAGTACACTGTTAATATGGTCTTCAGCGTCTGATGATAACTTTCCAAGGCTCCCTGGGATTCAGGATGGGAGGCCCTTGATTTAAACTGCTGTATGCCGAAGCTATCCATGACTTTCTTAAACAGCTGAGCGGTAAAATGAGACCTTGGACTGACTGAATCTCTCTGCGGAGCTCACAGTGAGTAAAGAAAGCTATCAACTCCTCCACCTCCCTTTTAACGTAACACGAGATAATGGAATTGCCTCTGGAAATCTGGTAGACACATCCATTATGGCTATCAAATATTGGTTTCCACTTTTATTTTCGATAGGGGAGCTACACAACTAATCATAACCTACGTGAAATGTTCTTAGAATGCAGGAATTGGTAACAAAGGTTCTGGCTTTATTACTGCCTGTGACGTACCTATCGTTTAGAATGTTTGACATGTGCAACAAATAATAACCACGTCCGTGTTCATTCCAGGCCACTAGAAATGCCTCTGTACCTTAGCCTGATTCTTCTGTACACCTAGGTGTCCCTCTGCAGTTAGTTTATATACTACCCGTAACACTGTACGCTACCTCTAAAACAATCTGGTGCACCTCGGCCCATTTCTCTTCTGGAGATCCCTATCTTGGTCTCCATTTTAATTTTAGCATTCGATCTTTAAGTTAATAACGTTCGAAAATATATTTTGATTCCTTTTCTGTGTGTGTGCATGTGTATGTGTGTGTGAATGTGTGTGTATATATCTGTTGTACGTCCATTAGCCTTTCAGGGCGAAACACCCATACCTGATCTCTGCCTGTTCAGGTTTTTCCTGCACCGTTACATCAAACAGGGGGTCAGTTCACTGCACAGCAACTCCTTTGGCTTTTTATTTTGGTTTTCCTTCCTACTCTAACTTATGACAGTGGAATCTTGTTACTATACAGTCTGGACAACTCCTGGGTATTTTTCTTTTAACTCCCCAATTTCCTAGTTTTCCTTTTGCCTTCTCCAACACAAGGGATACCACTCCCACCTTGGATCCTGTTAAATCGTTCACAAGAATAAACTGTATTCCTGGAAATGACACTCTGTAACTCACTGTCACTGTTACTTCCCAACCTTGATTTGGCATTCCATCCTGATGTTACACAAGGGAATGCTTAATTTCTAACCCCATTCTACAAATTGTCACGATCTTGATTAATATGTCAGAAAGAGTGAAAATATTTTCATCTCTCACCATTAGACGCCGAGAAAACGTGAGGGCTGCAGATGCTGGAGATGAGAGTTGAAAATGTGGGGCTGGGAAAGCATAGCCAACCAGGCAGCATCTGAGGGGCAGAAGAGTTGACGTTTCAGGCCTAAATCCTTCATCAGGAAAGTGGGGGGTCGGGTAAGGGAGGGGGAAGTTGGCCGAGAAATAAATAGGAGAGTGGGAGTGGAGCTGGGTGTAAGATAGATTGGAAGGCAACAGGTAGACGCAGGTGGGGTGTGATGGTGATAGGTCGGAGAGGAGGGTGTTGTGGATAGGTGGTAGGACAACGAGAACCCTCAAACTAGAACCATCATCAACGTTGACTTCACCAAATTCCAAATCTCCCCTCCCCCAACCTCTCCCAGATCCAAACATTCAACCGAGCACTGCCCTCTTGAACCGCCCTAACTGGCCAGCTTCTTTCCCACCTACCGACTCCATCCTCCCAACCGACATATCACTATTACTCCCACCTACATCTTCTTATCGCCTTCCCAGTGACCCTCCCACCAGCCCAGCTACTAGCCTCGTATTTATCTTTCAGCTCCATTGTCTCCACCCCCCCCCCCCGTCCCCCCCCAACCCCACCACATTCCTGACAATCGGTTTCTGCCTGATATTCGATTGTCCTGCTGTCTGGATGCTGCCTGATCTGTTGTGCTTTTCCGGCGTCTCACTTCTCAACTATTAGAGACTGAGCAGATCCCATATCTCACAAAATTATAACTTCTTGTCCTTCTCCCCCTGATCTTTCTGAGTAAACTTTATCTGCAGAGGGGAATTCTTTCAGCGATCAGGTACTGACTCCATACCCAGCCCCTGCCTCGGCTGAGCACTCTCCTGCAGCTCCTCGGCTCTACTTGAGGTTTCCTTTACCAGTTTCACTAATGCCACTGGGCTTAGCCTCTTCTGCCACATCTTTGTCAAGGTGCCTTCATTCAACGACCATCATAGTGTGTCCCAGCTTACTTCAATGAAAACACCTTTTCCCAGTGCCCTTCTTAAACCATCGGCACTGTCATTTTATGTGTTCCACGCCCTTATACTGAGAACACCTGAGACCTTTCACCCCCGTTCAACCCCTTTGTGCTTCTTTTTTCACTTGTGGTGAACTATTGTTCGCTTTGTAATGTGTGAGGTTCCCTTCTCCCAATTTCTATCCCTCATAGCATGGAAATTCTCCCGGAAGCTAAATTTCATCTCATGCACCAATGCATATTTACCTGCCATTTCTGCCGCGCTTCTCACTTCTCGAACATTCTGTTCGTGCACATGAATTCTTACCATCTCTGGAAGTGAGTCTTTAAACTTCTCCAGCAAAATAATCTACCTTTGAGCCTCACAGGTCTTATCTATTTTTAAGTCCAGCACCCATTTATCAAAATGACTGCAGTTAATTTGTTCAAACTTAACATAAGTCTGACCTGGTTCCGTCTCTATTTTTATTAACCTCTGTCTATATGCTTCTGGTACCAATTCATAACCAATCAAAGTAGCCAATTTGACATCTTGATAATCTCTTGACCCCTCATCTGACAGCGCTGCACATACCTCACCAGCTGTGCCCACCAGCTTAGTCTGAACGAGCATTACCCACAAGTTCACTGGACACGTCATCTGCCGAGTCATTTTTTTCAAATGAAATAAAAAAAGGTTTTGACATTTTTCTCACCGAAATAAGGCAAGGTACTAACATAGTTGTATATATCCCAAAGTTCTCCCTTCATCTCCATCCTGTTAATTTAACTTTGTTGTCTAATTCCCAACTTCTGAATCTCACATTCTCTGTCTCTTTCTTTTTCCTCTCCTTCTCTTTTTTCTCTCTATGTTTCCGTCTCTTTCTTTATCTTCTAACTTCAGTTGCCATATTTGCAATTTAAGTTTTTTCTAACTCGACTGCACTTGTCTGTTTCTTTGATACATCAAAGTGCTTGACCAACTCCATTATAATTTCTGGTTTCCTTTTGTCCCTGGTTAAACCCAATTCCAACCTATTTGCTAATTCTAAAAAAATGTCCTGCTTCTGTCTTTCTAAACTTTCTTGGCAAATTTGGGAACCTCTTTAGTAACGTTAAAAGCCATTTCCCTCACTTTTAATTCAAACAACCACAAGTAAACAAAATGAAACAGACTTTCCGACCGGTTTTATTTGAAGATCTAGGTCACTAATTGCAACGTGTTGGAATTTGCTGGGCCATTTTGTACCCGAAATCTGTTCAAATCTGTCCAAGTCCTATACGGCAGGGCCCCAAACTGTGGAGACATCTATGTCGAGCACTTCTGTTAATTAAAACCACAAACCCAAAAAAGCTCACCTCACCTCATAATCTGTTAATACATGAGTGACAAAGTACTCCCAAATTCCACTAACAAAAGAAAAATAACAGTTTGTATGTAACAGTTAGGTCGCTGTGCGTGAAGGTTTGTGTTCTGACGATTCGACACTATGACTAGGTAACATCATCAGTGAGAGTCTCTGCTGAAGTGCTGGTGGTATGTCGCGCCTCTCTATTTATAGGTCTTGGGTTCTTAAGATGGGTGATGTCATTTCCAGTTCTTTTGTTTTACAAGAGAAGGTAGATAGGATCTAAATTGCTGTGTTTATTGACGGACATCTGGTCAGAATGCCATTCCTCTAAGAACATCCTTGCGTGTCTTAGTATGTGTGTGCGTTGTCCCAATTAAAGTGGTGCCCTTCTTTGCCTGTATGTATGGAACATAGTGATAATGGGTCATGTCTTTCGGAGACCAGCTGGTGTTCATGTATCCTGGTAACACAACAGCAGGACCATTTCAATGGCGGAAAAATGATTTTATACACACTGTGTAATTAATGTGTGTGTGCAGATATGTAACATTTTTCATATGTGCACAACACATTCTAAATGAACAACGGAGACACAGTTAACTAAAAGTGATACATATGATGTATAAAATTTATAAAACATTAAAACATCATTTGATTCTCATCTAAAATGATATGTTCCCCTTCCCTCAACGTTCCCTCCTTTTCTGAAATTCTCCACTCCAATCTCTCATTCTTATCAAGATGTGAATTATAAATTCTTGCTTCTGGTGTCCCAACCTATTTCAGTTAATCCCCTTTCTACAAGAATTCAATATATTGGCCTGTTGGGTACTTTCCAAAGCTAGTGTCTGTCATATTATTAGAGATAAAAATTCTGGCATCAGAGCCAGCATTTGAACACATTGCTCTGTTGTATATGCACTATACAAAGGACCACAGCACACACGAATTGCCAAAACATTGAGGGATATACATCTACTTCTTTTGATGACCTAGTTTTCTCATTTTTCACATTTCCTCATCTATGTTGTCTCGCTCTTTCTCTCTTTGTATCTAGTTAAGAAATTTACCAATTATTCTTTGCGTCCCTTCTCTCAAAGCTCCATCTTTCGGTTTATATCTATTGCTCTCTTCTTGATGTAATGTGATTATAATTAAGCAATATAACGAAAACGACATTCAGGAGGAGCTGGCCAGAGTTAATTAGAAAGGGAGCTGAGCAGGGCAGACCATGGAACAGCAAAGGCAGGAACTTCTGGGGATATTTCAGAGGATATCAGAAATTCTCCCAAAGGTGATGAAACATTCTCATGGCAGGACAAGGCAACCATTAGTAATAAGGCATCAAACCAAAAGAGGAAACATACAATGTGGTGAAGATAATTGGGAATCCAGAGAATTCATTGGCTCTGAAACTACATAACGCTGACATCACTGACACTACAGAGCTCTTAATCATTGTCAGGGAGAGAAACAGAAGAAACACATTCACTTTAAACACAGAAGATGGTATTACTCAAGGAAAAAGATTCAGGTGAATTAAACAATTGAATTAAAATCAGTTAATTGGTTTTGCAGAATGTGTCAGATTGAAAGCATGACCTGGGGAGAGACCCTCAGCAGAATGAAAGTATGAAAATTGAAGTATTTACACATCAGAAACCAGAGTAGGTCACTGAGTACAGGGCTGTTGGGTGAATGGGTGTCGATGTGAACTAAGGGACAGACAGCATAATTGCATTGTCGATATTGCAGCTCAAAACTGCGTATTTATGTCGTGCTGTAGACTACATCAGCAGGAGAAGCAGAACAGCATTCAACCACAACCTGTAACTTTAAGCCTCGAATAATTTCCTCAGTCTGCCATTACCATCAATATGATCGATGTTTCAGTAATGACTGTGGGTGAACATGACTGGGTCAGAACCACGTGAACCTAAACCTGACGCGAACCCATTAAAGCTACCAAACTTGACCAACAGATCTGATCGAAGCTCCGCAATCCTGTCACAATCTGACATAAATGGTGATAGATGTTTAAACAAATGACTGGAGCAAAGGGCTCCACAAATATCCCCACCCTCAGTAATCGAACAGCTCTGCACATCAGTGTAAAAGTCCAGGATGGTAGCTGCACCAACCTCAGCCAGAAGTGTTGAGTTGATGATCCACCTCATCCTCACCATGATAGCCACAGAATCACAGATGCCAGTCTTCAACCAATTCAATTTGCTGTACGTGACATGAAGAAACAGCTGAACACAGTACGTACGAAAAAGGCAATCGTCCCTGACACCATTCCTGTAATAGGACTGAAGACTTGTGCTGCACAACAAGCCGTGCCCCTCGGGAAGCTGTTTCATTCCAGCTCCAACTCTGACATCGCCCTGGTAATGTGGAAAATTACTCAACTATGTCCAGTTCCTAAAAGGATTATAATTACAATCTGACCAGCCACCTCCCCCTCAGACCCACCACGACAGTCAAATTGGTGGGAGTTCTTTTTGACAGAGTTATCAAGTCGCACAGAAATAACCTGCTCAGTATGATTTCCGATAGGTCCCCATGTAGAGATGGTGCTGTTGTGGAAAGGTCACTGGATTACTAATCCAGACCAGGCTAATGCTTTGGAAGCTGGTGTAATTTAAACACAATTGACAAAATATTAAGATGCAAAATCTGGTGTCAGTAATAGTGACCTTCTAGCCAAGGTCGATTGTACACACCAATTTGCTTCACAAATGTACTTTCTGGAAGTGAATTCCCCGTGCTTTCCTGGTCTGGCCTAAACGTGACTGCAGACACACAGACATGTGATAAACTTTGCAACGGTCTCTGAATCCGCCAAACAAGACATTCTATTGTATCAAACTGTTCCGAGGTCTAAAGGATAATACCAGACAGAACACCCGGCCCCAGCCTCAGTATCGGAAAAAGGGAATGAGAAACACAGTCCTGTTGACCCTGCAGAGACCTCCTTCCTAACATCTGAGAGCTTGTGACAACATTTACAGACTACATAGAAACATCGGGAATGGAGTTGGCCATACAACACATTGAGCCTTCCCCATTCCAGTTCATGTTCAAACATCTCCTCAATGCACTTTTCCCACACACTGTACACATCCCTTAATGTGATTCACTGTGGGAAGCTATAAAGTAGGAAGTGCAGTAGTCCCTTTGGTCGGTCGAGTTTGCGACCCAATTCAATATAATGATACCTGGCCCTTTATTTCCATATCGTTCTCCTTCTCACTCACTATTCCTTTACTGTCTCTAAATTCTTATTTATATTCATTGTCTTGGCTTCCAGCTTCGAGTGCATTCCACAGGTTCACCAGTTGCTGAGTGAAGACATTTATTGTCATCTCATTGTAGAATGGCCTGTCCGTACCTAATACTGTGGAGCCTTGTTTTGGACACCACAGCCAGGGGAATTATTATCCCTGCTTCCAATCCGTCTCACCCTGTCAGAGCTTTATATATCTCACTGAGATCTCCACCCATTTTCCTAAACCCCATGGAATACAGGCCCAGTCGCCCCAAACTCTGCTCCCACAACGAGCCTGTCATCACAAAGATCGGTCTGGTCATCCTTCACTGCTCTACCTCAATGTCAGGTTTGTCCTTTATTAGGTACTGAGACCAAACCTGCACAGAATACTGCACATGTTTGAGATGGGGTCTCACCAAAGCCCTGTACAGCTGCAGTAAGACACGCTTACTCCTGGATTCAAATCCCCCTGAAATGAAGATCAGCACGTCATTGATCTTCCCAACTGCTTTTTGCTCCTGCAATATTGCTTTCAGTGACTGGTGTACAGGGAGATCCAGATCCTTTGCAATGTTACAGCTCCCCACTTGGTGGGTCAATGTACACTGGGCAGCGTATGAATGCCATTCCCAGTATTGACTTCTGGCTTCAGAACTCATTGCGCTGCAGGGACCTCGGAGGGCCGCGCAGAAGGAAACAACGAAAAGGCCCATACGTCGCTTTTCAGATCAACATGTTTCAAACAATCCCTTTTCAAACGAAAAGCAGCCAATCTCTTGTTCCCACCAAAGGGCACACCGCCACCTCTACCCACATTGCTCTCCATCTGCCACGTATTTGCCCATTCACTCCACTTGTCTTAGTCACTTTGAAGCGTTTTTACAAACTCCCCACCCGCTCACAATCCAACATCCTTTAGTTCTGTCAGCAGGCTGGGATATATTGGATTTGATTCCTGCAACCAATTATTTAATGGTTATTGTGAACAGCTGGGACCTGAGCACCGATCTCTGTGATATCCCAGCAACCTTCCTCTGTTTTTTTAAAAATTATATTTATATCGTGAATCTGGGTGTGACTGGCTGGGCCAGCATTTATTGCCTGTTTCTGGTTGCCCCTTGAGAAGGTGGTGGTGAGCTGCCTTGTTGAACCGCTGCAGTCCACTGTGGATTCAGTGACAGTAACACCATTAAATGCCAAGGGGCAGTGCTTAGATTGTATTTTATTGGTGATGGTCAGGGGCTGGTATTTGTGTGACGTGAATATTACTTGCCACTTGTCAGCCTGGATACTGTCCAGATCTTGTTGTATTTGAACATGGACTGCTTCAGTATCTAAGGAGACACAAATGTTGCTGAATATTGTGCAATCATTGGCGAACATCTCCACTTCTGACCTTACAATAGATCAAGCAGCCCTGAAGATGTATGGGCCTAGGCCACTGCCCGAGGGACTCCTACAGACTTGTCCTGGAGCTGAGTTGACTGGCCTTTATCAACCATGACCATCTTCCTACGTGTCAGGTATGATTCTAACCAGCAGAGTGTTTGCCCCTGATACCCATTGATTCCAGTGTTGCTAAGGTCCCTTGATGCCACACTTGGGTGAAGGCAGCCTTGTTTTAAAGGGTTGTCACTCTCACCCCACCTCTGGAATTCATCTCTTTTGTCCATGTTTGAACCAAGGTAATGAGGTCAGGAGCTGAGAGACCCTGATGGAGCCCAAAATGGGCGTTTCTTGACCACGTTATTGCTGAGCAAGTGCTGGTTGAAAGCACTGACACCTTCCACCACTTTACTGATGATCGAGCGTAGACTGATGGAGTGGTATTGGCCGGATTGGATTTGTTCTGCTTTTTATGCATAGGAGATACTTGGGGTAATTTTCGACGTAATCGGGGAAATGTCATTGTTGTAACTGTATTGGAACAGCTTAGCTAGGGCAGTGACAAGGTGTGGAGAACAACTTTTCAGGACTATTGGCAGAATGTTGTCAGGGTATGTACCCTCTGGGGTATCCAGTGTCTCTAACTGAATCTGGATATCGCGTGGAATGAATCGAATTGGTTGATGACTGGTAAACTGAATTGCTGAGGACCACTGGAGGAGGCAGAGATGGATAATCCACTCAGCACATCT
This sequence comes from Chiloscyllium punctatum, assembly GCF_047496795.1. NCBI lineage: Eukaryota > Metazoa > Chordata > Chondrichthyes > Orectolobiformes > Hemiscylliidae > Chiloscyllium > Chiloscyllium punctatum. The sequence goes on from NC_092756.1 coordinate 2,258,871, forward strand.
GACTGAAGATTATTGCGAATGCACGAACGTTATCTTTTCTACTGAAGTGCTGGGCTCTACCATCATTAAGGATGGAGATACTTGTGGAATCTCCTCCTCTGATCACTTGTTTAATTGTCCATAACTATTCTCAACTAGATGTGGAAGGATTGCAGATCTTGTGGGATCACTTAGCACTATCTATCACTTACTGCTTGTGCTGTTTGGTGCACAAATAGTCCTGTTTGGTGACTTCACCAGGCTGACACCTCATTTTCAGGTATTCCCAGTGCTGCTCCTGCCCTCATGCACACTCCATTGAATCAAGGTTGATCCTCTGGCTTGATGGTAATTGTTGTGAGGGGGATATGCCAGGCCATGAGGTTGTGCTGGAGTACAATTCTGCTGCTATTGATGTCCCACAACACATTATGGAAACCCAGACTTGAGCTGCTCGATCTGTTCGAAGTCTGTCCTATTTAGCACGGTGACAGTACCAACCAAAAGTGTGGAGGCTATTCTCAATGTGCAGGTGTGACTTTGTCTCCACAATAACTATGCAGTGGTCACTCTTACCGATACTGTCATGGACAGATACTTCTGCAACTGGCAGATTAGTAAAACTGCGATCAAATATGGCTTTTCCATCTTGTTGGTTCCTTCACCACCTGCTGCAGACCGAGTCGAGAAGTTATATCCTTTCAGACCCAACCAGCTCGAGCAGTAATGCTGCAGCTGAGCTACTCTTGGTGGTGGACATTGAAATCCCTCACCCAGAGTACATTTTGTGCCTTTGCCACCCTCAGTGCTTCCTCCAAGTGTTGGTCAGAATGGAGGAGTACTGACTCATCAGTTGAGAGAGACTGCTACATGGTAATCAGCAGGAGGTTGCCTTTCCCATGTGTAAACTAATGCCATGAGACTTCATGGGATACAGGTCACTGTTGAGGACTCCCAGAGCAATTCCCTTCCAACTGTATCCCACTGTGCCACCACTTCTGCTGTGTCTATCTTGCCGGTGAGAGAGGAGATATCCGGGGAAGGTGATGGGGAGTCTGGGACATAGTCATATTCACAGAATCATACCTTAAATACAATGTCAGGCTGTTGCTTCACGTGTCTGTTTATTTCTATTCACTGTTTCCTGCCTGCTGTCCCATTCTAGAGGCATGGCCATATATTGGCCCCAATCCACTAAGATTTGATTTTGGAAACCGGGCTTGGAGCTTTACCAAATTTTTTCTGAAAATCCACATGTTTTACATCCATTGCTTCTCTTTCATTTGTCTCCTAGTCAGTTTCTCAAATATAATTCCCATTTTACAAAGCTATGTTAGTGTTGTCTGTGACCATTATTTTCAGCCTCAATAATTGCTCCTAAACCATTTGCTTACTATGTTCGATGTTCCATGTAATATTTCGTTTTCCACACCAGACTTGGTTTTCCTGGTATTGGCAGAAAGCTCTGAAGACAGAACTGAAGTAGTGGATTCATAGTTTTGCCATTTCCCTGTTCCCCATTCTCCATTCTCTGGTTTCAAACTAGAAGGAACCCACACTGTTTTGTCATACTTCTCACATTGACATAATTTGACAAGCTATAACAGTTTACTCTTATAACCTTTGTGAACATTATCTTCAGAAACCTATCAATTCCTGTCTTAAGCTGCTCAGCTCCACATCATACACGCACAGGAGCATAGTCTCTGTACCAACAGAAATACAGCACGATCTATATTAGTCCCACTTTCCAACACCAGGCACATAGCCTGGAATATTATGACACTTCCAAGTGCTCGTGCAAGTACACTTAACGGTTGAGAGGTTAGCCGTGATAACTCCCCTCTCAGGAAGTACATTCCAGACCTCAACACCCTCTGGGTGAATGAAAAGTAATCTTTAAATCCTCTCTGAAAGTCACGCTCTTCACTTTAAGATGTGCTCCCTTGTTCTTGACCCTCTGTCTAAAAGGGACAGCTGCTATCTATCCACCCTGTCCATGCCCCTTGTTAACTTATCCTTCTGAATCATATCCCCTGCAGCCTCCTCTGCTCCAAAGTAAACAACCCGAGCTTATTCAGCCTCTCTCCATCGCTGATATGCTCCACCCCAGGGAACATCCTGGTGAATCTCCTCTGCAACCACTCCAGTACAATCACATCCTTCCTGAAATGTGGCACCCAGAACGACATACAGTACTCCATCGTGGACTAAACTAAGCCCTACATAGCACTTATAATCTACTCCCTGATTAATAAATGCTCTACCCAAGGTTCAATTCTTAACTAGTCCATTACCCTGTTCAGTCACATTCAGGGATGTGTGGAGATACACCCTGTGAGCTTCCTAGTGTGCTGCCACCTTCCAAAGTACATCACCTCATATTTATCAGGATCACATTCCATCTGCCATTGATCTGCCCATCTGATCATTCCACTTGTATTTTCCTGTAAAATCAGAACTTCCTCCTCACTGCCAACCACCCTGTCAATATTTGTGACAAACACAAACTTACTTATCACAACTCCCACCCCTCCACCCACTCCCCCTCCAGATTCACATCTATACCATTTATGAATGCGACAAACAATAAGGGACACAGCACTGATCCCTGTGTTTCACCAGGGGACTCTGGTCTCCAGTCACACAAACAGCCTTCTCCCACCACCCTCTGCCTCCTGACACTAAGACAATTTTTGTTGTAACTTTTCAAGTTATCCTTGATACTGTGAGATTTTACTTTTTATTCAATTTCCCATGTGGAATTTTGTCAAAGGCCTTGCTGCAAAACTAAATAAGCGACCTCCTCAAACTAATTCAATCAAATTCATTAGGTGTGACTTCACTCTGATAAAGTCATGATGATTATCCCTGATCAAACCTTGTGACTCTGATTTGAGTTCGATTTTCTCCTTCTCTATTTTCTCCAGTAGTTTCCCGAACAGTGATCTAATACTCTCTCGTCCATAGTTACCTTGGCAAATCTCTACCTCCCTTACTGTGAAGTGGAATCATATTAGGTGTTCTCAAGTCCTCTGGTACCTCCCTATAGTTAGATTCCAATTAAAATTTCCTCCCTTGACTCCAACAGTATCCAGACCTGCGGATTGGTCCAATTTTATACCAGACAAAACCTCAAACCCCTGCTCGTATTTTACATCAATCTCTTCAAGAGCTTTCCAGTCCATCTTCTCGAATTCTTTACCTGCATCCTCCTTCTCCCAAGTAAAACAGCTGTGATGTTTACATGTGACAACCTATCAATGTTCTCCGGGTTGACGCACTGATTGCCCCCCTTTGGTTTCTAATGGACACTAACTGTTTGCTGATTATTCTGTTCTACTTGTCCGTGTAGAATATCATGGGATTCTCTCTCATCTCGCCTGCTTGCACTTCTCCATGTCCCTCTGTTTGTCAGTCCCCTCTATGTTTCTAAGTTTCTAAGTTTCACTACAATCACCTTTCATCTTTTGAAACTCGAGATCACAGGCTGAGTTTCCCCATCAGACAATATTGCCATTTTATGGATTAGTCTGGAGAATACTTTTTGCAGTTCCTCTGTAGTCAGTATATTCTATATTAGATTGGGACTCCAAACGGTACACAATACTCTAAGTTTAGTCTCAGCAACACGATATGCAGCTGGTGCACGACATCTTCTATATTGCAATTACATACACATAAATGTAAACCTAATTTTTCGTTTCCTATTTGCATGTGTTCTTCCCAATTCCTTTCACTTTAACTTTTCTTATGATGTTAATGTGAGAGTTCGTTAAAAAAATCCTCCTGAATATCCAACGATACGTTATCTATTAGCTCCTCGTTGCCTATGTCCACAAGAATCATCTTCAAACCATTCCAAAAAATGTTTGCCACATATGGTTTCCGTTTTTCGATGCATTATCATCCTCCCCTGTTTTCCCATCACCTTCTATATATCCAGTAACACGTTCTTTGTAATTCAGCCCAAGAGACACCCGACCGCGGATTTCAAGTTAACTGATCTGTAGTTCACCACTCTCCATCTTCATCCTTTCTTAAACTATTGGATAATATTAATAACTTTTGCCATATCCAGATTGGCTAAATATCTTTCCGGAGTGTTTTGGAAAATAACATGAATATCTGAGATGCAATCAATACGTCCATTGCTGCTTCCTCTGAAATTCTTGTATGAAGTACATCTGATCTGTCAGATGTACAAATACTCAATCCAGCTTTCTTTTAAAAGATGACCTCAACACTGATAAGAATGATCGTAGACTTTACTTACACAAGTCCCATGGTCACTTGGTATTTCTGGGAGAATTTCTGGATATTCTGCCTTGATGATAGATAAAATTAAACTGTTTCTTTCCCCTGTGATTTCTCTGTTCTCTACAATAAATTACCCTGTCCGCATACCTACTGTTCCACATTTGACCTCGTTTTTACTTTTGTTTCATACACTGATCTACGTTTTATTTAGCAGTCTTTATGTTTTTTTTTTTAGCAGTTTTTATGTTTTTTAAGCAGTCTTTATGGTTTTCTTTTGTATGCATGCTGTTTCGTTTTTTTGATTTCCTTCTCATTTTCTTGGTCATCCGTTGCTGAGTCCTACATTTCTCCGAATCCACTAGCTTACTACAACACTTGGCATTTTTCTAAGCTGCTTCCTTTGACCTAATAGGTAGTTAAAGATGAGGCTGAAAGGGTTAGGTCGGAGAGGAGGGTGGACCAGATTGATGGGAAGGAAGATGAGCACATATGAACGTTCAAAAGGGGGGAGTGTGCTGAGTTGGAATATTTTACTGGGATAAGGTGGAGTTAGGGGAAATGGGGAAACTGGTGAAATTGACATTAATCCCCTGTGGTTGGAGGGTCCCATGGCAGAAAAGGAACCTTTCTTCATCCATGCTTCGGGTTGTGAGGGTTTGGTGATGGAGGAGGCCCAGGACTCTCATATCCTTGCCAGAGTGGAAAGGAGAGTTAAAGTGTTTAGCCACAAGGTGGTGGAGTTGGTCAATGTGGCTGTTCCAGCGATGTTCTCTGAAATGATCCATGTATGTCTCGCCAATGTAGAGAAGACCACACTGAGTTTAAAGGATGCAGTAGATGAGGCGTTCTGTCTCCCTTCATCACCTATCACTTTCAACACCACCTTCATCTACCTATCGCATTCCTAGCTACCTGCCTCCTGCCACACCCCCTTTTCATTTATCCCTCAGCTCCCTTGACCCAGAAGCCTCATTCCTGATAAAGGGTTGTGCTCGAAACGACAATGCTCCTGCTCCTAGTACGCTGCCCGACCGTGCTTTTCCAGCGCCACTGATCTCCAGCAGCTGCAGTGCCCACTTCCTCCTCACACCTTCAGGGCTTGCATGATTCAGATTTATAACAGTTACTTCAAATAAAACAAACACTATCGTGTATTCAAACAGCATAAAAGAAAACAATGCATTGTGGTCCTTGTTCCCAAAAGGCCCTTTCCAGCAAAGTTTTCAATTAGCTTTTCTGATCAGGTGAATTGGCCATGCTAAATTGCCCGTAGTATTAGGTAAGGGGTAGATGTAGGGCTATGGGTGGGTTGCGCTTCGGCGGGGCGGTGTGGACTTGTTGGGCCAAAGGGCCATTTTCCACACTGTAAGTAAGTAATCTGATCATCCAACACCAATTTCTAAATAACCTGATCGCTAGCTTCGTGCTTGACAAAATGTTAATGCCACCATCTAACACATGCTCATGAAATCCATTTTTCCCAGCATTAGCATTCAGTTCTGTTAACACGGTTTAGATATAATTATTACTGCAGTAGCCACAAATGGGTATATCCCATTTCCTGTTTTATAACATGCCCAACATTTATATTGAAGTTTTCACTTTGATATATAACTCCCATCAATATTTGCTCCTCCTTGCTGTTTTTACGCTCCATCTTACTAGATTCTGTAGAATCTGAGTGACGTGGGATTTGGGGAGATTAGTGGTAGAGATCATCTTGCCACATTATTTATGATCATCTTAAGCATCATTGTGACATTTTCTCCAGATCTCCCGTTATGCTGATGGAGTAGAGAAGGACAATGATCGTTCATAAATGCTCTGTATTTCCCCCACAGAGCTGAGACTGCTCTAACCTGGGTGGGAACCTTACAGCAGGCTGGTAAAGTATTGCTGCTGCTGTACTGGGTCTTAGTCAGATCACATCTGGAGTAGTGTGTTCAGATTTAGTCTCTTCAATGAAGAAAGGATGTTGTTACATTGGAAGCAGCTCAGAGATGGTCCCCTCAGCTGCATCCTGCGATGAAGGTGCTAGCTTATAACGAAAGGATGATAAAGTTGATCCAATAGCCATTGGAGTTTGCAAAAATGAAAGAAGATCTTATTTCAACATAGATGACAGGAAGGAGTCAACAAGTGAAGAGAATTACACAGATAATGGAGAAATCCATTCCGTTCTCCAGCCTGTTATACAGGAACAACAGAAGGATATTCAGACCTTTGACCCTATTACACCAGAATAGGGTGAGGCTGTTCAGACCCTGGAGCCGAATGTATATTTACAGGAGGAGGCCAATCAGCCCCTCGAATCTATAACACTGGCCACAGAGTAGGCCATGCAGCACCAGGTAACCTATTTCACAGCAACAGGATCAGCCCATTCAGCCACCTCAAGTCCGGAACATAGGAACTGAAAGCAACCACACAGTGACTGGAGATTTTCATGTGGCGCAATCTACAATAACAGACGGCAGTCTGAGGATCGAGAGATAGCAGGGATGTGGAACAGAGGCCGCGGTGACATCAGCCATGATTGTATTCCATGGCGGAGCAGGTTCGAAGGGTTGGATTCCTGACTGATGCTCCTTGTTCATATTCAGCTTTACGACTGTGTTACACAGTAATGGGGGAGGATTATGTATCAAACAGGAAGCAGGCACTCCAGATAAATCAGTCTAAATCAATTTGACAGAACGTCACCAGTGGAGTCACACAGTAAACAGTGCTGGGTCCTCAACTATTTACAATCTATATCAATGATCAGGAGGATGGAACAGATATAGAGATACTGAGTTTGGTCATGTTACTGTGATAAGCAAGAGATTAAATTATCAAGAGAGGGTGGAGGGTCTACATATAGATACAGAATGGTAAAGGCAATGGAGAATAATTTGTCAGCTGCAATATAACATGATATACTCTGTCATATCATTTACAGGAATAATGCAAGGCAGTATGTTACTGAAATGTAGAGGGATTACAGGGATTAATGATACTGTGTACTGGGGGGTTCATTCAGACCAGTTCAGACATGGGAGGTTTTGCTCCATCCCTGATCCTCTGCTCCTTGATGCTCCAAGTGAGCCAATTGCTCTCCGTACACATGGAATGTGTTGAAGTGTTTGGTTGGTGATGGGGGGTGATATTTTCAAACGTGTATCAAGGGGATGACCTTTATCCAAGATACATTCATTCCTTTCTTCATGGAGATCTGAAGACGATGGGAAGGGCTGCCTGCTTGTGAATGAAGAGGCTGCGGCTGCAGTGAGGACAGGGGTATTCACCAACATGATGTACTGTGATGGGCACACTGCAAGATTAATACAGAGAGTGCTCCTTCAGTTCCTCTACCTCTCCACATTGACACGTCTACTCCACAGATGCCATGTACACCATCGGGAATCCCATTATACTGGATACACCTGGCAGCTCCCTGCTGAGGGAGAAACAATGTATTTACCTCATCCACCATATATATCCTCCATCACTGAATGGTTACATTGATGGCAACATACTGGCAGATAATGGATATGTCACCCAGTCGTGTTTGAAAAGTTCCAGAACATAGAAGCAGAATGAAACTGTGACCCTAACAGCCACTGGCTGCACCATCCTCCCCCTGGTGTGATAAAGGAGGTGACACCGCTCTGTGACCAGCTCCTTGTTCAGTCAGGGCCCCTCACACTCTGCTCCTGGGTTAAGTGGAGCTTGGGAAGCTGTTCCTGGAAAATCCGGGGTGGACACAGCAGATCCCTTTCCCCACACGCACTCACTGCGTGGTTCCAAAGCTTGCCCTCTCTGCAACCTCTGCTCCATTTGTTGTTCATGTTGCAGACCCAGATGTTGTAACTACAGTCCCCATGCTCCATCCAAAGTTGGGTCACCAAATCCTCAGGTCTCTCTGAATGTCTGAGGCAGCTCACAGCACAACCTCCAGCAAACCATCCCCTGCTGCTGCACTAACTTTTCAAAAACAGGAGTCAGTTAGAAACCCCTCGTCTATAAGTGTTGTGGACCAGACCAGATTCCCGCAAAATATTTTAAGAAGGCCGCTTAGACTCAACCCTTTCCTTATTTTGAATATAGATGGGAAGTGTGCGTTTCAGATATGTTGTGACTGGTCAAACTACTCGACATGAAGCAAAATGTAATCTATTCAAATGCTTTAGTTAAAATACAATCAAAGAAAAGAAAAATTTGGGATGGCTTATATGTTGGAAAACTTACACAAAGAGTAGATACCGTACCTTCTTGGTATACACTGCTTGGCACAAAGATATATTCAAATACAGATTCTTATGCAATTTTCTTATCCAGGAGAAATCAACATGAACAGGGATCTCAGAGAGAAAGGCTTCTAGGGATCATGTATTGAAACTACCAACCATTCTGGGACACGGACAGCTTCTGAATGCTGCAGCTAAAAACAAAACGAGGAAACCTGTTCTGAGAGAGCTGGCCACTGCCCTTCCATTGTTACAACCGTTATAATAAAGCCTAAAGGCTTTCTCAGTTATTTAGTTAAACTGTGTTCAGACAGCAGTTCTTCACCTCTGCCTTGAAAACCTCTCTTCAAAAACAACCTAAGAGAAAATAACGTTTTTACAGTGATAGTATACTCACAACTACACATTTAATAAAATGATCCATCAATATACAAAGATGTATTAATTTTAGACCTCCAAATCTTCCTCTATTAGTAGACTGGAATGAATATATATTACAATGACTGTGAGCATACAAATGTTCACAACTCGATTCGATTTCAGTCATTTCACTCATGCCACAGAATGCTTTTTGTCTTTCTTCATCCAAGTCTCCACAAAGTGTCAAAACTTACTTTTTCTCGCCCTGTAAACTTTATAATCTAAAATTGAATGGCAGCAAGAATAAGCTCAGTCGAAACAGACTGGATTTTTTCTCCCGAAACTTCTCCAAAAATGTTAATGTGTCACGATCAGTGATAAAGATTTGTCTCAGGTATTTTATTCGCAATTTCAATGCTGAAATGTTGTAACACCAACACCAAGCTCAAGGCCCCCTTCGCCATTGTGGAATAAATCTGTTGATGTTTTCACTGGACACTCCAACCACACGTTACATAATGCAGCACTTCTCATCTCTCCAATACATCCTCTGAATGGCATTGCTCCTCATGTCTCAGCATAAAAGAATTACATGCTTCTGTACCTCTTTGTGCTCTAACCTCTTTACCTGCTACTCCTGGCCTATGCCCGTAAACCTTCCTCTCACAAGTATATGTTTTAAGAAGATCTCAAACATTCTTCTCAATCCCTCACAGAAACCAAACTTTGATTTCTGAACCCAATCATCATCATCAGCCATTTCAGTTTCTAAGCTTGTCATTGCAACTCTCTGCTCTTCCACACGAGTTCTCACGACTGCAGGAAGTGAATTGTTGAACTTCTCCAAAATTAGAGTCTCTCTCAGAGTGCCAGAGGTTTGTTCTGTTTTTAATACCGTTCCCCACCTTTCAAAATTACTTTGTTTGATTCTTTCAAACACAACGTGCGTTTAACCAGGGATGCTATTTTAGATCCCTGAAACACTGTCTGTCGGTTTTTGGCACAAGCTCATATGCACTTCAGATGGCTTTGTTCACCTCCTCCGATAGGGATGCAAATACCTATCAGCTTTGTTTGGATAAACTAAATCCATATGTTCTCTGGCCGCTGCACTTGTTTAGCCACTTTCTGAAATGAAATTAAAAAGGCTCCCCCATCATTCTCATCAAATTTAGATATTGCCTGGATGTATTTAAACAGATCCTGATTAGGCCTTTGTCTACCATAGGGTTGCTCTACCTCACTATCCTTTAATGAAAATCTATACAAAATGAAGAGGAATTTAGAATAAAATAACTATTGGAAACCTTAACCAAATAATGGATACAGTACGTTCTACAAATGAACTGTTCAATCTATTAACATCACCTAAACACACCCCTTGGCAAAAAGGAACATTCAGACATGCATTCTTGCATACAGTTCTCCAGTACAGGAGGAAACACCATCAAGTGAGGCTTTAGAGAGAGTAGCAGCTAGGGATAATTTACTAAAACTTCCAACCCCTCTAGGACCCCAAGCACCCGGTAATTGTTACAGCTACAAGAAAAAACAAACGAGAAAGCCTGGTCTGTGTGACCTGGCCATTGTTACTACTTTATATTAAAAACCCTAAAAGTCCCGTAAGTTATTTACTTGAGCCGTTTTCAGTCGGAAGTTTGGCCTTTAAGATCTCTTACTAAAAAAATGAGAAACTAACGTTTTATTTAAAAAGTAACAGCATTGCCACACAACTTAGATGCCTGGTCGTTTACTCAATGAGCTTCCTCGTGTTACTGTACGCAAGGTCCCCTGAATGCGGCAAGCACAGGTACAGACCAAGTTACAAGGATGTGTCTTATAACTTCTGAAACACGCCTGTCTATGAACCATCACACGGGACTTACCGGGAAGGCAACAACAGCTTGAAAAAACACCATTTCAGTATTTCTGAGCTACACAATGCCAGCACTCGATACACTGGGGAGACAAAACCCAAGGCCAGGGAAAGGTACAGAGGGACAGAGAGATTCACATTAAAGACAGAAACAGACAGTTAATTAACTGAAAAGATGTTGTGGAAATATGTGGAAAAAGGCAGGGCAGTGGGACTAACTTAGGAAGTGAGATATTCCTGAGTAAAATTACAAGAATGAGAACATTGAATAAAGGCATTGTCAGATCAGCAGAAATGGTTTGTTACATCAAATTCTGAAACTGCTTCACCGGACACTGCAAACAACAGAAACTGGGACAAGATGACAGCCCAGCATGGAGAGCTGTGCAGACACTGCTAGTGAGTTGCTCAGTAAACGACACTATCTGCCCAGCATGAGAATATTGCAAATGTGTGTGTGTATGTGTGTGTGTGTGTGTGTGTGTGTGTGTGTGGTTGAATGCGAAACTCATTGTTTGAGAAGGAACGCACATAGTGGAAATTATTTTAAATAAGAACAGCTGGCAGGCTTTTTATTAATCAACAGAGAGAAGGATGGAAGTTTCATGGACAGATGAATATAAACTGTTTGAGAATGTTAAAGTAAAGTTATTGCCAGACACAGCAGCAATATACATTGGCATGCACAGGAATGACAGATGGATGGGAGTTTGGTGTGAGGTGGAATCAGATTTGCTTCAGCAGGTTTGAAGCCGGGAGTGTCAGCAGCAGATTATTGGCTTCATTAAGCCTGTACTTCATAGCTCAAGGTTCGAACAGCAGATGGATTAAACCAGTGAGATATATTCTGGAGTGGTGAGTATTTCATGTTCGAAATGTTCAGGGCATGGTGTCAAGAATCAGTTCATAGACAAAGGGATCTCCCACAGTTGTGACTTGTCTGCTTCAGCTGCAGATATTGGCCAAGGATGGGATGGAAACAGTGGAAGGAAGTGGAGTTTGTAACCAGAACAGTAGACGGTGACCTCTATGCTCTTAACAGCAAAGGCAATGATACAATGCATTGTGGTTGTCCCCTGAAACTGAATAGATCAACATAGAGACCCGTGAGTAACACTGTCAGAGCAGAGAGCGAGACAGTAATTGAACACGTTCATTAATGTAATTAGTAGTGGTCTGTAGAGTGAATATCTGGATTGAGAGATTCAACAGGAACAATAATAGTGACACGATGTGTAGACTACATTAAATAACCATAATACAATCATAACTGGTTTATAGAAAACAAAATCTGGACAGTGACACTTACCAGGAACATCAACGATAGCCAGGAAGGGATAATAAAAGTATTGAATAATGAGAAGAGCGTAATAGATCCGCAATGATAATAACCACCAATAAAATGCAGAAAGATATCAAACATAATCAGGTAAGCTCCTCTATATTGTTAGAATATTCCTGTTTAATGTTCTCAGATCCTGATCCATTGTTTGAATATTCCAGTCTAATGTTCTCAACTTCTGATCCATTGTTGGCACATTCCAGTCTCATGTTCTCAGATTCTGATCTCTCCTCCCCCTCTCTCTGGATCTGCTGATCCCTGTCAGTGCTGTCGGTGATACTCCCGCTCATGTTATGGGATAACACATTGAATGGAGTCCATTTATCATTAAAAGATGGAAACCCTCCACTGGCTTAATTAGAATCCATGGTGACTGGCATTAACCGCACTTACTGAACAAATAGGCTCAGTTAACCTGTTCAAAACATCACTTTTCATTTACTGGTTTTGGATCGAATGGATGAGGGTTGCTGAGGAATGGATCATAAGTCTGGAAATCTTTTAAATCTTTTTATTAACTTGTATATGAGAGTATTAACAGGACACTGCAGGCGTCTATATATGTTCCACTCTGTTTATGAAAGGAAGCAGTTATAAAATAACAGATCGGCTAGATAAAGAAATTTCGGGTGATCAAGTTTCTCGATACTTGAGTATTTCAAGTTAGAAATGTTCATGGCATGGTGTCAAGAATCAGCTCATAGTCAATGGGATCTCCCACAGTTGTGACTTGTCTGCTTCAGCTGCAGATATTGGTCAAGGATGGGATGGAAAGTACGCAAAGTACAGTACTTATTGACCAGTGTGCGGCCACTCCTGGTTATAATGCCCTGTTGTCAATTCCTTTCATGACCTTGAGACAGAGCATCGAGGCTGCTGCTCAGGAACAGGCCGAAGCAATTCTGTACCTATGGGCATCTTACTGAGGGATAAGAGAAGGCCATTCAGCCCATATTAGCCTGTTGCTACTTAAACAGGTGGAAATCTAGAATATTGGCACATTATGCGGAAAGAATCATTCAAAACGAAGAGATGCATCGCTGCAGCTGTATGAAGTGTTACTGAGAGGGTACCTGGAGTACATTGTGTTGTTTGTGTTTCTGTAACTGAGAAAGGATGGACCTCCATCAGATATAGTTTAACGGATGCTCGTAATCCACGGGTTGCTGTGTCAGTTAATGTCTCAGATTTGTTGCACAGGGACAGAAGGAGGCCATGAAGCCTCTTGAGTCTATTTCAGAGGGACATGAGGAGGTCACTCAGCCTCTCCAGTCTATTTCAGAGGGACAGGAGGAGGCCATTCATGCTTTCCAGTCTATTACAGAGGGATAGGAGGATCCTATTCAGCCTCTCGAGCCTGTAACAAAGGGGCAGGAAATGTTTATTTAACATTCAAGTCTGTTACACATAAATATAAGTTTTAAACTAGTTATGGAATAGGAAAGACCTGATGTAAACATTAAAGTTCTAACTTTGAATAAGGCCAATTTTGAAAGTGTTAAGCGAGCCCTGTGAAAGGATGATTGGAATACCCTATTCACAGCTAAAGGGATGGTTGGAAAATGCAAGGCCATCAAAACGTGGTTTCAGAGTCCAGAGCCAATGTGTTCCTATTAGTGAGATGGGCAAGGCTGGTGGGTGCAGGGAGCGCTGGATGGTTAGATATATTGATGCTCTGGTCAAGGTAAGGAAGGAGCCATATGTCAGGTAAACAGAGCTGAGATTACGTGAATCCCGAGAGGAGTATAAGGGCAGTACGTGTGTAGTCAACGGGGAAATCGGGCCAGAAAAATGTGGACATGAGATTGCTTTAGAATTAGGGTTAACGAGGCATTGAAGCAACTCTACACATCCTTCCATTGCAAAATATTAACTAGGGAGAGAATAGGGCACGTTTAAGATCAGTCAGGCTACGTATGTGTGGAACCATAGGAGATGGAAGGGATACTAAACAAGTATGTTTCCTAGTATTTAATGTAGAAGAGGTTACAAGAGTGAGAGAATGAAGAAATACATAGTGATATCTTGAAAAGTATCTATATTACAAGGTGATGTTGGACATTTAAAAACACATAAAGGTGAATAAAGCCCTGCGACCTGATCAGTCGTATCTCAGAATATTGTGGGAAGCTAAGAAAGAAATTGCGCAGCCTTTTGCTGATATATCTGTAACATTGATTTCCACAGGTGAGGTGGCAAAAGACTGGAGGGTTGCTAACATAGTGTCATTATTTCAGAAATTAAGGATAACCCAGGTAACTATAGATTGGTGAGCCTGACGTCAATGGTGACTAAATTGTTGGAGGGGATTTTGAGGGAAACGATGTATATGCATTTGGAAAGACAAGGACTGAGAAGGGCTTTGTACATTGGAGATCACGTCTCACTGACTCAATGGAATTTTTTGAGGAAGTGAAGAAGATGATTGATGAAGGCAGGACAGTGGATGTTGTCTTCATGGAATTCAGTAAGAAAACCAAAATATTCTACATGGTAGACTGGTTAGCAAGGTTAGACTGCCAGGGATCCAGGGAGAACTCGCCATTTAGGTCCAAACTTTTCTTGAATATCGGAGACAGGGTGTGACAGTTGGCATTTGTTCATTAAACATGGAGACCTGCGACCAGTGGCACTGCTCGCAAAGTTCAATAGTGGGTCCACTGCCTTTTGTCACTGATACAAATCTTTTGCACTTGAGTATATGAAGTATGGTCAGTAAGTTTGTAGATAATTCCAAATTTGGTGGTGTAGTCGACAGTGAAGACTGATCTCTCACAATATAATGAGAACTTAATTAGCTGAGCTGAGGAGTGGCAGATGGAGTTTATTTTAGATAAATGTGAGGTGTTGCATTTTGGCAAGAAAAATCAATATTCGAGATTTCCACCTGTTTAAGTAGCAACAGGCTAATATAGTTAGGTTCCTGTCGAAAGCTGCCAATCAAGGAGACCTCGATAGAAATTATAGAATCCTGACAGTTAGGAGACAGGCTATTCGGCCCATCGAGGCCACACGGTCCCTCTAAACAGTATCCCACTGGACAAACCCCTACCCTATCCCTCTCAGCCTGTATTTCCCATGGGTAATGCACCTTGCCCTCACATCCAAGGGTACTATGCACAATTTAGGATGGCCAACCTACCCTTATCTGTATATCATTACACTGTTGGAGGGAAACATAGCATCCGGAGGAAACTCACACAGACACGGGGAGGATGTGCAAACTCCACACGGCCAGTCATTCAAGGATGGAATTAAACCCAGATCTCTGCCCTGTGAGGCACCTTGTGGTGCAGGTTCTCTGTTCCTTGAAATTGCCGTCACAGGTAGACAGTGCAGTGAAGAAGGCACTCGGTGATCTTCCCTTTGTTGGTGCGTGCTTTGAGTCTATGCGTTTGCATGACATTTTGCATCTGTACAGGACATTGGTTTGGCCACTTTTGTAATATTGCCTTTAATTCTGGTCACCCTGCTGTCGGAAAGATGTTGTCAAACTTGAAAGGGTGCAGAAGAGATTTAAAAGAATGTTGCAGGTGTTGGAGGGTTGGAGTTACAGGGAGAGTTTGAATAGGCTGGGAGCATTTTCAAGTGTTGAGGCTGACGGTGGACCTCAGTAAACAGTCAATGTATTTTCCCAGGATAGTCAATTCCAAATATAGAATATAAAGGCTTAAGGTGAGAGGAGAAAGATTTAAAAAGGGACGTGAGGGACAACATTTTCATACAGAGTCTGCTGCGTGTATGGATTGAACAGCCAAAAGAGGTGGTGGAGGCAGGCACAGTTACACCTTCTAAAAGGCATTTGGATGGATACATGCATGGGAAGTGTTTAGAGAGAGATGGGCCAAGTGCTGGCAAGGGAGACGAGATTAATTTAGGATATTTGGTTGGTATAGGTGACCAGACCGAAGAATCTTTTTCCGTGTTATACATCTCTGAGAGTCTATTGACTCTTGAGTGTTTAACACGGGAACAGGAAGAGGCTATTCAGCTTCTGAATTCTGTCAGTCAGCTGGTTTGCTCAATTACTGACAGTAAAATACAAAAATAAATCATTCAGATTTTGATGTTGTTTTACAGAAACAGGAGAAAGGCTTTTAGTCAAGAGAAGCTGTAAAGAATGTGAATAAGTCATTCAGTCCCTCACCTCCATTCCACAGGAGCAGCAGGTGAGCACAGAGCTATTGGAGCCTGTTACTCTGTAGCAGGAGGAGGCCATCAATATACACAAAACTTCGATTAGGAGACAGTCACTCAACTGCTCGTGACTGGGACACAGGAACAGGAGGGAGTCACTCAGCTGCTAAAGACTGGGACACAAGAACAGGAGTCAGTTATTCTACTGCTCGAGACTGGGACACAAGATCAGGAGGCAGTCACTCAACCGCTCGAGACTGGGACACAGGAACAGGAGGCGGTCATTCAACTGCTCGAAACTGGGACACAGGGAAATCTAGAGGGGACTGAGGCCCGTGGATCCTGTTTCGCAGGAACAAGAGGAGGGGACTCACTCCCCACCAGCATGGGACACTGGGAGAGAAGGGGAGTTTGCTTGGAACAAACACAAATATATGAATAAGTTGCATTGGTCCACACAATCCTGCCAAAACATTCACTAAGACCATGGCTGATCTGATGGTGATCCCTCATTCCATTTTACACAGACTGCCCTCTCTGCAGCCTCTGCTCCATTTGTTGGTCATGTTGCACACCCATATGCTGTAACAACAGTCACATGACTCATCCAGAGGTTCGGGTCTCACCGGATGAGTCTGGATTTGAAGGGTCCTATCACTAGAATGAAAACATAAAATAAAGCTATAGCCAGATGTTTAGTTCTCACATTCGCAATCCAATTCACATAACCAGCCCGTCCATTGTATGTTCAGGATGGAGCACTGTGTAGATATGGCAAGCGTACTGCAGATTACAACCCAGCAATGTCCAGAATGGAACTGTGTGCAGCCCCCACCAATGCTGGATCTATAATCATGGGCTAAATGTCCAGTGTCGGGAGCTGTGCAGTCCGCACTGGTTCATTCATATATATACCCAGGCTGTTGCATTGTTCGGTAACACTGTGTTAGATCACTGCCCAGTGTGGGGAAACTTGCAGCCAATGTTGGAAGTGACAGGATGTGCAGCTCCCATCCATTTACAGCTCCATATCTCCACTGTGCGTTGACAAGGGGTGTCATGGATGTGAAAATCACTGTGATGTACAGATGTAAATGGAAACAGTTTAAATACCAATAGTTCTGATTAAGGCGAGTATCACACCAGTATTTAAACCTGAAATACCTGAGATAATATCCAATGAGGTTTCGTGAATGGTGCAAAGTAGTTAGAGGGGGATGGTAATGTTATAGTGGTTGCACTATAATTAACAATGTGAATTAGAGGAACAAATATGCAGGGGGACTGGGGAGACTTGCAGGAACAATAGGGTTGTTATAATGGGTGATATCAATTTTCCTAACGTTGACTGGGGCTTTCAGATGGTTAAGAACTTAGATAGAACGTAATTTGTTAAGTGTGCTCAGCGAAGTTTCCACAATCAATATATAGAGCATCGTACTCGGGAAGGGAAAATCTCGACCTACTGTTGGGAAATAGGGCAGGATAGCTGAAGGAGATAAAGTTGGGGAGAATTTTGGTAAAAGTGATTAGAGTTGTATCAATTTTAAAATAGTTATGGTAGGGACAAAATTGGTCCACAGGTTCAAGTTCTAAATTGGGGCAAGGCGTATGTTGTTGGAGTTAGACAGGGGATTGCAGGGGATGATTAGAGTTGTTTGTTTCCAGGTAAAAGGATCTCGTGCAAGTGGGAGGGCTTTAAAAGTGAGATAGCTCGAGTTCAAGGTTTCCATTTTCCTGTGAGGATAAAGGTTATGTGAGACTGGAAGAGAGAACTCTGGATGTCAAGAGATATTGAGGCTTTGACCAGAAAAAGAAGGCGTGGCTCATGTTCAGCCAGCTCGTATCAAGGGAATCCCTGGAGGTATACAGGGGATAGAGGATTTTACTGAAGAAGGATATCAGCAAGGCCATAAGGGGATATGAGGTAGTCTTGGCTGAGAAGATTTTCGTGAATCCAAATTCAGTATAGTAAAGATAAAGAGCAACTAGAGAGAGAATAGGATGCTTTAAAATGCAAAACCGGCATGCATGCATAAAACCTCAAGAGATGGGTGGAGTCCTCAATTTCCCCTCTGTGTTTATCATGAAGAAAGCCATGAAGACCTGTGACCTTTGGGAGGTTAGTTGTCATATCTTGGTACTGTCCATATCACAGTTGAGTTGCTGTTGGACTTATTAGAATGCACAAAGTCAGACAAATCTCTTGGTCATGACCAGATATATCTAAGAGTACTGTAAGAGGCAAGAGAAAAAGCTTAGGGACCAAGGTTCCGGAAGACTGGGCGGTAGCAAATGTTGTGCCCTTATTCAAGAAGGGCTGCAATGAAAAGCCTAGGAAATATAGACCAGTAAGCCTCACACCTGTTTTCGGTAAACCACTTGAGAAGGTTCTGAGAGATAAGATGTGCATGCATTTGGAAAGACAGAGTTTGCCTTGGAGCAGTCAGCATGGCTTTGTGCGTGGCGGATCATGCCTTACAAATTTTGTTAGAGATTTTTGAGGAAGTGACCAGGAAGGTTGATGAGAGCAGGGTTGTACACATATTCTATATGGATTTCAGTAAGGCCTTTGATAAGGTTCCACATAGTAGGCCGCTCTAGAAGGTTAGATCGCATGGAATCCAAGGTGAACTGACAAATTAGACTGAGCTGCCAGTGGAAGTGGTTGAAGTGGGCACACTAACAACATTGAAAACATTTGGACAAATACACTGATAGGAAAGGATTAGATGGATACAGAGCAAAGGCAGGGAAATGGCAGATTGGTAGATAAGGGACAATTACACCATGGTTTGTTGACGGAGCACGGTGGGCGTATTGGATGGGTGAGTACGGAGGGGGAACATTCCCATCCCAGAGGGTGCCACACCACCAGATCTACCGAGCATGGTCTGGGATCACTCCCGAGTCCAGTGCAGTATTTGAGGTCTGAAGAAATGTCCAGCAATACAGGACAAGCATCAATAACCTTCCCCGCTCTGTCAGGATAAGGGTAACCGTATTCTGTCTGCTCCCTCACAATCACTGTATCTCTGTGATTGCAACTACTCCCGAACAAGGCTCATGGTCCCCCACTCTCACTACTGCATGCAACACCTTCTCTCTCTCTCTCTCTTCTTTGCAATACCTCCCACACAGTCATAGAATATTCTGGTGAATGCCGATTATAAAATGTTCCAGATAATGTTCCAAATATTTCCCAGTTTCAGGAAAATGTTAGTGTCCCAGTGTGTAACACATAACAGTCACTTGACTCACCTTAATGATATTAAACCAAAAACAACTTCTAAACACGTCTTGTTGCAAATACAATTTCGAGCAGAGAACATTTTTACCCTCAGGCATTATCTTGACCGTTATCTGAACTGTACCACTTTCCTTATTATGAATGTTTCTCTTACCCTTTGTCTGTGACTGTTTCTGTCTGTAACAGTTACACAGTCTCCCACTCAGTTGGCTAGACGGCCGGTTTGTGATGTCGAGGCAGGGCAACAGCGCAGGTTCAGTTCCTCACATTGACAGAGATTACCATGAATAGGACACTCTCTCAGCCTCACCCCATCACCCGAGATGTGGTGATCCTCAGGATAAACCACCATGAGTGGGCTCTCTAATGAGAGTTTTTTGGGACTGTATTCTATCAATGTTAGCATTTTAATTAAAAAACTGATATAAAAAGAGATTTTTAATATTATAATAAACCAATAACAACAAAACTCAAATATCTGAAAAAAAATTACATCCAATTGCATGTACATACAAAACAAGTTAAAACACTACACAGACAGAAGAAAAAACAAAACTAAACAATAAATAAGGAATAAATAATACAGCTCAGCATAACAAAAGGACAGCTCTCGTTCATCAAGAGCATTAACTGATACACATTTTTATGTTCATAGTTCTTCCTCTCTGGGAGTGGGGGAGTTAAGACATCCAACACAACAGAATATTTTTCATAGCACAGAAAGTACGGATTGTAAGGATATATATTTTTTTCCCATATTCATCTGTGGAAAGTACCTTGGGCAGGCCCAGGAAAACAGAAACCAAGTCCATCTCCAATTCAGTCCCCAGTACACACTCTATCACATCTGACACAGTGCTCCAATATAGATGAAGTCTGCTGCAGAACCACAAGCAATGAGTAAGAGTGCCTGTAGTCATTCTGCATTTCGGACATGCTGAAGATAATCCCACTTTGAATATTGAGAGACAATTTGGGGTCAGACAGACCCTATGAAGAATTTTCAACTGCATGGAATGGGTCCGATCACAGAGCAAAATCCTTTGCACATTTTCACAAATATCCTCCCATGTCTCCGAAGTGTTCTGAACCCCCAACTCTCTAGCAGACAACACAAAGTTGCACAGTCTCGTCTGAGGGGACACTCTCCAACGAATGATAAAGGGTACTGACAGAGAGTGTATTCGAAGAAATAAGCGCCCTCTTCCCTTTATCGGATCTGTATGAGTGTGGTAAAAGTGTGTTTTTTTTCAACCGAATCTCTGATCTGGAAAAAATACAGAAGAGGTCTTTACTAGGTAGTCCATACGTACGAGTTATTTGATCAAATGACATCATTGTTTCTCCATCAAATAACACGTGGTGGCTCAGTAGTGAGCATTGCTGCCTCACAGCACCAGAGTCTCGGCTTTGGTTCCGGCCTTGGGTGACTGGCTGTGTGGAGTTAACATATTCTCGCCGAGTCTGTGTGTGTTTCCTTCCACAGTACACAAATGCACATGTTAGATGAATTGGTCATTGATAAATCACCCATAGTGTTTTGGGATGTGTAAGTTTGGGCATTTGTCAGGGTAAATATAGGATGGTAGGGGATTGGGTCTGGGTGGGTTTGTCTTTAAAAGGTCGAAGTGGTCTTGCTGGGCCCAAGGGCTTGAATCCACACTGTAGGGATTCTACTAATTCTAAATCACTCAAGCAAAGTACAGCTCTTGCTGCCACCGTTTAAACCTGGAATCCATTATCCCCGGATGACAGCCCAGTGTACCAATTACAGAAGTAAGAAACATGATTTTGGTTGTCTTGCCCTCAATCTGACGCATTGTCACTCATGCTTTAACAGTATTGATAATTATTGGGTTATGACAATACTCCATAAATGTTATTATTTTGCCTAAGAACAACCATGGGCTGCACAGTGGCACAGTGGTTAGCACTGCTGCCTCACAGCACCAGACCCGAGTTCAATTCCTGCCTCAGTCGATTGACTGTGTGGAGTTTGCACATTCTCCCCGTGTCTGCATGAGTCTTCTCCGGGTGCTCCGGTTTCCTCCCAAAGTCCAAAAGATATGCAGGTCAGGTGAATTGGCCATGCTAAATTGCCCGTAGTGTTAGGTGAAGGGGTGATTGTAGAGGAATGGGCCTGCGTGGGTGGCGGGTCGGTGTGGGCTTGTTGGGCTGAAGGGCCTGTTTCCACACTGTAATAATCTAGCAATAAGAGTTCACTTTGCCTGAGAGGGTTCAATATCTAACCGTATTGACGCCGTGCACTAATGTATGATAAAAAGAGCTTAATTGATAGCTTTTAATCTGGGAGATCTAATCCCCACAATCTGGGGGTAGTTACAATTTGGGTAGTTTGATAAAGAATTGCTTATGGTGCCAAATAAAAGAGCTAAACCAGCCATTATGTCTCCTAAATATCTGTCTGGGAAACACCAAAGGAAGCATTCACATGGGGTATAGTAAATGAGGAGGGACATTCATTTTAATAAGAGGTATTCGACCTAGCCAGGATATTGGAAGTGCCTCCCGTCTTTGAAGGTCTTGTTTAATTTTGTTAAACACATGGACATAGTTCACGTTAAATACATTATCAAAGACAGATGTAATGAATATACCGAAATAGAGACCCCCCACCCCCCAGCATGATCATTTAAAAGGAAACCAGGATTTGCCCTCATCAGGTATTTCCCTAAGGCCTCCCATAGGCATGGCCTCCAACGTTGTAAAATTAATCTTAAAGCCCGAAAAGGCGACAAGCGAATTAATGCATTACATCACGGCTGAAATTGTGGGTTTTGACAAAAATATAAGACCCTCACCTGTATCCAACATAATATTATGTGGCATCTATATCACTTCTGGACCAGGTGTGTTGGGGTAACATCCCCAATTGTGCAGGATGCCACCGAATTTAAGATTGTTGCAGTGATGGGGAAGAGATCAACCCTCGTGTAGTATTTCTGCGGGTGAAAGAATAAAATGAAATCCCTACTTGTGAGGTAGATCTGCCTCCAGACATCTAGTTCTGCACACACATCCACTAATTGCTTACATTATAACGGGGATATTGGGGGCCGTTTGAACATTCTGCCCATCATGAGGTCCATAACACAGTTGAAATCTCCTTCTACAATAATGTGCCAAGTTGCAAGATAACTTAATTTGGCAAATGCAATTACCAGGATTTTAGGAGGGTGCGCTGGGGGGGCAATAAACATTCCAAATACTGTATTATTTCCCATAGTTCAAGGCTTTAGGGATTATGATCCTCCTGTGAGTGTCTAAAACAATCTAATAATTTAAATGGAAGATTCTTCCTGTCCAGTATGGCTTCTCCCCTGCTCCTAGTATTAAAAGATGAGAAATAAACCCGATCAAACCCGCCCTGCTGTAACGTCAAATGTTCCTTGTCATCAAGGTGCATCTCCTGCAATAGGACAACATTCACCCTCTCCTTTTTAAGACTAGAAACTATATTTTTCCTCTTGACTGGCAGATGGCTCCCCTTAATGTTCCAGGTATGCCATTTAAGCACATCATTCTCGATAACACACTGTAGCAACATTTCAACTCTCGAGTTTCACATCGACTTACACATGACTGATCATTAATGAAAAAAGACTCATAGAGCCAAAAAACTGTACAAACTAAAACTACTACACATAACCAGCTCTGAAAACTTTCCAAAGCTAAACACATAAAAAAACCAAAGAACGAATCAAACACCAAATTGCCAATGACACTTGATAGGGTAATTTACTGCCACACCACCCCTGCCCACCGGGGACGTTTTCATATCACAAAACTTTATCTTCTGCCCATTACCAATATGGCATCCAGGGCAATTAACAACAAAATTCCAGCTTGAACTGCCGGTGGGCACTGAGCAAATCAAGAGAAAATGAGTAATAATACTAATGAAGAATTTAGAAGTGACTACTCTACCCAACCCCGACTATAATTAAACACTGGTTACTACCAGAAAAATCCAAGAAAATTTCTTTAAGAGAGAAATATGATTGTCTAAACATCCAGCTTTCTTTAAAATATCCACAAAGTTTTCGCTTTCTCTGGAGAGTCAGACGGGTTCACGGATCCATTCAAAGCAATACTGAGCACCGCTGGAAACCATAAGGAATACTGAATCCCGAGTTCCCTTACTCTTCTCTTGATATCATCAAAAGATTTTCTTTCTTGAATCAACGCTGCTGAAATGTCCTGAAAGATCATAATCCTGGAGCTCTCGTAAATTAAAGCCATCGGATCATTGGCCTGTGTTCTGGAAGTTTCCATCAGTCTTTGTTTGTCCCCATAACTATGTAATCGCACAAGGACAGGGCGAGGGCGCTGGTCTGAGGCTGACCTCCGCACCATAACCCGATGAACTGTCTCACTCTTCACCCGTCCCTCTTCAGCTTCGAAGTGAAGGCATCGCTGCAGCCAGTTCTCGGAAATCTTCACTGGCTGACCACCTGCCGTCTGGTCCAGCAGACGGACGATGTGAACATTTTTCATCCTGCCCCTGTTCTCAACGTCGTGTTCGTTAAGGTGCAGACCTGTTTTTCAAGGGCGAGTATCCGCTCCTTGAAGAAATCAGTTGTAGTCTCTGCCACTGCAGTTCGGCGCTCAAACTCATCCATTCTGTTTCCAAGGCTTTCAAGTCATGTTTTTGGAGCACGGCTGAGAATGGCTCTAGCATACTGCTGAACTTTTCTTTAATCATGTCTTCAGTCATTTCACATAACTTGGTGAACTCAGTAACCAAGGTCTGGTGAGTAACTGGGTCTATGGAACGAGCAGAGTGGGTTGCAGCTACAGCCTCAGGCCATGCTCGATGCTTCTGACGGGTGCACCGTGTGTTGGGACTTACTCGATCCTTTCCCGTGTTTTGTCATTTCCACTTGACAAAACTGGATTAGTAAAGATTCTGTAGTTCTTTTATTGTTGAATTTTAAGTAAATGGCTGGGATGGAGTGGGTTAGAGTACCACTTTGCCTGTTCTGTGATGTAAAGCCCAGCAAAGCAGACCTTCCGGATCGTGGCCATCTTGGATTCCCCCTTAAAATTTTATCAACATTTTAATTTCGTTTTGTATTTTATTAATGAATTTTTTGGAGCCGTGTAATTTGGTACCTTTGTCTACATTTCCCCCCACACCGCACGTTCCTGCCAATCCCCGATAATCCTCGACTCCACTGTTATTTATGAAACTTCTGTCCGTGCCTCAAAAATATTCAATATCTCTGCCTCCATTGGTCTGCGTGGAAGAGAGTTCGAAAGACCTACAATGCTGAAAGAACAAAACATAAACCTCAAGACCAGAGTTTGAGATTAGTTTTTCTTTGCCTCCTTATCTGAGAAAGGATATAATTACATTGGAAACAGTTCGGAGATGTTTCACTTCATGGATTCCAGGAATGAGGGCCTTATTATGAAGGCTTTAACAAGTTACTCGTGGAATGAGAGGTGATCTTATTGAAACATACAAGACCTAGAGGAGAGTGGATCAGATATATACCCACTGTGTATAGTCCAAATTTCTTGTCATTTTTGTAGAATCTCTACAGTGTAGAAGCAGGATATCCCATCCATCAAGTCCACACTGACCCTCTGAACAGCATCCCCCCGGACCTTCCCCCCCCCCTTCCCGATCCATGTAACTGTGCATTTTCCATCACTAACCTACCTAACCTACACATCCCTGGGCACTATGGACAATTTAGCATGGCCAATCCAATCTAAGCTTCATATCTTTGGATTGTGGGAGGAAATTGGAGTATCGTGAGGAAACCCACACAGATACCTGCATAGAGAATACTCAAATTCCATGCAGAGCATAGCCCAAGTTTGGTAGTTAACCCAGCTTCTTGGTGACGAGAGGTAGCAGTGCAAACCACAGATCCACCATGCACATCCATTAGTTCTGTTAGTTACTTGTGGCTGACTAAAGAAATCTGCGTGACTTGTTCCGATCACTGAACCTGATCCAGTCTGAGACCTTTGTCATTGGCCATATCACCAACCTGGTTACATTTAAAATTTGTTGTGAGCAGTGGACGAGTGGGACTAGAGAAGGAAACAGTGACACCCTCCAACCTCAGTCAGAACAGAAATTAGGAAAATTCATTCAAGTGGGAATTCTCTTTGTGATAAATGACTCTTTATTTTATATTGAGGCTGGTTTCGTCTGGTTGTCCATTGACGGTGAATCAGGGATAATAGTACATGGAGATAAAAGTGTAGCTGGGACCACAATGAGATGAGCCACGACCTTATTTAGTGGTGGAAAAAAAAGCAAATTACTTTGGATTCTGGAATCTGAAACCAAGAGAGAAAATGCTGGAAAATCTGAGCAGGTCTGGAAGCATCTGTAAGGAGAAAAAAGAGCTGACGTTTAGAGTCTAACTGACCCTTTGTCAAACCTAAAAAATAGGGAGTCATAAAGAGATATTTATATGAGGAAAAATGCCTCGATATTTCTCCCCTTTATTTTTTAGTTTTGACAAAGGGTCAGTTAGACTCGAAACGTCAGCTGTTTTCTCTCCTTACGGATGCTGCCAGACCTGCTGAGATTTTCCAGCATTTTCTCTTTTATTTACTGGTGGAGTAGTTTCAAAGGGCCGAATGGCCCATTTGTGTGCCTCAGCCCTGTGTTCTGATGTTCCATTCAGCCCTTCAGACCTGATATATAGGGACAGATCGAGGTCACTCGAATGGTTAGGTGTAGTTTTGGAAAGGTATTTGGAAAATGCAGGCTGGGTCGGGAAGTGACCCCACTCCCAATCGCTCTTTCCAGATGTGCGTCATGTTACAGACCCAGATACGGTGGGATACAGCCCACATACCCCACCCAGGGTTAATCCAAGCAAATCCTCTGCTCTCCCTGAATGCAACATTGCACAACGCAACTTCCAGGAAAACAATCAGTTATTTTCCAAGAGCACAACATGTGAAATGAATAAATAGAGTAGGCTATTCGGCCCCTCAGATTTGCCCTGTCATTTTATACGAACATGGCTGATCTACTCCAGGGCTCAACTCCACTTTCTTGCCGACTCCGTGTATCCCTCTATACCTCTCTGGGTTATGGAGTTCTGGACATTTACTACCTTCCGGGAGAAGACATCACTCTGTGTCTCAGATTGAAATCCATGTTCCATATTCGGTATCTATATTCTCGAGTTTGAGACTCCACCCAGGAGTGGTAACAACTTGCCAATACCTACCTTCTCAAGCCCCTTCTGTGTCTTGTATTTTTCAGTGGTAGCACTCCTCATTCATTTAAACCCCAATGAATAATAGCCTCACCATTTTAAAGATTCTCAACAACTCAACCTTTTTAGCCCAGGAAACTGCCTAATGAACCAACCTAGTTACTTGCTGCACCAACATGCTGACTTTATGTTTCATACATAGGAACACTCCTTTTCAGGAAGTCCCCTCCATTAAATAACAGCCTGCTTTTTGATTCTCAGAGTCATCGACAACCTCGAATGTGTATTTCACTTAGCTCCCGCCGTCAGCCTATCAATGCAGAATGTAAATAACTGATTCTGGATTAGTGGTGCTGGAAGAGCACAGCAGTTCAGGCAGCATCCAAGGAGCAGCGAAATCGACCTTTTGGGCAAAAGTCCTTCATGAAGGGCTTTTGCCCGAAACGTCGATTTCGCTTCTCCTCGTATGCTGCCTGAACTGCTATGCTCTTCCAGCATCACTAATCCAGAATCTAGTTTCCAGCATCTGCAGTCATTGTTTTTACCTTGTAAAATCTAATGCCATTCGACTGATATTTGTGATACTCCAGCAGATAGACCTTGATCATGAAGATCCATTAATCCTGACTCTCTGATCTCTATGTGTTAACCAATCATCATCCCATGTTACCACATTAGCCGTCATCCTACGAACTTCAGTCTTGTGTAAGAACTTTTATTCTGTACTACTTTGTGGAAAAGCTCTGGAAAGCCTGGTTTCTACCTAATCCACCTTATCAAGTCCGCTTGTTACATTCTCTGGCATCTCCAGAAGTTCTTTGCATGATTTTACAGGGCAAAGTATAATTTCCCTTTCACAAAACTACACTGACCCTGCGTGAAGCTTTTCTAAATGTCTATGCTGGCCAGATTTTCCAAATTTAGCTCATTCCATCTGGTTTCAATTGGCCCATATGCCTCTAACTGTTTCCCATTCATGTTTGTCCAAATGAGTTTTAAATGTTGCAGCTGTACATGCATCTACCACACTTCCTCTGGCAGCTCATTCCA
This sequence comes from Chiloscyllium punctatum, assembly GCF_047496795.1. Taxonomy (NCBI): domain Eukaryota; kingdom Metazoa; phylum Chordata; class Chondrichthyes; order Orectolobiformes; family Hemiscylliidae; genus Chiloscyllium; species Chiloscyllium punctatum. The sequence continues at coordinate 2,286,571 of NC_092756.1, forward strand.
TACACACACCACCCACTGTGTAAAACTGTTGCTCCTTCGTTCCTTTTAAATCTTCCGTCTTTCACCTTAAGCTATGCCTTGTATGTTTGAACTCCCCCATCCCGTCGAAAAGACCGTGGCTATTCACCCTATCCATGCCTCTCATGATTTTATAAACTTCTACAATGTCACCCCTCAACCTTCTACACTCCAGTACTAACTTCAAGAACAAACATTTAAAGATAAGCACTGGAGTTTTCATGTGTTTGACTTCTTATTGATATTAGTAAACGTTCCTTGCTGTTTTAGAATTTTGTAATGTGGAGAAAAACAAATAACAATATTAAGTTTAGGCTGAGTATTGTTTTACTGCCATGTTTGATATCGTGTCAAATTAAAAGGGTTGATGATCTCGACAGTGAAAACGTAATTATGGCCAGATCTATATAATGTCACATAGTCAACATTCTCCCTCCTGGCCTCCCTTGTGTGATTGTGTCTTATTTATCTTGCACTCAGTAGAGAGAATCCCTTTCCCCAGCCACGTCTTAATTTAAACCCGTTCGTTATCATCTTCTTGTTCACCACTGTTAAAAGCCAGCTTATTTTTGCCACACCCTCTTTTCCTTGTCACCCATCCCCCACCTCTGGCAAGCGATTAAAAATCCCAGTTTCCAATCCTTTTCAGTTCTGAAGAAGTGTCACACTGGGCTTGAAACGCTAACTCTGTTTCTGTCTCTGCAGATGCAGACAGACCTGCTGAGTTTCTCCAGAAATGAATAGTTACAGAACAAATTTTCAATTAAACAAATAAGTATGGATACTGCAAATAAATGTACAAAAATTGCTGGAGAAACTGAGAGCTTTGTAGAGGGTCACTGAACCTGAAAGTTTCACTCTGCATTCACTTCAGGAGATGCTGCAACATCGTCTGCAGTTTCTTCAGCAATTTCTGTTTTTGAACAATTTCCAAAGAAGTATGTCAAAGATGCTCAAACTTCCGTAGGGCCTCCCTCCCACCCTCCTCCTCTAACCTAACTTTAAAGTCCACAGGTTATTGACTCAGTGTTCTTGTTTTTGGAGACAGTGTACAGTCATGGCAGCGCAGGCGGTGGAATGTTCCTCCTGCAGGATGTTTGAGGTAGGGGTGACCACCGATACTCCTGCCGACTTCGTGTGCAGGAAATGCAGTCAGATCCTGATCCTCACCGAACGAGTTAGGGAACTGGAACTGGAGCTGGATGAGCTGAGGATTATTCAAGAGGCTGAGAGGGTGATCGATAGAAGCTACAGGGACATAGTTACGACAGAGAACAGAGGTAGCTGGGTAACAGTTAGAGGTGGGAAGGGGAAGAAACAGGCAGTGCAGGGTTCCCCTGTGGTCGTTCCCCTAAAAAATAAGTATGCAGCTTTGGAAACTGTTGGGGGGGACAGCCTTGCAGGTGTAAGCTGCAGTGAAGGGGTCTGTGGCTCTGAGATTCAGAAGGGAAAGGGGGAGAAGAGGAGAGCGCTAGTTATAGGGGACTCTCTAGTTAGAGGGACGGACAGGCGGTTCTGTGGACATGAGCGAGACTCTCGGCTGGTTTGTTGCCTCCCGGGTGCTAGGGTCCGAGACGTCTCGGACCGTGTCTTCAGAATCCTTAAGGGGGAGGGTGTGCAGCCAGAAGTCGTGGTACACATTGGCACCAACGACATAGGTAGGAAGAGGGGTGGGGAGGTCATTCAAGAGCTCAAGGAGTTAGGCTGGAAGCTAAAAGCTAGGACAGACAGAGTCGTCATCTCTGGGTTGTTGCCGGTGCCACGTGACAGAGAGGCAAAGAATAGGGAGAGAGTGCAGTTGAACACGTGGCTGCAAGGATGGTGTAGGAGGGAGGGCTTCAGATATTTGGACAATTGGACTGCATTCTGGGGAAGGTGGGACCTGTATAAACAGGACGGGTTGCACCTGAACCAGAAGGGCACCAATATCCTGGGGGGTAGGTTTGCTAGCACTCTTTGGGGGGGTTTAAACTAATTTGGCAGGGGGATGGGATCCGGACTTGTCGTCCAGCAAGTAAGCTAGCTGTGTGTCAGGATGTCCAAGACTGTAGGGAGGCTGTGGAGAAGGTAGCACTGACAGGGACTACTTGCGGACACAGAGATGGGCTCAAGTGCGCATACTTCAATGCAAGGAGTATCCGAAATAAGGTGGGTGAACTTAAGGCGTGGATCGGTACCTGGGACTACGATGTTGTGGCCATCACGGAAACATGGATAGATGAGGGACAGGAATGGCTGTTGGAGGTTCCTGGTTACAGATGTTTCAGTAAGATTAGGGAGGGTGGTAAAAAAGGAGGGGGGGTGGCATTGCTAATTAGAAATGGTATAATGGCTGCAGAAAGGAAGTTTGAGGGGGATCTGCCTCTGGAGGTAGTATGGGCTGAAGTCAGAAATAGGAAAGGTGCAGTCACCTTGTTGGGTGTTTATTATAGGCCCCCCAATAGCAGCAGAGATGTGGAGAAACAGATTGGGAAACAGATTTTGGAAAGGTGCAGAAGCCACAGGGTCGTAGTCATGGGCGACTTCAACTTCCCAAATATTGATTGGAAGCTCTTTCGATCAAGTAGATTGGATGGGGCGGTGTTTGTGCAGTGTGTCCAGGAAGCTTTTCTAACGCAGTATGTAGATTGTCCAACCAGAGGGGAGGCCATATTGGATTTGGTACTCGGTAACGAACCGGGACAAGTGGTGGGCTTGTTGGTGGGTGAACATTTTGGTGATGGCGACCACAATTCTGTGACTTTCACCTTGGTTATGGAGAGAGATAGGTGCGCACAACAAGGTAGATTTTACAATTGGGGGAAGGGAAATTACGATGCTGTAAGACAGGATTTGAGGAGCATACGTTGGGAGCATAGGCTGTTAGGGAAGGATGTGGTGGAAATGTGGGACTTTTTCAAGGAGCAGATACGACGTGTCCTTGATATGTATGTACCGATCAGGCAGGAAAGAAATGGTCATGTGAGGGAGCCTTGGTTGACGAGGGAGGTTGAATGTCTAGTAAAGAGGAAGAAGGAGGCTTACATAAGGTTGAGGAAACAAGGTTCAGACAGAGCAGTGGAGGGATACAGGATAGCCAGAAGGGACCTGAAGAAAGGGATTAGGAGAGCTAAGAGAGGGCATGAAAAATCCTTGGCGGATAGGATCAAGGATAACCCCAAGGCATTCTATGCGAATGTGAGAAACCTGAGAATGACGAGAACGAGGGTAGGTCCGATCAAGGACAGTGGTGGGAGACTGTGTATTGAGTCGGAAGAGATAGGAGAGGTCTTGAACAAGTACTTCTCTTCAGTATTTACGAACGAGAGGGACCGTATTGTTGAAGAGGAGAGTGTGAAACGGACTGATAAGCTAGAAGAGATACCTGTTAGGAAGGAAGATGTGTTGGACATTTTGAACAACTTGAGGATAGACAAGTCCCCCGGGCCTGACGGGATATATCCTAGGATTATGTGGGAAGCAAGAGAGGAAATTGCAGTACCGTTGGCAATGATCTTCTCGTCTTCACTGGCAACTGGGGTGGTACCAGGGGACTGGAGAGTAGCGAATGTTGTGCCCCTGTTCAAAAAAGGGAATAGGGATAACCCCGGGAATTACAGGCCAGTTAGTCTTACTTCTGTGGCAGGCAAAGTAATGGAAAGGGTACTGAGGGATAGGATTTACGAGTATCTGGAAAGACACTGCTTGATTAGGGACAGCCAGCACGGATTTGTGAAGAGTAGGTCTTGCCTTTCAAGTCTTAGTGAATTCTTCGAGGAGGTGACCAAGCATGTGGATGAGGGTAGAGCAGTGGATGTAGTGTACATGGATTTTAGTAAGGCATTTGATAAGGTTCCCCATGGTAGGCTTATGCGGAAAGTCAGGAGGCATGGGATAGAGGGAAATTTGGCCAATTGGATAGAAAACTGGCTAACCGGTAGAAGTCAGAGAGTGGTGGTAGATGGTAAATATTCAGCATGGAGTCCAGTTACAAGTGGAGTTCCGCAGGGATCAGTTCTGGGTCCTCTGCTGTTTGTAATTTTTATTAATGACTTAGAGGAGGGAGTCGAAGGGTGGGTCAGTAAATTTGCAGATGATACAAAGATAGGTGGAGTTGTGGACAGTGAGGAGGGCTGTTGTCGGCTGCAGAGGGACTTAGATAGGAGGCAGAGCTGGGCTGAGGAGTGGCAGATGGAGTTCAACCCTGCCAAGTGTGAGGTTGTCCATTTTGGAAGAACAAATAAGAATGCGGAATACAGGGTTAATGGTAGGGTTCTTGGTCAGGTGGAGGAACAGAGGGATCTTGGGGTCTATGTACATAGATCTTTGAAGGTTACCACTCAGGTGGATAGAGTTTGTAAGAAGGCCTATGGAGTATTATCGTTCATTAGCAGAGGGATTGAATTCAAGAGTCGTGAGGTGATGTTGCAGCTGTACAGGACTTTGGTTAGGCCACATTTGGAGTACTGTGTGCAGTTCTGGTCGCCTCACTTTAGGAAAGATGTGGAAGCTTTGGAGAGGGTGCAGAAAAGATTTACCAGGATGTTGCCTGGAATGGAGAGTAGGTCGTACGAGGATAGGTTGAGAGTTCTCGGCCTTTTCTCGTTGGAACGGCGAAGGATGAGGGGTGACTTGATAGAGGTTTATAAGATGATCAGCGGAATAGATAGAGTAGACAGTCAGAAACTTTTTCCCCGGGTACAACAGAGTGTTACAAGGGGACATAAATTTAAGGTGAAGGGTGGAAGGTATAGGGGAGATGTCAGGGGTGGGTTCTTTACCCAGCGAGTGGTGGGGGCATGGAATGCGCTGCCCGAGGGAGTGGTAGAGTCAGATTCATTGGCGACCTTTAAGCGGCATTTGGATAGGTACATGGATGGGTGCTTAATCTAGGATAGAAGTTCGGCACAACATCGTGGGCCGAAGGGCCTGTTCTGTGCTGTATTGTTCTATGTTCTATGTTCTATCCCATCCAAACTGGAGCGCTGTACACTGGGGACTGAACGATTATGCATGGTGCACAAGTTCCTTGATTCTGAAACTGCATAGGAATGGCATCATTGACACTACGGACATCTTAATCATGGTCAGGGAGAAAAACAGAGGGAAGCATATTCACTTCGAACACAGAAGATGGCATCGCGGATGAAACGTTGTTGAGTGGATGAAACACCTCACCTTCCTCATGATGCCCACAGAATCACAGATGCCAGTTTTCTATCAATTCGATTCGCAGCACGTGAGATGAAGAAACAGCTGAACACAGTTGATGCGACAAAGGCAATGGGCCCTGACACCATTCTTGCAATAGGACTGAAGACTTGTGCTGCACAACAAGCCGTGTCCCTGGGGAAGCTGTATCATTCCAGCTCCAACTCTGACATCTCCCTGGCAATCTGGAACATTACTCAACTATGTCCAATCTCCTAAGAGGGGAATAACTACAATCTGACCATTTACCTCCCCTTTAGTCCCATCACGAAAGTCAAATTAGTGGGAATTCTTTTTGACAGAGGTTTCAAGCAGCAAAAACTAACCAGGCCAGTGTGGTTTCAGATAGTCCCCATGTGCAGATGGTGCTGTTGTGGAAATGTAAATAGATTACTAATCAAGACCAGGCTAATGGTCTGGCAGCTCGTGGAAGTTAAAAGTAATTAATAAAATTAATTAAAATCTGGTGTCAGTAATAGTGATCTTGTGTCCAATGTTGATTGTAAACATTGATCTTCTTCACCAATATACTTTCAGGAAGTGAATCTCCCTTGCTATCCTGGTGTGGCCTAAAAGTGACTCCATAGAAGTATGATCACTTTTTCAATGGTCTCTAAATCTGCTCAGCAAGACACACTATTGTATCAAACTGCTCCAAGGTCTGAAAGGATATAACCGGACAGAACACACGGCCGCAGCCTCATTATCGGAAAAGGGAATGGGAAAAACAGTCCTGTTGACCCTGCAGAGGCCTCCTTCCTAACATCTGACAGCTTGTGACAACATTTACAGAGCTTTCCCACAGACTGCACAGAAACATTGGGAAAGGAGGAGGTCATTCAACATATTGAGCTTCCCCCATGCTAATGCATGACCAAAGGTCTCCTCAATGGAGTTTTCCCCAAACACTGTTCATTTCACTGAATATGTTTAAACATTGTGAAATATAAAATTGGAACTGCTGCAATCCCTTCGGTCCATCAATTTTGTGGCACCATTCAATATACAGGCAGTTCTCCGATAACACGCATTTATTAAATATGAAATGGCTGTGGCCCCTTGTTTTAGGCATGCTAGCCCGGAGAACTATCATCCCTGCTTCCAATCTGTCTCTCCCTGTCAGAGTTTTATATCTCACTGAGATCTCCACTCATTTTGCTAAAACCCATGGAATACAGGCACAGTTGCCCCAAACCCTGCTCCTACAACAAGCCCGTCATCCCAGAGATCAGTCTGGTCGTGCTTCACTGCACTCCCTCAATGTCAGGTTTGTCCTTTATTAGGTAAGGAGACCAAAACTGCACACAATATTGCACAATGTTCAAGGTGAGGTCTGACCAAGGCCCTGTACAGCTGCAGTAAATGACCCTTACTCCTGCGTCCAAATCTCCCTGAAATGTATGTCAATACACAATTTATTTTCCTAACTGCTTACTGCTCCTGCAACATTGCTTTCATTGACTGGTCTACAGAGAGATCAAGATTATTTTCAATGTTACAGCTCCCCACTTGCTGGGTCTATATGCACTGGTCAGCTTGCCAAAGCCATTCACAGTGTTGACTTCCATGTTCAGAACTCACTGTCCTACATGGACTCAGAGGGCTGCACAGAAATAAATAACAATGCAGCTTAATTTCCTTTATAGAGCAACATTTGTTCAACAAATCTCTTTTCAAATGATAGGCTGACATTCTATTGTTCCCATCAATGTACACAACATCACATCGCTCCCAATGATCTCCATCTGTCAGGTATTTGCCCAGTCGCTCCACTGTCACAAACACCTTGGAGCTTTTTTTACATCCTCCTCACCCACTCACAAGCTGACATCGTTTAGTGCTGTCAGGGGACTTCGGAATATTGCATTTGAGCCCCTCAACCAAAGATATGATGTGTACTGGGAATAGCTGGATTCCAAATCCTGATCCTTGTTATATCATCCAAGCCTTCCGTTCAAAAATCATGGTTTTATTCCTTATCAGTGTTTCTTGCCAGCTCTCCCATTCTAAAACCATGACCGTATATTAGCCCCAATCCCACAGGATTCGAATTTGCACGAAAGGCTTGGGGCTTATCAAAAATCTTTCTGAGATTTCAGTCGTATTGAATTGATACCTTCTCCATAATTTTGCAAAAAGCCACTTTCTCAAATATGATGCCCATTTCATAAATCTCTGTTCACTTTGTGTATACCCATTACGTTCAATCCAATACTTTCTCTAAAACTGTTCGTTGCTAATTTCATTCTATTCCCTTTTTCTCACCAGACTAAAGTTCCATAGTATTGCTAGGAAGTTTATTTTTGATTTGCTTTCTGCTGTGAAGACATAACTGAAATATTTTTTTCATTGTTCTGCTATTTCACTGTCCTCAATTATGCGGTAACAGACTGTAAGAAAGCTGCACCTTTTTCTTTTCATTTTGCCAACGATATATTTTCAGAAGATATCAGAAGTTCGCTCATAAAAGTTTTGATAAGATATTATTCAGAAATCCATCAAATCCTATCTTAAACTCGGCAATGATTGACCTTCCACAACCATACAATCACAGAAGCACAGACTCTGTACCATCAGAAATACAGCACGGTCTACATTAGCCCTACTTTCCGACACAAGGCGTTTAGCCGTGAATCTTATGGCATTTCAAGTGCACAACCGTGTATTTTCTAATGGTTGTGAGGTTATCATAACAACTCCCGTCTCAAGAAGCGCATTCCATACCCCAACAACTCTGTGTGAAAAACACTCCTCAAATCCGCACGAAACTTCAAACATTTCACTTTAAAATTGTGGGCCTTTGACTAAAAGGAACAGCTGCTGTTTATCCACCCTGTCCATGCCCCTCGTAATCTTATCCTTCTGAAGCACGGCCCCCTCAGCCTTCTTTCCTCCAAACTAAACAACCCGAGCTTATCCAGCCTCTCTCCATGGCTGATAAGCCCCATCCCAAGGAACATCCTGTTGAGTCCCCTCCGTACCCTCTCGAGTTCAATCACATCCATCCTGTAATGTGGTTCCCTGAACTACACACAGTATTCCATCTTGGTCAAAAAAACATTTGGCATAGCTCTGATAATCTATGCTTTGATGTATAAACGCTGTGTTAACTGTCCCCTATGCTTTCCCAAATTTGTATTAACCTGTCCATCACATTCAGGGATGTGTGGAGAAGCACCCTCTGACCTTCCTAGTGAGCTGCCATTCATTGAGTCCTCCCCCGTCTGGTTCCTTCTTGCAAAGCATATCACCTCACATTTATCAGGGTTACATTCCATGTGCCATTGATCCACCCATCTGACCATTCCATCTGTATCTTCCAGAAACATAAGACTTTCGTTCTCACTGCCAACCACCCGGACAATCATTGGCTGAAACACAAACTTACTTATCACCCCGCCCCACACCTCACCCATATTCACAGCTGCATTATTTATGATTACCACAAGAAATAAGGTTAAAAATCGCACAACATTGGCTCATAGTCTAACATGTTTATTCAGAGGCACGAGCATTCAAAGCGATGTTTCTTCAGCAGATGTTTGTGCACTTTGATGAAGAAGCAGCGCTTCGAATGCTCGTGCATCTGAATAAACCTGTTAGACTGTAAGCTGGTGTTATGCGATGTTTGCCATTGTCTACTCAATACCAACACCAACACCTCGGATAACAAATATTAAGGGGCACAGCACTGATCCCCGGGGTACACCATTGGACACTGGCCTTCAGTCACACAAACAGCCTTCTACCTCTACCTCCTGTCTCCTCCCACTAATGTTGATTTGGCTGTAACTTGGCAAGTCTTAACGAGTCCTAATTGTTCCCTCAATATTCTGTTTCGCTTGTCACACTTGCAGATTATCTGGGGATACTCCCTAATGTTACCCTGCCAGCAGCAGGTTTCCATGCCCCTGTGTTTGTTAGTCCCCTCCAAGTGAAGAACTTCCTCCTTATTGCAGTCGTAACTGGTCTGTCCCAGCTGATTACATTATTTGCCTTGAATGTGGATTAGAGAGCCAGGGAAGTATTCTGTTAATTTCCAACTTGTCATATGTTTTGTGAATGTTCTACATTTCACGGTGACCCACCTCTCATTCTTTGAAGCGCTGGAGAAAATAGGCCGAGTTTCCTCATCAGGCAATCTCGCTATCTGAGGGATTAATCTGGAAAATGCACATTGCACATCCTCTGTTGTCAGTATATTTTTTTCTGAGATTCGTTCAGCAAAACTGTTCGCAATACTCCAGGTACAGTCCCATCAACACGCTGTGAAACTGCTTCAACATGCCTTTACATTCATGTTCTGACTCTCTTAAATGAAGGCGAACCAAACTCTAACTTTCCACTTACATATATTCCTCCAAATACCCTTCACATTCATTGCATTTACGAACTCATTATTTGAGTTCTTCTAGAAATCCTTCCGAAAATCCAACATATCCCACTTCTAGTGGTTCCCCATTATCTATGCTATAAGAACATTTCAAGCAATTCCGAAGTTTATCAAATATGATATCTCTATCAGAAATGCATGCTGATTCTCTCCATTGTTGCTGTTAATTTCTAAATATCAAAAATCTCATCCTGTGTAATAGATTTCAAAAATTTCCCTACAGATGTCAAGTTAATTGGTCTGCAGTTCTCCACACTCTGTCTTTTTCCTTTTGAAGCTGTTTGGATCCCTTCCATTCATCTATAGTGCTTGGATCAGGTTTACTAACTTCCATTTATCTACAATAGTTTCTGCCCTCTGCAGAATATACAGGAAAATAAAACACAGTCATCGACAGTGCAATTAATACTACTATTGCTGATTTATTTCTGACATTTTGATAGGAAGTACATCTGTCTTAGCAATGCTCTTTCCAGCTGCACTACCTTGTTCCTGATTTTAATTGACTTTATGTCTTTAGCTCCATGAGTCCGATATGATCACTCTGTATTACTGGGGGATTTTCTGGATATTCTTCCAGGAAGAGAGATGCAATGTAACTGGTTGGTTTTTTTTTGGCCATTTCCCTGTTCCCCACAATTACCTCTCCTCTCCCGATTCCAAATTTCCACATGTGACCTTGCTTTTATTTTGTTTCCATTGAAATATAGATCGCAGATTGATGCAGTCTTTGTGTTCCTTTTCTTAGCATGTATGTTCTCTTTTTGATTTCCTTATCAGTTTCATGGCCTTCCTTTTTTGGATCGTTAATTTCTGAGAATTCTCAGGTTTCCACAATAGCTGGCATTCTTCTGAAGTCACTTCCTATGATTAACATGTTATCTAATTTGTTATGTTAACCATCATTGAGTCACTTTCTCACTCTTTAGTGTTGGTACCTGAAATAAATAGATGTATGTTTCAGACTTTGCGTTATTTCTAAAAACTCCTGGTCCTGACCAGTTATATTCAGGAACACCGCAGGAGGATGGGAGAATAGAGAAGAAATTGCGGGAGCACTGGTTGGCTCTTTTCTATCATCGCTGATGGAAGAGTGAGAGCCTGGACGACTGGAGGGTAACAAATGCTGAGCTGTATTCAAGAAAGGCTACAAAGATAAACCTGGGAACTAAAGACCAGTGAAACGAAATTCTAGTGGGTAGGTTACTTGAGAAGATTCAGAGAGATTGGATACATATGCATTTGGAAAGACAGGGTGTGGTTCAGAGTAAGATGAGAATAGTGCTGGAAAAGCAGAGCAGGTCAGGCAGTAGACGAGTAGCATGAAAATTGATGTTTCGGGCAAAAGCCCTTCATCAAATTCAGCACAGGAGATTGTGCTAGGCAGATCATGATTCACAATTTTGTTGGAGTTCTTTAATGAAGTGGCCAGCAACGTTGAGGAGGTCCGAGTGGTATACGTAATCTCGGTGGATTCCAGTAAGGCCTTCAATAAGGTTCCACATGGTACGCTGCTCTGGAATGTTAGATCGCATGGAATTGAAGGGGACCTGGCAAATTAGGTACAAAATTGCCTTGATGGTAGGTAGCAGAGGGTAATACTAGAAAAATGCTGGTCAGACTAGAGGCCTCTAACTTGTGGAATGCCTCAGAGGTTGGTGCTGGGACCATTACATATTGCATATAACTGTGATTTAGATGAGAATATACAGGCATGATTTGTAAGTTTGAAGACGGCACGAAAACAGGCGGCATCACGGAAAGTGAGGAAGCTTATCAGAAATTACAGTTGTATCTTGATCATCTGGAGAAGTGGGCTGAGAAATGGCAAATGGATTTTAATATAGATCCGTGTAAGTTCTTGCATTTTAGAAAGTCAAATCAAGTTTGGAGTTTCAAGGTGAATGGTTGGGTCCTAAGGAGTGTAGTGGAACAGAGGGACCTTGGAATTCAGGTGCATGTTTCTCCGAAAGTTGATTCACAGGTCGACAGCACAATGACGAAAGCTTTTGACACACTGGCCTTCAGCAGTGCATATCACTGAGTTTCGAAATCAGGGAATTATGTTGCAGTTAATAGGATGCTGTTGAGGCCATACTGGTAGCGTAATGTTCAGTTTTTTTTTTCAATTTGCTATAGGAAGTGTGTTATTAAATTGGAAAGACTGCTGAAGACATTTACAAGGATGTTACCGTCTCAATGGTCTGAATTATAGGGAGAGTTTGGACAAGCTGGGATATTTTACTTTAGCCTGTATGAGGTTGAGGGGGATCTGACAGAAGTGTATAAGATCATGACAGGCATGGACCGAATGAATGTATCAGTCTTTTTTCCCAGGGTTGGGCAATCACCGACTAGAGGGCATCAGTTTAAGGATAGAGGGTAAAGAGGGGAAAGACTATAAGAGAGCCTGAGGAACAACTGTTTTACACACAGGCTGGTACACACATGGAATGAGCTGCCAGCGGAAGTGGTTGAGACGGGTACATTTAACAACATTTAAAAGGCATTTGGACAAAACACGGATAGAGAAGGATTAGAAGGATATGGAGCAATGGCAGGGAAATAGGGTTAGCGTGGATGGACTTTTTGGTCAGAATAGACTAGTTTGAGCCGAAGAGCCTGTCTCCGTGCTGTCGGACTCTATGTCTCTAGCAATCATTGCTTGTCTCCCAATGAATGTTATGTTGTATTTTCCCAATTCACTGAAGCTAACTTGACCCTCCAGCTTCCAGTCTTCCATGATGTTTAACCAGAATGTATGTTGTATACAGGAACCGTGTAAAGTGCACCTTATTAATGCCACTATTCCTTAAAAGAGCAAGGTTATACATTAGCCCGGCTGACCACATGACACCAAATCCAAAATCACCTGCTCTCTAGTTTGCTTCACAACATACTCTTCAATCCACCTCATATACACTTATTTTTCACAACATGAGCAGTCACTTAGTTAATGCAGTTTAGATGCAACTTGAAACCGTCCAATAAATCCAAAACCAGAGATGTGTATGGAGACGTGCATCACTCTCGGGGAGAATTTCTATGAGATTGAATTCACCTAAAATAGGGAATGATCACCGACCTGAATAGAACTGAGCTGTAGGAATACGGGAAACCGACATAGGAAGGGAGCTATGTTTACTTCTGTTCTTCTCTCACAGGATGTATGCAGACCTAGTCAGGGCAGCATGTTATGCTGACCTTGAATTGAGTGTTTGGTTCAGCTGTTCCACAGGCCAGCAAAGAGTAAAACACATTCCTGTAGGGTTGTAGCATTACAACATAGGATAAATTATCCTGCTTAATTTGAAACCAGCAACAGGGAAAAGTTTTATCCACTGCATATTCTGTGACAATTCTAGACTCCAAAAATATTTAAAGTAAAATTAACAACTTTATTTCTGAAAGTATAACAGGGAATAATAGACGAACGTCTGTTTACAAATTCTTCCTCTAACCTATCTTTTACCTCCCCCACCCCCACGATACTCGTCCAGTTCTACTTCTAATTAAGACCTACAAAACAAAACTTCCAATCTCAAAACCAAGAAACTTTCAGTTGTTCTCTATATTCCTGTCTTCTTTTCTTCTTTGGGATTCAGCTTTACCAGTTACTACTCAATAAAGGTACTGAGAGGAGAGCTATTTTTCAGGCAATCGTTGCAGGCTGGCGACTTGGCAGCTCTCCTCTCAACTGTTCAATTTCCAAAAGACTTGTACCCCCAAACCATTGGATCGTGTCATTGGCTTTTAAGATTCTCAATATACTAAATTCAAACTTGATTGGAGGTGGGTATTTTGAGGTGTAATTCAAGCTGTTTGGCTGAATTTATTTTTGTCTTGAGACAATGAGCTAATCAAGTTGTTCAACCAAATGTTACACTAAATCTATTTTTCAAAACACTTGGTACTGTCAGGTAATTATTGTTGGCTTTTAATTCTTTTAAAGGTGCAGTACACCCACATGTTCATCACAGAAGTCACACTGAAACCTGACTAGGGAAGAATGACACATTGACTTCCCTAAAGGACTTGGGGCAAGCAGATGGGCTTTTAGAGCAAATGAAAATAGTTACTTTTAAATTCCACCAATCTCCCTCATGGGATATCAACAGAGTATTATTCTGTGGCTCTCGAATATGAGTCAATGGCTTGAACACCATAAACTGTTGTCCCGTTTGTGCAGAGAATAAGTTAAACATCCTGAAGAGCAATTATTTAGTGATGAACATGTGGTTAGAAGGAACTTGAAACTGTTGCATCCGGATTAAACAAACGCACAAATCATGGTTTATTCAGAAGTTGCACTGAAACTGAGAACAAGACTGGGATATCATGACGGTGGTATTGGATAGGGTTGGTGAGTAGGGAGGAGCTGGAGATGTAAATCTGTGAAGGACAAAATGGATTATGGAGTTTGAGAACATTCTGGTTCCTTCTTGCATATCAGTGAGTAATTTATAAATAGTAGTTTGATACTTATAATTTAGAAGGAAAGGAGTTTTTGTTTAGAACTGAAGACGTTGTCTTGTACTTTCCAAAATTTATATATCATGAGCAGAAATTCAGTCCAACCCGGTTTAGTAGACAAATATAATGACTTACCAGGAACACCAACTATAGCGAGGATGGGATAGTAACCACCGTGAATAATCCAAACGATATCCTGGATCCGTGATGCTAATGATATCCAAGGCAGCGAAAGATAGTAAAGACCCGAGGATAAACTCCTGTCTGTTATTACAATGTTCCAGTCTAATTATCTCAGATTCTGATACATTGTTGAACCATTCCAGTCTAATGATCTCAGATTCTGATACATTCTTGGAACATTCCAGTCTAAAGTTCTCAGATTCTGATACACTGTTGTACCATTCCAGTTTACTGACCTTAGATTCTGATCCATTGTTGGAACATTCTAATCCAAGGTCCTCACATTCTGAAACATTATTGTAACGTTCCAGTGTAATGTTCTCAGATTCTGATCACTCCCCCCCGCCTTCCTCTCGAGCAGTTGATCCCTGTTAGTGCTGTCAGCGATGCTCCTACTCATACTATGGGATAACACATTGACAGAGCCCATTTATCATTCAACGATAGAAACTCTCCACTGGGATAATTAGGATCCACGGAGATTGACATTAATCACAGTCACTGAACAAATATCTCCAGTTAACCCCTTTCAATTCAATATTGGTTTTATTAAAATTAAAAAGAATGTTTAAAATTTGCATATTTGGCATGGAATATGTGGGGGTTACTGAGGGAAGGAATATTGGAGATGGTAGATTGAATGCATGTAATCATTCAATCTGCCTTGTATATGGGAGTAATGACAAAGGATTGTCAGAACATAAACAAGTTTCTCCATTTATAAATGGAAACATACAGTCTATAACTACTGATCATTGATTATAGTGTCAGTAAAATATGGAGAGAACGTTTCTTGTACATAATCTGACAGGAAAATGTACCTACTACAGCATGAGTGATAACACACACAGGACATGGATATGTTAACAGAAAATATGAGGGCAGGTGAGGGTCTTGCTGTTAATGTTATCGATGTCAATCAACTGTGATTACGTACCATTCACTGGATTTCAATTGCAGTGTGATTATGATATTGGGGGCATGGCTGCTGAGACTGGAGGGAGGGAACATGATAATTCCCAATCATCAGTACTGAAATGTGACTCTTTATAAATCATTTGAAGATCAAATTCCAGAATACAACTCCAATGAGTAATGAGGAGAGCCAATATTAACCATACAACCAGAAGACATTGGAGCAGAAATTTGGCTATGAGGCCCATTGAGCCTGCTCCACCATTCAATGATGGCTGTAAAGCTTCTCAACCACATTCTCCCGCTTTCTATCTGTAACCCTTGATCCCCTTTACAGTCAACAATCTAACTGTCTCAGTCTTACATATACCCAATGATCTGGACTCGACTGACTTCTGTGGCAGTGAATTCCATGGATTCACCACTCTCTGGCTGAAGAGGTTTCTCCTTATCTCTGTTCGAAAAGGTCTTCACTTTACTCTGTCCCCTTGGGTACTAGTGTCTCCTACTATTGCATATATCTTCCCAATATCCACTCTGTCCCAGGTCATTTAGTATTCTGTAAGTTTCAATTAGGCCTCCTAACATTCTTCTGAACTCTGTTAAATAGAGACCCAAAGCCCTCAAATATTCCTTATATGCATGCCCGCTTTGCATGTTTGCACCATTCTCGTGGATCTCGTCTGAAAACACTCCAGGACCTGTACATCTTTCCTGAAATATGGGACCCAAAACTGCCCACAATAATCCAAACGTGACATGACTAAAGCCTTGTAGAGCCTTAGAAGTACATTCCTGCTTTTATATTTCAGCCCTTTAGAAACAAATGCCATCATTGTCTTTGCCTTCCTAACTACTGACAACCTGCAGGTTTACCTTTCAGGACTCCTGGACTAGAACTCCACAGTCTTTTTGCACGTCAGACCTCTGAAATTGCTCGCTTTTACAACAAAGTCCATGCCTCTATTCATCCTGGCAAAATGCTTTCCCACACTTTTCCACATTGTACTCCATCTGCCACTTTTTTGCTCACTCTCCAAACCTGTGAAAATCCTTCAGCAGGTGAAAGTGAGGACCGCAGATGCTGGAGATCAGAACCAAACATTTTGGCCATAGAAAAGCACAGCCTGTCAGGCAGCATCCGAGGAGCAGGAGATGCGACGTTTCAGGCAGAAAGCCTTCATCAGGATTGTGGGGTGGGCAGAGAGGGGCAGAGATATAAATGGGAGGGGCTGGGGCTGGGAGGAAGTTAGCTTGGAAGGCGATTGCTAGATGAAGATTGGTGGTGATAGTGATAGGTCAGAGTGGAAGGTGGAGTGGATAGATGGGAAGGAAGATGGACAGGTAGAACAGTTCAAGAGGGCAGTGCTGAGTTGGATAAGGTGGAGGGAGTGGAGATGAGGAAACTGGTGATATTGTCCTTGATATCGTGTGTTGGAAGTGTCCCAAGGCAGAAGATGATGCGTTCTCCCTTCAGACGTCAAGTGGCTAGAATTTGGCAGCAGAGGAGGCCAATACCCTGCAAGACCTTGGTGGAGTGGGAGGGGAAGTTGAAGTATTCAGCCACAGGGCAGTGGGGCTGTTGGGTTTGTGTGTCCGAAAGTGTTCCCTGAACCGTTCTGCAAGTTGACGTCCTGTCTCTCCAATGTACAGGAGACAAGGAGCAATGGACAGACGAGATGAGATATTTGGATGCACAGGATTTTCTCTGCCTGATGTGGAAGGATGCTTTGGGGCCTTGGGTGGAGGTAAGAAGGGAGATGTTGGCACAGGTTTCATACCTGTTGTAGTGGCAAGGGAAGGTGTCGGGTGGTGGGGAAGGTGGCTTGGTAAGGTTACGTGGACCTATCGAGGGAGTATGTGAGGGAATGGTCTCAGCAGTATGATGATAGGGGTAGGGAGGGAAGTATATCTCTGTTGGTGAGGTCTGACTGTTGGTGGCAGAAATGGCAGAGCATGATGCGTTGTAGCCTGAAGTTGGTGGAATGGATGGAAAGCATCAGAGAGGTTCTAACTTGTTGTAGTTGGAAGGGTGGAGTACAAGGGCGGAGCTGCGGGAAGTTAAGGAGATGCGCTCGAGCACCCTCCTGCAGCCGAACCACCTCTTCAATGCTACCTGTCCCTCTATCTATCCTTGCACTGTTTGAAAGCTTAGCCAGAATGCCCTCAGTTCCTTCATATTGATAATGAATGCACAAAGTGAAAAGTTGTGGTCCCAACCCTGAGTCTTGTGGAACACCACTTGTCACTGGCTGCCATCCTGAGAAGGACACTTTAATCCACATTCTCTTTCTGTCAGACAGCCAAACTGATATCCATGCAAGCTCCTTGCCTCTAACACCATGGGCCCAAACCTTTCTCAATAGCATCATGCATAGCACCTTTTCAAAGGATTCTTGAGGTGCAGATGGATAACATCTATTGGTATTCCTTGATCTAATCTGCTCATTACTCTCTCAAAGTATTCTAGCCGGTTTGTCTGGCATGTCTTCCCTTTGATGAAACCATGCTGACTCTCTTCGATTTTACCAAAGACCTCCAAATATCCAGAACTCCCATCCTTCACGATGGAATCCATGATGTGACCCACAACCAACCATTCTGCTAATTAGTCTGCAGTTTTCCATCTTGTGCCTAACTCCCTTAATAAACGGGGTGTAATACTCGCAATTATACAGCCATTTGGCCCTTTCCTGATTTCAGTCATTCCTGCAAGATTACACATGCACTAACTCTTCAGCTCTCTCCCGTTCAAATCTGGGGTGTAGTCCATCTGGTCCAGGTGAGGTATCCACATTCAGGCCATTCCGTATTCTAGCATGTTCTTCTTGGCGATGGCCACCATATTCAGGACTATCCTCTCACTATCTTGAATACTTGGGAAATTACTCCTGTATTCCACCATGAAGGCAGATGCAAAATTCCTCAGCCATTTCTTTGTTTCCCACTACTGTCTCTCCAGCATCATTTTCCAGTGGTCCATATTCACTTTTGCCTCTCTTTTGCATTTTATATATCTAAAGAATCTCTTCCAATTTCCTTTATATTGCTGGTTAGTTTACCCCCATATTTAATCTTTGCCCACCTTATTTATTTTTTCTTGTTTTCTGTTGGTTCCAATTCTCCAGTTTCCTTCTGCCCTTCACCGCATTATATGCTTGCTTTTTTGCTTATATGCAATCCCTGACTTCCCTTGTTAGCCCTGGTTGCCTCATCCTCCCTGTACCATACCTCTATTACTCAGCATGAATCTCTGCAGTGACTCTTGGATTAATCTTGGAATCACCAGCCATTGTTGCTCCCCTGTCATTCCTGCTAGACCCCTGTCCCGGTCAATTCTACCCAGCTTCTCCTTTATGCCTCTCCAGTTGCCTTTATTCAGCTGAAATATTGTTAACTCTGATTCTACCTTCTCTCTCAAATTGCAAATTAAATTCAACAATGTTCTGATCACTGCTTCTGAAGTTTTCCTTCACCTTAAGCTGCCTTATCTAGCCTTCATCATTAAATCCAGTGTCATCTGTTCCCGAGTGTGCTCCACCACATGATGCTCCAAAAAGCCATCCTGTAGAAATTCCTCAAATTACTTTTCTTGCGATCCACTACCAACCTGGTTTCCCATTCCACTTACATATTGAAATCCCCCATATACACTGTAACTTTGCCTTTCCTACAGATCTTTTCTATATCCTGGTGTATCTTGTGCCCCAGCTTCTGACTACTCTTTGGAGGCCTGTGCAAGTCTCCAACTGTGGTTGTCTTAACTTTGTAGTTCCTCAATTCTACCCACGCAGATTCTACACCATCCGACTTTACTTCCTTTCTTACTATTGATTTAATTTCATTTCTTAATAATAAAGTAAACCCACTCCCTCTGCCACCTAACTTTTCGATAGTATATATGTCCTTGAATATCCTGATCCCCTTGCAGCCACCTCTCTGTGATGCCCATCACGGCATACCTATCAATTTCAATCTGTGTCACAAACTCATTTACTCTATTCCTTATACTGCTCGCCTTCAGATCTAACCCTTCAATCTTGTATTAAAGGTCTCTCCTCTCATTGTCATTTGTTTGTCCAGTGTGCTGAAAGTTTAATTGCTTACACTTTCCATACACAACTGTCCTATTTGCATCTGTGCTGGAGATTTT
This sequence comes from Chiloscyllium punctatum, assembly GCF_047496795.1. Taxonomy (NCBI): domain Eukaryota; kingdom Metazoa; phylum Chordata; class Chondrichthyes; order Orectolobiformes; family Hemiscylliidae; genus Chiloscyllium; species Chiloscyllium punctatum. The sequence goes on from NC_092756.1 coordinate 2,305,896, forward strand.
AATAACCTCTCCTGAGCTCTGTACACTTACCTCCTCTTTTCTAATTAAACCCTATAACAGAACCCCCAACCCTGCCAACGCACACACAATATGATCAGTTTAGAGCTCCATCTACAGCCTTAGTTAAGATTCACTTGGACTCTGGTCCCAGCACGGTTCATACGAAGACTGTCCTATCGGAACAGATCCTTTCTTCCTCAGTCATAAAATGTGTTTATTTAACACAAAATGCAGGGACAAGAAAAAAAACCATTTCTGCACATAGCAAAACATGAAAACTACAAAGAGACAAGTCTGTTAAAATACACTTACAATGTGGAGCTATATGAATTGAAAGGTGAATTACAAAACCACGGACGAGGTGTTCAAGCTTTATCAGTCATTATTTGACCCACAGCTGAAATGCTGATTTCCCCTCAGTCAGTGATCCCCTCACTGAGATTCTCTCGCCCTGTCTCTATCACAGTGTCTAGAAGCACTACAAGTTCTTGTAAACTCAGAATATTTAAATTAATTCACCTTCTCCCTGGAACCAATCTATTGCTATTTTGGACCTTGGTCAGCCGTCAGCAACCCGGCTCTGTGAAATTATTGGCGATAAATGATCTGGGATGACAGGTGCTCACAGTGCTCACAGGGTACGGCACCAGACAAAGGGCTTGCAGTCTGTGGGAGTTCTAAATAAAATGTCTGTGTATTTGTCCTCATGCTGTTTTCTGATCTAACTTCACACTCACCTGACACCCCTTGCTCTCACTCACTCTGTCGCTCCGTTTCCTATCCATTTCTTTTCTATCTCTTGACTTCCTTTTTCTCTGTTAACTTCTCTCTCTCTCTCTCTCTCTCTCTTTCTCTCTCTCTCTCTCTCTCTCTCTCTCTCTCTCTCTCTCTCTCTCTCTCTCTCTCTCTCTCTCTCACACACACACACACACACACACACACACACACACACACACACACACACACACACACACACACACACACAGTTCTCTCAGTTTTCAACTTGTGTTGGAGAGCTCGTCGTTGTACACTGTGTTAAATGGCCTCCTTCAGTGCTCTTATTAATTCTGAAGCTCTCTGACCCACAATAAAGACTTTAGGTGCCTGGAGAGACAAGCTGATCCTGAGACGGACACAGTGCAGAATCATCCTTTATCTCTTCCTGTTGTCTGATATGCAGCGGCCTTGAAATATCTGTTCAAACAAAATAGATTGAAATTCGAGCAGGCGGGAGGACGTTCACGAGATGATTTTGCTGTCAGGATTTAACAAGCAGTTCCCACATATAAAATGTGGATTTCCCTGATAGCAGCTCCTCCCAATTGACACGTCCTAGCTCTGCCTGATACTGACGTAATTTGCCTTCCGCCAATTCAGTAGCTTCACACAAGATACTGAATTATCCATGTTCGTAACTATCTTAAGTCTGAGAGAGCTGTGATCACTCTTCCTAATATTGTATCCGATTGAGAGGTCAGTTACCTGACCAGGGTCATCAGCCAAGGTCCAGTATGGCTCATCCTCTCGTTGGTCTATACACATACGGTTGCAGGTAAGAAATTCTGCCCCGTCTAAGCCTCTTGCGCCAAGGGACCCCCTGTCATTATTGGGGATGCTAAAGTGACTCACTATGACCACTCACTTTTTAATACACCTTTCCTTAATCGAAGTACATATTCGTGCTGGATTAGTGGTGCTGGAAGAGCACAGCAGTTCAGGCAGCATCCAAGTACCTTCGAAATCGACGTTTCGGGCAAAAGCCCTTCATCAGGAATAAAGGCAGTGAGCCTGAAGCGTGGAGAGATAAGCGAGAGGAGGGTGGGGGTGTGGAGAAAGTAGCATAGAGTACAATGGGTGAATGGGGGAGGGGATGAAGGTGATAGGTCAAGGAGGAGAGGGTGGAGTGGATAGGTGGAAAAGGAGATAGGCAGGTAGGACAAGTCCGGACAAGTTATGGGGACAGTTACCGAGCTGAAAGTTTAGAACTAGGGTGAGGTGGGGGAAGGGGAAATGAGGAAACTGTTGAAGTCTACATTGATGCCCTGGGGTTGAAGTGTTCCGAGGCGGAAGATGAGGCGTTCTTCCTCCAGGCGTCTGGTGGTGAGGGAGCGGCGGTGAAGGAGGCCCACGACCTCAATGTCCTCGGCAGAGTGGGAGGGGGAGTTGAAATGTTGGGCCACGGGGCGATTTGGTTGATTGGTGCGGGAGTCCCGGAGATGTTCCCTAAAGCGCTCTGCTAGGAGGCGGCCAGTCTCCCCAATATACAGGAGACCGCATCGGGAGCAACGGATACAATAAATGATATTAGTGGATGTGCAAGTAAAACTTTGATGGATGTGGAAGGCTCTTTTAGGGCCTTGGGTAGAGGTGAGGGAGGAGGTTTGGGCGCAGGTTTTACAGTTCCTGCGGTCGCAGGGGAAAGTGCCAGGATTGGAGGTTGGATTGTTTGGGGGCATGGACCTGACCAGTGAGTCACGGAGGGAACGGTCTTTGCAGAAGGTGGAAAGGGGTGGGGAGGGAAATATATCCCTGGTGGTGGGGTCTGTTTGGAGGTGGCAAATATGATGGCGGATGATTTGCTTTATGCGAAGGTTTGTAGGGTGGAAGGTGAGCGCCAGTTGCGTTCTGTCCTTGTTACGGTTGGAGGGGTGTGGTCTGAGGGCGGAGGTGCGGGATGTGGACGAGATGCGTTGGAGGGCATCTTTAACCACGTGGGAAGGAAATTTCCAGTCTTTAAAGAAGGAGGCCATCTGGTGTGTTCTGTGGTGGAACTGGTCCACCTGGGAACAGATCCGGCGGAGTCGGAGGAATTGGGAATACGGGATGGTATTTTTGCAAGAGGTAGGGTGGGAAGAGGTGTAACCCAGGTAGCTGTGGGAGTCGGTGGGTTTGTAAAAAATGTCAGTGTCAAGTTGGTCGATATTAATGGAGATGAAGAGGTCCAGGAAGGGGAGGGAGGTGTCAGAGATGGTCCAGGTAAATTTAAGTTCAGGGTGGAATGTGTTGGTGAAGTTGATCAATTGCTCAACCTCCTCGCGGGAGTACGAGGTGGCGCCAATGCAGTCATCAATGTTGAGGCGGAAGAGGTGGGGAATGGTGCCAGTGTAATTACGGAAGATCAACTGCTCTATGTAGCTAACAAAGAGACAGGCATAGCTGGGGCCCATACGTGTGCCCATGGCTACCCCATTGGTTGGGAGGAAGTGGGAGGGTTCAAAGGAAAAATTGTTACGGGTGAGGACCAGTTCAGCCAAACGAATGAGAGTGTCGGTGGAATGGTACTGTTGGGGACGTCTGGAGAGGAAGAAACGGAGGACTTGGAGGCCCTGGTCATGGAGGATGGAGGTGTAGAGGGATTGAATATCCATGGCGAAGATGAGGCGTTGGGGGCCAGGGAAACGGAAGTCTTGGTCGAGGTGGACGGCGTGGGTGGTTTCTCGAATGTATGTGTGGAATTCCTGGATTGGGGGGATAGGACAGTGTCGAGGTAGGTAGAGATGAGTTCAGTGTGGCAGGAACATGCTGAGACAATGGATCGGCCAGGTGGTCAGGCGTGTGGATCTTGGGAAGGAGGTAGAACCGGGCAGTGCGGGGTTCCCGCACTGTGAGGTTGGAAGCTGTGGATGGGAGATCTCCTCAGGTGCTGAGGTTCTGTATGGTCTGGGGGATGATGGTTTGGTGATGGGGGTGGGGTCATGGTCGAGGGGGCAGTAGGAAGAGGTGTCCTCGAGTTGACGTTTGGCTTCAGCGGTGTAGAGGTCAGTGCGCCATACTACCACTGCGCCGCCTTTAACCGCTGGCTTGATGGTGAGGTTGGGATTGGAGCAGAGGGATTGGAGGGCTGCGCGTTGTGAGGGTGAGAGGTTGGAGTGGGGGAGGGGGGTCGACAGGTTGAGGCGGTTAATGTCCTGGCGGCAGTTGGAAATGAAGAGGTCGAGGGCAGGTAATAGGCCAGCGCGGGGTGTCCAGGTGGATGCAGTGTGTTGGAGGTTGGCGAAGGGGTCCTCAGAAGGTGGGTGGGAGTCCTGATTGTGAAAGTAAGCTCGGAGGTGGAGGCGACGGAAGAACTGTTCGACATCACGGCGTGTATTAAATTCATTGATGCGTGGAAGGAGGGGGATGAAGGTGAGTCCTTTGCTGAGGACTGATCGTTCGTCCTCACTGAGGGGGAGGTCTGGGGGGATGGTGAAATCTCGGCAGGGCTGGGAGCTGGGATCTGGTGTGGGTGTAGAGCTGGGAGTGGGGGCGGAACCTGTAACTGGAATGTGTGTGATGGTGGGGGGAATCATCCCACACGGACTCCAGACCACTTTTAAACCAGCTGAGTTCGGACCCGAACAGGACAAATAGTACAGACTACAGATTCAAAAACACCAGCAACAGTTCTCCTTCAAGATTCTCTGCTCCACGCTTGCAACAATGCGCCGGCACCTAACCTCTCTACAGTCAGCCCTGCCCCAGCTGAGGGCCAAACTCTCTCAGAATTGCAAAGGACCCACTCTGGACTGCATCCTCAGGAGAATTCATACTCTCAACAAACAGTATTTCATTTCCATCTCAAACATCAAAAACTGCAAGTACAACAAACTTTTATCCACCCACCTCCTTAACCAGCGCTCCTCAAACATTCCAGAAGATTCCCCTGGCCTCGGAACCTATTCCACCATTAGCAATGTGGCTGATGCATCTTCCACCCCCACGCTGATTGATGATGTCACTTCCGCACCCATCATGGCCACTCCTACAACCACTTCCACCCCTCACAATTCCTCATGCATCACACCTGACACCACTTCTGCCCTTCACATCATCGCTGATGCCACATGCTCAGTGACTCCCGCCACCCCTACTGCCGTGGGCACCACCACTTCCACCCACACCAGCGCCACTCGCCTGCATTCTGCTGACATGCCCACCACAGACCCCACTGTCACTATCCCCACCCCCCAGAACCCCGAGGGGAACACTGCCCCTGCTCATGACTCCACCCCCATTCCCCCCACCATCACACCCACTCCAGTTACAGGTTCCGCCCCCACTCCCAGCTCTACACCCACACCAGATCCCTGCTCCCAGCCCTGCCGAGTTTTCACCATCCCCCCAGACCTCCCCCTCACTGAAGACGAACGATCAGTCCTCAGCAAAGGACTCACCTTCTTCCCTTTCCGTCCACGCATCAATGTATTTAATACACGCCGTGATTTTCAACAGTTCTTCCGTCGCCTCCACCTCCGAGCTTACTTTCACAATCAGGACTCCCGCCCACCTTCCGAGGACGCCTTAAAAATTTTTCCTTTGAATCCTCCCACTTCCTCCCAACCAAAGGGGTAGCCATGGGCACACGTATGGGCCCCAGCTATGCCTGTCTCTTTGTTGGTTACATAGAGCAGTTGATCTTCCGTAATTACACCAGCACTACTCCCCACCTTTTCCTCCGCTACATTGATGACTGCAGTGGCGCCACCTCGTGCTCCCGCGAGGAGGTTGAGCAATTGATCAACTTCACCAACACATTCCACCCTGACCTTAAATTTACCTGGACCATCTCTGACACCTCCCTCCCCTTCCTGGATTTCTCCATCTCCATTAATGACGACCGACTTGACAGTGACATTTTTTACAAACTCACCGACACCCACAGCTACCTGGATTACACCTCTTCCCACCCTACCTCTTGCAAAAATGCCATCCCGTATTCCCAATTCCTCCGCCTCGGCCGGATCTGTTCCAAGGAGGACCAGTTCCAAATGAGAACACACCAGATGGCCTCCTTCTTCAGAGACCGCAAATTCCCTTCCCACGTGGTTAAAGATGCCCTCCAACGCATCTCGTCCACATCCCGCACCTCCGCCCTAGACCCCACCCCTCCAACCGTAACAAGGACAGAACGCCCCTGGTGCTCACCTTCCACCCTACAAACCTTCGCATAAACCAAATCATCTGCCGACATTTCCGCCACCTCCAAACAGACCCCACTACCAGGGATATATTTCCCTCCCCACCCCTTTCCGCCTTCCGCAAAGACCATTCCCTCCGTGACTCCCTGGTCAGGTCCATGACCCCAAACAACCCAACCTCCAATCCTGGCACTTTCCCCTGCGACCGCAGGAACTGTAAAACCTGCGCCCAAACCTCCTCCCTCACCTCTATCCAAGCCCCTAAAGGAGCTTTCCACATCCATCAAAGTTTTACTTGCACATCCACTAATATCGTTTATTGTATCCGTTGCTCCCAATGCGGTCTCCTCTACATTGGGGAGACTGTGCGCCTCCTAGCAGAGCACTTTAGGGAACATCTCCGGGACACCCGCACCAATCAACCAAACCGCCCCGTGGCCCCACATTTCAACTCCCCCTCCCACTCTGCCGAGGACATGGTGGTCGTGGGCCTCCTTCACTGCCGCTCCCTCACCACCAGACGCCTGGAGGAAGAACGCCTCATCTTCCGCCTCGTAACACTTCAACCCCAGGGCATCAATGTAGACTTCAACAGTTTCCTCATTTCCCCTTCCCCCACCTCACCCTAGTTCTAAACTTTCAGCTCGGTAACTGTCCCCATAACTTGTCCGGACTTGTCCTACCTGCCTATCTCCTTTTCCACCTATCCACTCCACCCTCTCCTCCTTGATCTATCACCTTCATCCCCTCCCCCACTCACCCACTGTACTCTATGCTACTTTCTCCACACCCCCACTCTCCTCTAGCTTTTCTCTCCACGCTTCAGGCTCACTGCCTTTATTCCTGATGAAGGGCTTTTGCCCGAAACGTCGATTTCGAAGGTACTTGGATGCTGCCTGAACTGCTGTGCTCTTCCAGCACCACTAATCCAGAATCTGGTTTCCAGCATCTGCAGTCATTGTTTTCACCTCGTACATATTCGTTCCTCCATCGCTCCGTGGCTGTTGGAGGGATTATAATAAGGCAGTGCTTGCAGCCATCTTATAATTGAGCTTTACCCATATTGCTGCAGTGGATGATCTCTCCTGTATGTTCTCTTCAAGTGCACGTGTAAAACAACTCGTCCACCTCTTTTACCTTCCTCTCCATCTCGCATAAAACAACGAAATCATGGAATGTTGAACGGCCATTCCTTTCCTCCGCTCAACCAAATCTCTGTAAACCCGCAACATCATCGTCCCATGTATGGTTTCAGGCTGTCAGTTCATCGGTCTTACCCATAATAATTCTTGCATTGAAATAAATACACTTCAGCCCAACTCCATCAGATCCTGACCTGATATTTGGTTTGAGTTTCCCTGACGTAAATTCTCCTCGACTATTCTTTGGTAACAGGAGATTACAAAAGACTGTCAGTAAAGCAGAAAATATTGTAAACAGACAGTTTCAGGTTCCTCCCTTGTCCCTTCAATCTGTACATTGCATCACACACTGTCCACTTCCAATAAACTGCTGGATGCTTATTTTGCTTCAAACAATAGTCTCCAGCCTCTCACTGCACATTATTCAACTCCCTCTGGACCCATTGGATTGATTGTTTTCTGATCCCTCTCTCAACCAAATCTCTGTAATATTTATATCATAGTTATATATACTCATTCAAACTCCAAGCTCCAAGCTCATCTGTCTTGCCTGTCATACTGCTCACATTAAAATCAGCATAGTTCAGACTGCCAGCCCGATTGTGTTCACTCCCCTCTGCGAGGTTGTTGGTGGCTTTAGCTGTACTGGGATTAGTCTATAACTCCTCTTCAGTCACTGTGCTTGTGGACATACTGCTCTAGTTCCCCCAACGTCCCCCCACCACCACACTCGTTTAAACACCCCTGAGTGACAATAGCAAACCTACCTGCCAGGAGATTGATGACAGTTCACGTCCATCTTGTGTATTTCATACTGACCCAGGAATCTCAATTACCCACATAACGGTGATTGCTGCCAGTTCAGATGCATCCCGTCCTTCTTGTGTGTATCCTGTCGGGAATCCCAATGATCCACATATTGGAGATTGCTGCCAGTTCTGATGCATCCTGTCCTTGTTGTGTATATCCTACCGACCCTAGAATCCCAATGATCCACATATTGCAAGTGCTGCCTACCCTACCAGCTCTTTGGCCATGTTTTTAACTATACTGCCTTCCTATTCCTAACCTCACTGGCACGTGGCATACTCTAGTCTCTTCAACATTAAAATATCCTTTCAGCACAACTCTGGCAAGTACCTTTACTTTAAAATGGATGGACTTGGCAATAAAAACTTAAGTGTGATCTCATTTACCAGAAAGGTGGAGCCCAATGAATCAGTCGCAATGACCATAGGGTCTGATATCTATCACCTTCACCAAACCTGTGTGACAAGGTATACATATGGAGCATCTTTTTGTAGATGTATGAGGATAAACAGAATTAGCCCTAAAGACCAGAAAATGTCAGAACAGATGGCTGCCATTCTGCCTGTTTACTCTGCTTTGCTGTTCAATTGGATTATAGCTATTCTGTTCTTTTAAATGGTAGGGTCTTTACCCTGCATCCCTAGCAGTTCAGAACGTGCCCAGTGTCTTTGAGCGCTCCCTGTGTAAGGAGCATCCAGTACCAGGCGATGGGGTGTGGGGAATCCCGGGGTGGCTGGATGAAAGGCTGCATGCAGTGACGGATGGACTCAGGGATTGAGAGAGACAGAGAAGGTAATCAGGAACATGCACTCACAGAAGGAGCTGGGCAAGATTCCCAAGCACTCGTGGAGCCCGAGCACCCTTGCCACTTTTACAATAACGCCGTCATATTTGCAGCAATTCTCCATCAAACACAAGCAAATGTACTGTAGATAGCATAAACCTGAAACAAACACAGAAACATATTGTGAACATTGTAGACGTTTCTGTTATTAGAAGGGTGTTCAGTGTTCGATAACTTATTGTTGCTGTGTGCTGTGATAAATTGCATCTGTTCTGTTAAATTCAACAATACTGGTGTAACAGGATCAATCCTTCGAAAATACCAAACTGAAAATGGCAATCAATTGAGAGACAGTGTACTCCCGCCACATGAGACTGACATATAGCTGTTTGTATTCAACGTTTAATGGAATACTGGCCGACACTGAATCCTCCCATTGTTCATATCACAGAGGTTGCCATTGAACAGAACGTGAAGTCAAATCAACATACAAATACAAGGGTTACAAGAGCTGCTCAGAGACAAACAATTCTGCACTGAAAAAATAGACCACATGACCATAACAGCATGAGATATTGCAATAGATTGAGCCCATTCAGCCCATTCCTTCGCTGTGAAACTGTGTCATTTTATCATAGTCTCTATGAGTAGTGGACTAATCTTCTACACACTGACTGATTACTGCAAAGATTGATACAATCAGTTTCTATCAGATGCCTCGCCTCCCATTCTTCAAAATTCCATCGAGTACACACACTGCCGCTTATGACAAGCCACCATCCCCAGGATGGATCACCTCCAACACCAGTTGATCTTTTCCCAGAGATATTGCCCAAAATAGCTTCCAATATTCCAAATGCCGTCTGACCATTGCCCATTACAATACTCAGCAGTATGACTCCTCTCTTTAATTCTAGATCCCTTGAAATGAATGCGAACATTGCATTTGCTTTCCTAACTGTCAACTGAACCTGCTCAGTAACCGTAACAGAGGACGAGGGTTTCAAAATCCTTTTGTGCTTCAGGTTTAATGGATCCTATTAGAACATAGTGTCTGTCTCTAGTCCGCCTACCAAAGTGCATACTCTCACACGTGCCCATATTATATTCCATCAGCAACGTGTTTGCCCACAGTCCTAAACTGTCCAAGTTTTTCTGCAGTCTCCCTACTTCATTAATATCGCCTGCCCATCCAACCATCACTGTAACAACTCGAAACTTAGCAAAAATGCCCTCAGGGCTTTTGTTCAGGTGGTTCATGTAAATGGCACTTCCTGACTCCCTAAGGACTGTGAGAAAGTGAGGACGGCAGATGCTGGAGATCAGAGATGAAAAATGTGTTGCTGGAAAAGCACAGCAGGTCAGGCAGCATCCAAGAAGCAGGAGAATAGATGTTTCGGGCATGCTCCCTTCTTCCGGAATGAGATAAGTGTGCCCAGAAGGCTAAGATATAAGGTAGGGAGGAGGGACTTGGAGAGGGGCGTTGGAAATGTGATAGGAGGAGGGAGGTTAAGGTGATGATGATAGGCCAGAGAGAGGGTGGGGGCGGAGAGGTCAGGAAGAAGATTGCAGGTTAGGAAGATGGTGCTGAGTTCGAGGTTTGGGACTGAGACTAGGTAGAGGGAGGGGAAATGAGGAAGCTGGAGAAATCTGAATTCATCCCTTGTGGTTGAAGGATTCCAAAGCGGAAGATGAGGCGCTCTTCCTCCAGCCGTCGTGTTGCCATGGTCTGGCGATGGAGGAGGCCAAGGACCTGCATGTCCTTGGCGGAATGGGTGGGGGAGTTGAAGTGTTGAGCCGCGGGGTGATTGGGTTGGTTGGTCTGGGTGTCCCAGAGGTGTGTTATGAAACGTTCCACATGTCGACGGCCTGTCTCCCCAATATAGTGGAGGCCACATCGGTTCCAGCGGATGCAGTAAATAATGTGTGTGGAGGTGCAGGTGAATTTGTGGCAAATCCCTTGAGGCCTTGGAGGGAAGTAAGGGGGGAGGTGTGGGCGCACGTTTTGCATTTCTTGCAGTTGCAGGGGAAGGTGCCGGGAGTGGAGGTTGGGTTGGTGGGGGGTGTGGACCTGATGAAGGAATCACGGAGGAAGTGGTCTTTTCAAAACACTGACAGGGGAGTAGAGGGGAATATATCCTTGGTGGTGGGGTCTGTTTGGAGGTGGCCGAAATGACGACGGATGATACGATGTATCTGGAGGTTGGTGGGGTGTTAGGTGAAGGCCAATGGGGTTCTGTTGTGTTGGCAGTTGGAGGAGTGGGGTTCAAGGGCGGAGGAGCGGGATGTGGAGGAGATGCAGTGAAGAGCATCGTCGACCATGTCTGAGGGGAAATTGCGGTTTTTGCAGAAGGAGGCCATCTGGGTTGTTCACTCTAGGAACTAGTCCTCTACGTTGCAGATGCGGTGGAGGCGAAGGAATTGGGAATATGGGATGACGTTTTTACAGGGTGCAGGGTGAGAGGAGGTGTCGTCTAGGTAGCTGTGGGAGTCGGTCGGTTTATATTAAATGTCCGTGTTGATTCGGTCATCCGAGATAGAAATTAAGAGCTCGAGGAAGGAGAGGGAGGAGTCTGAGAATTTACCTGGACCGCCTCAGACTTCTCCCTCCCCTTCCACCTATCGTATTTCCAACGCCCCTCCCCCACGTCCCTCCTCCCTACCTTTTATCTTAGCCTGCTTAGCACACTTTCCTCATTCCTGAAGAAGAGCCCATGTCCGAAACATCGATTCTCCTGCTCTTTGGATGCTGCCTGACCTGCTGCACTTTTCCAGCAACACATTTTTCAGCTCTGTGTTTGCTCACGTGCAAGGATGATAGTGGTTTTCTTGAAGCAGGCTGGGATGTCGGCTTCAGGACGGAGAGGTTGAAGTTGTTTGTAAATACCTCTGTCAGTTGGTCCTTACAGGATCTGAGTGCTCAGCGTGGAACACTCTCCAGGCCTGTCGCTTTCCTTGACTTGACCTGCAGGAAGACTGATCATGACTGCCATGGTGACATCAGGCACAGGTGCATCGGAGGCTCATGCCCGAAACGTCAATTCTGCTGCTCCTTGAATGCTGCCTGACCTGCTGCGCTTTTCCAGCAACACATTTTTCAGCTCTGATCTCCAGCTTCTGCAGTCCTCATTTTCTCCTCGTGAGAAAATACGTGCAACATTCCTTAATGACTCCCCCACAGTGGCTCTGACCTCAATAAACGTGAAGTGCTTTGAGACGCTGGTTATGGCCCACATCAGCTCCAGTGTCCCAGCCTGACCTGCTATCCTATAATGTGCTGACTGATGTAATGGGTCCACAATGGATGCCATATACCTGCCCTGCCCTCATCCATGAAACATCTGGACAACAAGGATGCATACACCAGACTCCTGGTCATTGACTACAGCTCCACCTTCAACATCATTATCCCCTCCAGACGTATCTCAAAACTCCGTGACCTTGATCATGGATCAACCCTCTGCAACAGGATACCCTGGTTTCTGACACACAGACCACAATCCGTGAAGATAGGTATCTGTACATTCTCCACAATAAAACTCAACACTGAAACTACTGGAGGATGTGTTCTCAGCCACCTATTGTACTCTCCGTGCACCCACAGCAGTGTCCTCATCCCCTACTGTACTCCTTGTACACACATGGCTGTGCCCTCAGCCTCCTCCTGCCCTCCCTGCACTCCCATGGCTGTGTCCTCATCCCCATACCCTACTCCCTCTCCTCCAATATCTCTGTCTTCACACCCTACTGTACTCCCTGTACACACGCGGCTGTGTTGTCAAATTCCAAACTTCGCCAGCTACAAGTTCGCTGATGACATCACCAAATCAAGAGGGATATCAAACAACGATGAGTAAGAATACAGAAAGGCGATTGAGGGCTTAGTGGCATGGTGTAATGATAATTGCCTCTCTCTCAAATTCGGAAATAGTAAGGAACTGATCATTGAGTTCAGAAAGAAAGGACAGGAACACACCGTCATCTACAACAGTGGTTGAGGCAGTGCAGAGCATCAACTCCCTCAGAGTGACGATAATTGATAACCTTCCCTCGTCTTCTTGCAAAGGTGTGACAGTCAAGAAGGTTCAATAACGCCTCTTCTTCCTCAGGAGGCTCAGGAAAATCAGCATGTACTTCTTCGACAGATACACCATTGAGAGCATACTGTCTGGGTGCATCACGGCTTCATACAGCAATGCTCTGCCCAGGACCGCAAGAAACTGCAGAAGTTTGGGTGCACAGCCAATCTCCCAACCATCACCTCTACTTACACGGCTCGTTGCGGCAGAAAGGCTACCCACATCTAGAACAAAGAACAAAGAACATAGAATAGTACAGCACAGAACAGGCCCTTCAACCCACGACGTTGTGCCGACCATTGATCCTCATGTATGGACCCTCAAATTTCTGTGACCATATGCATGTCCAGCTGTCTCTTAAATGTCCCCAATGACCTGATTTCCACAACTGCTGCTGGCAACGCATTCCTTGCTTTCACAACTCTCTGTGTAAAGAACTCGCCTCTGACATCCCCTCTGTGGTTTCCGCCTACCAGCTTAAAACTATGACCCCTCGTGTTAGCCATCTCTGCCCTGGGATATAGTCTCTGGCTATCGACTCTATCTATGCCTCTCATTATCTTGTATAATCTGTCAGGTCCTATCTCCTCCTCCTTTTCTCCAATGAAAAAAGTCCGAGCTCAGTAAACCTCTCTTCATAAGATAAGCCCTCCAGTCCAGGCAGCATCCTGGGAAACGTCCTCTGAACCCTCTCCAAAACACCAACATCTTTCCTATAATAGTGCGATCAGAACTGGACGCAGTATTCCAAATGCGGTCGAACCAAAGTTTTATAGAGCTGCAACAAGACCTCAGGACTCTTAAACTCAATCCCCCTGTTAATGAAAGCCAAAACACCACATGGTTTCTAAACAACCCTGTCCACTTGGGTGGCCATTTTAGGGGATCTATGTACCTGCACACCAACATCCCTCTGTTCCTCCACACTGCCAAGAATCCTATCCTTAATTCTGTACTCAGTTTTCAAATTCGACCTTCCAAAATGCATCACCTCGCATTTATCCAGGTTGAATTCCATTTGTCACCTCTCAGCCCATCTCTGCATCCTGTCAATGTCCCGCTGCAGCATACAACAGCCCTCGATACTGTCAACGACACCTCCGACCTTTGTGTCATCTGCAAACTTGCTGACACATTCTTCAATCCCCTCATCCAAGTCATTAATAAAAATTACAAACAGTAGAGGCCCAAGGAGAAAGTCCTATGGAACACCAATCACCACTGACTTCCAGGCAGAATATTTTCCTTCTACTACGACTCGCTGTCTTATGTTCGCTAGCTAATTCTGTATCCAGACAGCTAAGTTCCCCTGTATCCCATTCCTCCGGACCTTCTGAATGAGCCTACCATGGGGAACCTTATCAAATGCCTTGCTGAAGTCCATATACACCACATCCACAGCTCGACCCTCATCAACGTTTCTAGTCTCATCCTCAATGAACTCGATAAGTTTTTTTGAGGCATGACCTGCCCCTCACAAAACCGTGTTGTCTGCATTTAATCAAGCCATGCTCTTCCAGATAGTCATAAATCCTATTCCTCAGAATTCTTTCTAACACCTTACAGACGACAGACGTGAGACTTACTGGTCTGTAATTGCCGGGGATTTCCCTATTTCCTATCTTGAAGAGAGGAATTACATTTGCCTCTCTCCAGTCCTCAAGTATGATTCCAGTGGAGAGCGATGCAAAGATCTTCACAAGTAGTAAAGCAATTGCATTTCTCATTTCCCAAAGCAGCCGAGGACAAATCTGGTCCAGGCCTGACGACTTTTCAATCCTAATGTTTGACAAAATTTTCAGCATATCAGCTTCCTCTATCTCTCTCCATTCCAGCATGCACACCTGCTCTTCAAACGTTTCATTCACTATAAAGTTCGTTTTTTTCGTGAAGACAGAAGCAAAAAAACACATTTAGGGCTTCCCCTACCTCCTCAGACTCCACACAGAAGTTCCCTATGCTATCCCTGATCGGCGCTACTCTTTCTTTGACCATTCTCTTATTCCTCACATAAGTGTAAAATGCCTTTGTGTTCTCCCTAATCCATTCTGCCCAGCCTTTCTCATGCCCCCTCTTGTCTCTCCTCAGACCATCTTTAAGGTCCTTCCTCGCCTGCCTGTAATCCTCTAGAGCTCAGCTTGACCTTAGATTCCTCCATCTTATGTAAATTACCTTCTTCCTTTTGACGAGAAGCTCCACCGCTATCGCAGATTCTTGAGGGAAGGGAGACAGGAAATAGCTCGGGCATTCACAGATATCGTTGTACCATTTTTGAACACAACTGTGGTCCCGGAGGACTGAAAAGTTGTTGTTTAAGAAGGGTAGCATGAATAATCAAGTTACTTATCGACCAGTGAGCCTATCATCAGGGGTAGGGGAGCTGCTAGAGAAGATACTGAGGGATAGGGTCTTTTCTTATTTGGATGAAAATGGTCTTATCAGTGATTTTACAAGATGGTTACGTGGAGGGAAGGTCATGTCTTACCAACTTAATAGAATTCTTTGAGGAACTGACAAAGTTGATTGATGAGGGAGGTACTGTAGATGTCATGTACATGGACATCAGGAAGGCGTTTGGTAAGTTTTTCCATGGTCGGGTTATGGAGAAAGTGAAGTCACATGGTGCCCAGGCTGTGCTAGCTACATGGATAAAGAACTGGCTGGGCAACAGGGTACAGAGCGTAGTAGAGTAAGGCAGTTTCTCAAAATGGAGAACTGTGACCAGTGGTGCTCCATTTAAGATGTTTCCAGAAAGTTACATGAATGGGCAGGGAGCAAAGGGATACAGACCCTTAGAAAATTGGCGACTGATTTAGATCGAGGATCTGGATCAGCGCAGGATTTGACCGCCGAATGGCCTGGTGTACTGGAATGTTCTTTGTTCTAACATTACCAAAGACCCATCACATGCCTGTAAAGATCTCCCACAACCTCTTCCATCAGGCTAAAAGATACAGAAGCTTGAAAATACAGATCAACTGGTTCAGTAACAGCTTCTTCGTGACTGTTGTTAAACTGATGAATAGACTCTCTAATCTTAGATAATGTTGATCTTGTTTATGTTGATCTCGCCTAGCGCATGCGCTGTGCAGCGTAACCTATATGCCTCTCAGACATGTTTTACACCCATCGTTCTGTACATCCTTGTTTACTATGATCTGCCTGGACATCTTGGTACAGGTCAAAATAAATCCTCACCTCCCTCCTCCCAGCTCCCCCCAGTGCTCACTCCCAGCTCACTCCGGTACTCACCCCCAGCTTCTCCTATATCCCCCAGCTCGCTGTGACCCTATCCCCAGCTCCCCGTGTCCTTTGTGTATCCCCCTGTGTATCTCTCCCTGTCTGTTTCCCTCTGTTTTCCTTTTCCCTGCCTTCTGTTTCTTTCCCTGAACCTATTACCTCCCCTTCTCCCTGTCCATGTGACTGTTTGTTTCCTTGTTTTGTTTCTTTTCTCTCTTTGACTGATTGTCCATCTGTTTCCCTCGCTGTGTTCTCTCTCTCCTTCCCTTCGTATTTGTCTCTTTCTCCCTCGTTGTGATGGTGATGGCTTCTCTATTCGTTTGAAGCCGGTGATGTCTCATTGGTTCGATGCTGGCAATATAATTAACTCAACTGGGTTTTGGTATCGAAGACATAATTTAAAATTACTGGTTAAATTTCAATTGTTGTCAAAACAGCAACCAGAACATGGGTATCCATTTCACAGC
Organism: Chiloscyllium punctatum; assembly: GCF_047496795.1. NCBI lineage: Eukaryota > Metazoa > Chordata > Chondrichthyes > Orectolobiformes > Hemiscylliidae > Chiloscyllium > Chiloscyllium punctatum. Next base: position 2,322,315 of record NC_092756.1, read on the forward strand.
CAATTGGTGAATCTAACTATTTTAGAACAACCCGTCTCCCAATGTTCTGTGCACAGGCAACTGAAAACATTCTAGTCACGTGCATAATGGTCTGACATGCCTAGGACCATAAGAAACTACAGACGTTGTGTGCACCGCCCAGACGATCACGGAAGACAATCTTCCGTCCATTTGTACTTGTCATTGTTCCAGAAAGGCTGGCAATATCAAAGATTTCTCCCAAACCTGTAATGATCTCCTACAACGTCTTCCAACTTGAGGAGACACAGAGGCTTGAAAACATGAACCAACATGCTCAGGAACACTTCCTTCCCTACTATAATTAGACTGACGAATTGACATCTCTAACTTTTCAAATAATCTTAGTCTTGCTAATGTCGATTTTGCTTTGCTCACCTCTTGTGAAGCTGTAAACATGTTTGCCTCACTGTGTGTAAGTACCCCACGATCTCTGTTTTCTTGTTTACTATCATGTGCCTGCACGACTCGCAAACCAAACCTTTCCATTGTACATTTGACTAAAATAAATCAAATCAAATCAGATCAATCCCGTGAACTGCATTGGCTCAAGGTCTTCTCAAGTGCAACTGTGAAAGTGAACTAATGCTGGCCCATTGAGAGATACCAATATCCCGTGAACAAATCCAAGTAGATGACCACACGCAGGGAACACTGACGGGGAATCAAATCGCTTAAAATATGGTCCTAGACAAATGCAGTTTTCCCTCGCTATCTGAATGAAACCGTCCGCTAGCTGATATGGTGTAAAGTGCAGTAGCACTAATTTATATGGGAAAAAAAATCGCCTTTCTTCGAAAAAGTGAAAATCCTCTTCGGATTTCTTTTGGTTAGCGAAACAAGGCCCTAATGTCGGTCATTCGGGAAAGGAAGTGGTGAAAAGCGAACTTTTGAAAAGCGGGGAATACCTGTATGTACATGGGCATGATATCCAGGAAGATGGGAATGGCGAAAAATAAATGAGGTGAATCTCACATTTGATTTCCAGCCCAGCTAATCATCATTCTCTTTGTTTCCTCTTTTTCTTGTATATCCCTCTTTCTCTATTGATTCCTCCTTCCCTTCAAAGCAAACTCTCCTGTCAATCGTATTAATCACACTCTTTTCCAGCTGCTTTCAGTTCAGGAAAGTTTCCCAGCACTTTCTGTTCGTTTCTTTGCATTGACTTGTATAATTTCAGATTTTCAGCATATTCCTTTATTTGAGTTCACCTTCAATTTTGTTATTTCGTGGGAGGTTGGCATCTCTGCCAAGGGCAGCATTTGGTGACCATCATAAATTGCCCTGACTCTGAGGCCATTCCACAAGCCAATATAAAGTCAAGCACATTGTCATGGGGCTGAAGTCTCACTTAACCCAGACCGGGTAATAACATTAGTTTTCTTTACCGAAGGTGATCAGCAAAACAGGAAGGCTTTCAGACAAAATGTTGCTTTTACGGTTGTCTTTATGAAATTCACTTTTATTCCAATTCTTATCAGTTTTGTTGAAGTTCTGTCATCATCTGTGGTGGAATTGAAACAAATTACTTGAAGCAATACCTTTCGTTTAATAAGCTTTGCTTCTGAATTACATCCAGCGACACTCCTACATTCATATCTTGTCCTAATCATGAAGTAACGTCCGAGGCAAGAGCAATTTTATGTTTGAAATATTTGTAATCGGAAAAGTGAACAGAAGGGAGCTTGAAACATTAAGTCTGAATTTTACCAACGTGTAGGCAATGAATTGTTCAGCAACAGCACTGACGCAGTGATGAAGATTGGGGATATTTGGAGCTGGTAGTGGACAGATTTGGTAAAAGGGAGAACACGAGACATAAATTAGTTCAGGGCAAAAAGAGATCTCGAGGTTTTGAACAGTTTTGTTCTCAGATGTTGGTGAGGGAGTGGTCTGTAATTCGTGGGTAATGAAGGAAACTGCAATTGAAACTGTAGACAAGATTTTCTTTCTCTGACAAATATCGATAACAGAAATTGCAACGAAGTTCAAACTTGTTTGTAGGATTAATGAATGAACAGAGGAAGAGAACACCAGCAATAGCGAGAATAGGTTAGTTGCACACCCTCCACCCCACCCAGAACAATCATCAGCACTGTGGATATCCGATATGGTAGACATTCCCAGCAGGGGGAAATCTTTGAAAAGATTCAAGAAAAACCTCCTCTCCATTGCTGTAATGTTCCAGTCCACTATTCACTGATTGAGATCTGTTCTCTCTGTCTAGGCAGCTGTTGATCTATGTTACTGTTGGAATTGATGCATCTGCTCCTAAACTGGGATAGCACACTGAATGAAGCCCTTCACCAATAGGAAAGGGAAATACTCCAGTGACACTGTTACATTGCATGGTGACTGACATTAATCATAGTCACTGAGCAACCAGTCCCAGCTTTCAATCCAGTATATTCAGTTCACAATATAACTGGACTGGACTACATGTTGACATTGCCGGCTATTGGTCACATCTCCCATCACCAATTGCTCTAGTGAAGTCAGTTGTGAGGGAGAATGATGGATGTTATCTTTTCGTAGGCTAGATGATTCTGCTCTGTTGTCCGTTTACTCTGCTGAAACCATGTCTCCACAAATCTCTCCACCCACCCCCCCCCAAAAGAAACACAACCAGGATGTTGTTACTGTGCTGATCTCTCCTCTACGGGAACAAACGCCAGCCAACACACTGTCACTGGGCACAGTCGCCCTGAACATATACAGGAAGTGTGGACTTCTCTGAATGTTCCTTTCACTGCTCTAATAAGGCAACTTTGGAACTTCTTTAGGGAATATGCTTCAATAATTTATTTATACAAATTGACAAACGTCTAAATGCAGTTTTATTTGCTGTGAAACAGCATTTTTTATGCATTTTGGCCTCAGTCCAAAACCAAAAGTGGTAATTGCAATGAACTTATTCATTAAGACTTATGCATTAATGAGTCAGCTTCGAATGAACATGACATTGGCTGGGAGATAGGACAGAATGGGGATAGTGGCTATGGAGACTGCATGGGGAATACAATGATATTCCCCAGTCATCATCTCTCTTTCTGACTGACAGAATTAAATCTAATGCACAACAAGGAAACCTCCAACATTTGGGAGATGCAATGCTGAATGACAAAGTGAACTGAACAGGATCATTTTAAATGTAATAGAGTGAACTATATTTTATATATAAACCATTTAATCATTGGGAATACAGATCGATTAGGATCACTGGACCAGAACATTAACTTTGATTTCTCTTCACAGACACTGAAAGACGTGGTGAGCTTGCCCTCTAAGTTCTTTTTTTTTTGTTTGAGTTTGATCGTATTGTCCATATCTGGCAGGATACTTAAAATTAAAAGCAACGCTAATAACAAAATGTGGAGGGCTATGGGGACAGTAAAGGAGACAAAAAGGAGAGATATAGTCGTTCAAAACTGGAAGAGACAATGGGCAGAATTTTTGCTGTAAATAATTCTGTGTTATGTAATCAAAGCCTTTGGAGAAGGGTAGACAAGTTAGTTCAACGAAGGACACAGAGTGTTCCACCATCAATAATTTATTCCTGTTATCTCATGAAATTTCAACTGCCTCTGAAATGTCTTTTCAAACAAAGTGGCGTTCCTGAGATTTACAGGATATTCAGAAAAATATTCTTTTACCTTTGAATCTTAAATAAGAAAGAGATTTCAGCCGTAACACAGGTGTCACAGACACACCAACGATAATAGGAACAGGAAAGGACAACATTGTCCATATATAACCAAATTCAGCGTGTAACCCTGTCAAGAAATATGAAATATAGTGATACGAAAACATGAAATACAAATAAAAAATGATGGAAAAGCGCAACAGATGAGGAAGCATCTGCAGAGAGAAACAAAGTTAACATATCGAATATGATGTGACACTGTTCTGAAAAAGTCATATTGGAATCAAATTTTAATTCTGTGTATCTCTGCTCAGAGAGTGCCAGACCTGCTGAATTTCCCTCCATCGATTTTTTGCTTTCTGAACTGTGACAAATTGACTGATCTGAACGATATAAGAAAAGTTGCTACTCAGTTGAATCTCGAGTAATTTGTAACCAAAAGAACCACGGAAAATGGGGTGTTGTTCTTCCAGCTTGCGTTGAAATGTCCTGGAACACTGCAGCAAGTCTGACACAGAGATATTGGGCAGGGACCAGGATGAGATATTAAACTGGCAGGCAACTGGAAAATCAGGGTCTTTTGCATAGGTACAGCTTGGATATACTGTGAAGTGTTCACCCAGTCTACCTTTAGTTTCCCCAATGTAGAGCAGATCACAATGTGAGCAGCGCATGTAGTAGACTGGATTGTGGGAAATGTTGGTAGGATGCTGTTTCATCTGGAAGGTATACTTGGGCCCTTGGTTTGTGAGGAGGGAGGTAATGGGAAAATGTAACACCTCCTGCAGGGGAAAGTGAGGTGGTCCTGTGGTGGGGGGGTGGGGGAGGTGGGGGGAGGTGTTGGCAGTGAAATACGAGCGGACCAGGGTGTCCTGGAGCAAATGGTCACTTCAGAAGGCCGAAAAGGGAGAGGAGGCAAATATGTGTCTGGTGGTGGCATCTCGCCGGAGGTGGGGGAATGCAGACTGATGATCTTCGGCATGTGAATGCTGGTGGGATGGTAGGTAAGGACAAGGAGAACTTTTAACGCTGTTGCAGGAGGGAGGAGAGAGGGTGAGGGTAGAAGTGCAGGAGGTTGGTCAGAACTGGTTGAGAGCCCTGTGGACAGCAGTGCTGGGGAATTCTCGTTGAGGACGAAGATGGACATTTCAGAGGCCACATTTTTGAAGTTGACATCATCAGAAGCAATGCGGTTGAGAGGGAGGAATTGGGGGAATGTAATGAAATCTTTGCAGGAAACAGGGTGTGAGGGTGTATACTCCAGGTAGCTGTGGGAGTCGGTGGCTTAATACTGAATATCAGTGACCTGCCTATCCCCAGAAATAGAAGCAGAGATTTCGAGGAAAGAAAGGGAGGAGTCAGAGTAGACCAGATGAAAATGAGGGAGGAGTGCAAATTGGAAACAATGAACTTTTCCAATTCTGGCCAAGAGAGAGGCGCAACAGCTAAGATAACATCTACGTATCGGAGAAACAGTTTGGGTGGAGGCTAGAAAGAACTGGAACAAGGAACGGTCTACGTACCCCATGAAGGAACAGTTATAACTTGGGCCCACGTGTGTATCCATGCACCCCCAGTGTGGCAGGAGCAGGCTGAAGCAATGGGTCTGCCCAGGCAGTTCTGTTTGTGGATTTTCAGGAGGACAAAAAAGCGAGCCCTGCTATCAGAGGACCATCAGCTTCGGGACTGTTCGATGGGGGTGATTGGGTGGGAATCTCCATATGAAATATTGCCAGATTTAGTTAATAAAATGGCCTGATGTGCCATGGCAGGGTTATGGAGGAGCAGGTCATGTGTGGAGGTATCTGAGAGCTGACACTCAGCCTCTGAAATGGAGAGGTGAGTCCATCAAACTACAGCAGCACCACCCTTATCGGCACAGGCTGAATAACACAGTCAGGGTTGTATCAAAGCATACAGAGTACAGTCTGTTCAGAGAGTGATAGGTGGGATAGGGTGAGGGGATGCAGAGAAAATAAAACAAAAAGTGTCACATTGAAAGTTCTCAAAGTACATATTGAATCAACGTAAATGCCAGAGGAATGAGTCCAGGTGGAAGGAGAGTGTTGGAGCTGGGCGAAGGGTCTGTAGAGTGGTGAGTGCACTCTTGTCCAAAGAACTGGACACCAAGGAGAAGACGGTGGAAGAGAAATTCAATATTATGTCATTCCTGAAATGCATTAAAGTGGGGGCACAGAGGGATAAAGCTAAGACCTTTGCTGAGTACAGAACATTCAGCATTACAGCGTGGCAGTTTAGGAGGGATGGTGAATACACGACAGGAGGTGGGCTTGGGGAGGGGATGGGCTCAGAGCGCAGGGAATGGGAGGGGGTGGCAGGTTCTAGAGCCTCGTGGTCATCTCTAAGTTATTGTAGTCCTCATATAGCTGGCGAGCACAGCGAAAGAGCTGGAGAATGAAGTAGAATTGGGTAATGGTGCAGCCTTGAGCCAATGTGATGAGATGCTGGTGGACAGAGAAAATGTTGATCTCAGTGACAGTGACTTCGCACGATCAGTCCTCATAAAGTAACTGACTGAAAATAATCAGAATCGTTATTTTATTGGAATGCTCTGATTTCATTGGGGTGACACTCAACCAGCAAGATGTTTGTTTTCTGAGACTTTAGACCAAACCGTGAAAACAAATGATGTTATTAATAAGACAAATCCATCCATAGTTTCGGAAAGCAGTAGCAAAGGCAGAGTTTATTTGTCATTCCCAATAGGTCTAGGGAATGTGTCATTGTTCATTGAGGAAATTACCAGCACAGAATTTCCTCTGATTCCCGTTAACCACAGTTTTCTGAGGGTTAATGATCCTGCAAGAGTCAAATATTACTTTGATGCAAGGGAAGTTACTCTGATCTGACCTCTCATGACATTGGAAAGTCAGTTAAAATGGTAAAGAGCAAAACCATAGAACATGGCTTATTTGAACAATGTTCTCACAACGTTTAAGGAAAAACTGATGCATGGTCGTCTGATTCTGAGGAGAGGTTTGTCCTATTTGTGATGAGGGTATTTGGTTAAGCGTTGTGACAAAGAGTCAGAAATAAAGTTCCACTCTCTATGGGGAACAGAACCACCATGTTCATGGTGCATTGGACAGTGACAGACACACATCAGCTCCAATTGGACATTGATCACCTCAATCTCATCATCCAATAAAGACCAATAGCAGCACAGAAGGCAGCAGTTCCCATCACCCCCGTTGGAAATCAAAACCAGAATGTAATGGTCAGTGGAAGTGGGAGTAGCTAGGGAATTGGTGTAACTTAAGTGGGAGTGGGAGAAGAAAGATGTGAAGAGATATCATCAATGGAAGAGTATGTAGCAGCAGAAGGGTATTGTAAGGGAAGCAGGAGTGCACAAAAAGAGTAAGAAGAGGGAGGAAGAATGGCTAATAAAGTTTTAGTGACTGGGAAAATCTTGCTTTAGCAAATGTGATGTTGGGTGAAATATATCCCTGTTCAGGAAAATTGGGATCTGGTTCCATTGAAAAGTATGATTTGATGCATTTCTTTTTCTATCACTTGATTCTTGTTCAGATTGCACATTCACTCTGTATTTCTGTATCTCCATCAAATGCAGATGACATTTTTTTTCCCGGTATGGTGTCTCAACATTTTTGATTTTTTTTAAACAGTATGTATTTGCTTCCAATTCAAGGTAGACATGAGCATATGATTTGATCTCCTGCAGTTTGTCCATAACGTAGAATTTAATTGAATATTTATGCTCATCACATTCACTGATTCAAGCAATGAGTCAGTGTCCATCCTGCAGATGAAAAGATTCAGCTCCTACTATTGATAAAACGAACAGCGCCACACAAATGACAAATGTTCCAGTGCAAGGTGCCAAACCCTAGTTCATCTTAAATTAGGTACAAAATTTATGAATAAGACATGATGAGGGGTAGAGTGTAAAAGATGATTTCAACTCTGTGTCGAAAATGCTATTAGTAGCTTCCTCACAATAGATGTTAACTACATCACTTTGTAAATTCCCCAAAATAAGAACAGCAAGAGACTGGAATTCTTAATTCCTCTTCTGTGAATAACATCTGGAGAACAGGAAGGAAATCAAGGTTTGTTTGTGATATTCATAAATGATGATGGTTAGAATGTGGAAGCTGGACGGCAGTGGAATGGTAACTAATCTTGGGGATGACACGAAGATTAGGTGAGTAGTTCACAGTGAGAAGGAAAGGGTTAGGCTACAGGACGATATAAACAGATGATTTCTCTATCCAGATTAATGGCTGATGAAGTTTAACACTGATAAATGTGAGATAATGCACATCTGAATTAACAATACAAGTGTGTGCTCAAACTGTGAATTGTTTTTCATTGCAGCAGGGAAGGTTGAGGAGGGAAACTGGTACAGGTGTACAAGAGCATAAGGGGAATGGAGAGGATGAAGAGATGGCAGCTGTTTACCTTACTCGAATTGTCAAAAACAAAGGGAGACATGCTGAAAGTGAAAGGCAGGGGATTGAGAGAGGATTTGTGAGTCTGTTTTGAACTGAGAGAGTGGCACAGACATAGAATATAAAATTCCTACAGTGTGGAAATAGGCTCTTCGGCCCAACAAATCCACACTGACCCTCCAAAGAATAGCCCACACAAATACGTTCCTCCTATATTTACCCCTGACCTACACATCCCTGAGCACAATGGGCAATTAAGCATGGCCAATTCACCTAACCTGCACATTTTTGGATTGTGGGGGGAAACCGAAGTACCTGGTGGAAACCACGCAGACACGGGAAGAATGTGCAAAATCCATACAGGCTGTCACCCGAGGCTGGAATCACTCCTGGGTCCCCGCGTTCGAAGGCAGGAGTTCTACCAATGAGCCACCGTTCTGCCCCTGGTGACATGTGTCTGGAGTGCATTCCCTCGGCGGGTGATTGAGCAGATAATCTCACAAACTTTCAAAAAAGCCTTTGGATATGCAATTGGTGGTGCAGGCTCGCATTTTCATTCAATGATTCTACATGGTGGCAGCCATGAACACTGATATATTCTGAAGCAATAGCTAATGGCAGTTCCTGGTTTGTTCCATTGACTGTCTCAGTAAGTGAGCCTCCAGTGAAGTGCTGGCGTTATCTCCCACTTTCTATTTAAGTGTTTCGGTTGTCATTTCCGGACCTTTTCGTCAGAGGGTGGGAGATGGCATCGAAATTGATTTGTTTGTTGATGGAGTTCCGGTTGGAATGCCATGTTTCTAGGAATACTTGGGCTTGTCTCTGTTTGGCCTGTCCTGGGATGGATATGCAGATTAATCAGAGTGGCGTACTTCCTTATCAGTACGCAAGAAATTAGTGTTGGTGTCATATATTTTGTGGCTAGTTGATGTTCATATATCCTGGTGACTACTTTTCTGCTTGTTTTTCCGTTGTAGTGTTTGTTACAGTTCTTGCAAGGCTTATTGTTCTTGGAGCAGAACAGACAAAGATATGAATTTATTGCGGTGCTCAAAAGTATGAATAAACAGTCAGAGTGAAAAATATTACTCTCTTAGTTGGCATTATAGCATCAAAGAATTATAATTTCATGTTTTTAAGGAGAAGAGCGAGGAGTAAAATAAGGAAAAGTGTCTTTATTTAGGGAGTTGTTACGAATTGGAATTGACTGACTGGGAAATTTGTGAATGAAGATTCAAAACAGAACTGGATATACATTTGGAAATTATTAATTTAACGGGCAACAGAGAGAGGGCTGGCGTATTAGAGGTGTTTGGAGACATTTTTGGAACTGATTCATACATAATGCCAATGACTTCCTCCTGTACCTTAAAGTTTTGTACTCTGTTATGTGTCAGCTCTAAATACAAATCAGTATCCAATTATTTCACATTGTAAATGCTCACAAATATCTGATTATTTGGTGCAGCATAAGCATTTAAAATGCAAGTATTGCAAGGTCAGCTTCATTATGAAATCTAATGATTACTACATTAATATTTTACATGTGTTGTTCTAATTGCTAAAACAAATATATCATTGCTTTGGCACAAACCCCTTTGGAAGCTTTGACATTTCTCTGACACGATATTATCTTCGTTGTCTTTTTCACTCTCTACATTTCATATTAAATATCATTCATTCTAAAAATTGGAAGTTTTCAAATGATTGTTCACTGAAATTTGATAACACAAATAATTTATTTAGTTTAATATTTACAGTCCATGTTGAATTATTGCCATTTTAAAATTAAGGCAAATAGCTGAAGATCATACATTCCAGTGAGAAATTAAACTGATTGATATATATATAAATTTATAAGAACGCTTATTCTATTTGTATGTTCAATCTTCTGCTCACTCTGAATATGCAATCACTCAGAAGCCAACCACTTTAAAAATATTGGAGTGGCAAAACATTGCTTTGAATCTTGACATTGAATATCTAATTCTAATCACCATAAGAGTTATGTTCTTTCTTCGATAAAATAAAATGTACATGCTTTATTTCTGAGTTAAGAAATTTTGACAGGAGTTTATACTTTAGTTTCATAAATATACAATTAACAGAATTGATTTAAGAGATTATAGTTCAGTTGAATGATTATCGTTCTCATCTTATTGTTTTCCAATTCATGAAATATAGCAAACATCCGATTATTGTTCGGGTCAGTAAACTCAACACCTTGCAATATGCTACGCTGAAAATTGCTTCCAATTTATCTGAAATCATTTACAGTGTTATTAGACCTCACAGTTGCCTGTGATGCAGAGAGACTCGGTGGCCTGTTCCAAAATCTGTGCATGGAGCTTCTAACATGGTTCAGGGCAGTCAGTGAAACATTACTTCAAAACAAATAAGTTGGAAACCTCCTTGGGCAGAGGGGTAACCCGCCAACAGACTATCACTGGTCTCAGTGTAGGTACAAATATTGTCCAGGTTAAATACTAATGGCTGACCAGCAAAAATCTTTTGAAATTCATCTTAGTCAGACCCTGGCCCAGAGAGCAGACGTGTTGACATGGAGAGCCAGAATCTCACCATACAAGTTACCTACAGTGATGAAATCTGACCTGTCTCCCAGACTCCATATATCTGCACCCTGGACCAGACATGGGTGAAGAAGTTAACAGTTTGACAATCTATTCCAGTGCCTTGTGTCTCACAAAGAAACCTCTAAAGCCATATCCAATAAATGTCACCTTCACATTCTCCGGTCTCAAAATAGAATTGTACATCTCTATGAATGGTCAGAGATTACGACATGGATCAAACAGTAGAATGTATGTGAAGTAACCAGCAGCAAATGGCAATCCACAAATCACATTAATAACTGAACTTGGTGGATTCTGTCTGGTCTAAGTAAACAAACATATTATACTCGCCTTCAGGTGACTGTAACAATGCACACCATAACTGGAGGTTTTGGCCTTACACCCCTCCAAAGCTTCCTGATCTCACACACATCACTCCCGCACAAATTCAACAATTTAAGGGGAATCCACAAGCTGGGTGAAACTGGAAAGATAGAACAGTGCAGCATGTACAGGCCTTTTGGCCCTTGACGTTCTGTTGACTTTTTATCCTACTCTAAGATCAAACTAACCTACATATCTTTCATTATACTGTCATTCATGTGCCTATCCAATTAAATATACCTAATATAGCTGATTTTACTCCAACTGTTGGCTGTTCATTGCACACACCCACCACTCTCTGTGTAAAGAACTTACCTCTGACATCTCCCCGAAATCCTCCTCCAATTTCTTTCAAATCATACCCCCTCGAGATAGCCATTTCCACCCTGGGAGAAAGTCTCTGGCTATCCACTCTATCTATGCCTCTCATCGCTGTCAAGTCACGTTCCATTCTTCTTCGTTACAATGAGGAAAGTACCCGAGCTCCCTCAAATTTTCTTTGCAGGACATGCCCTCCAGTCCAGGCAACATCTTGATAAATTTCCTCAGCAACCTCACCAAAGCTTCCTCATCTTTACTAAAACGAAGCAACCAGAACTGATCACAATATTCTAAGTGTGGTCTCACCAGGACTCGATCGAGTAGCAGCATAACCTCGCAGTTTTTAATCTCAATCCATCGGCTAATGAACACATCAAACACCTTCTTAACAACCTTATAAACCCGTGTAGAAACATTGTGGGAGCTATTCCATGGCCCATATGATCCCCGTTCCTCCACAATGTAAGAATCCTGCTTCTAACCCTGTATTCTGCATTCAACTTCGACCTTCCAAAATGAATCGCATCCAACTTTTTCATATTGAACACCATATGCCACTAAGCAGCAGAGTCCTACATCTTGTCATTATCCTGTTGCAAACTATTACAGCCCTTCACACTATCCATAATTCCACCAACCGGTGTTACATCATCAATCTTACGAATCTACCCTTCCACTTCGTCATCCAAGTTATTTATCAAAATCACAAACAGCAGAGGTCCCAGAACCGATCCTTACGGAACACCACTGCTCACCTAGTTCCACACTGAGTACTTCCCATTTACCACCACCCACTGTCTTCTATGGGCTATCCTATTCACTATTCAGACAGACAGAACACCCTGTTTGCCATGCCTCCTTACTATCTGAATGAAACTACCATGGGGAAGCTTATCAAACGCCTTGTTAAAATCCATGCACTCCGCATTCACTGCTCCACCTTCTTCAGTGCGTTTAATCCCATCCTCAAAGAATCCAATAAAGGTTGTGAGGTATGACCTGCACCTCACAAACCCATGCTTACTATTTCTAGTCAAACTATGATTTTTTCAGAATCCTCTCCAATTCTTTGGCCAATACAGCTGTAAGACTGACTGGTCTGTCGTTCTCAGGACAATCCATGTTTCCTTGCCTGAACAAGGGAGTAACATTTGCCACCCTCCAATCAACCGATGCTACTCAAATAGAGAGTGAAGACGCAAAGACCATCGCCAAAAGCACAAAAATCTCTTTCCTCTCTTCTTGTCGTCACCAAGGGTGTTTCCTGTCGGGCTGAGGGATTTATTTATCCTGATGTTTGTACTTCAATCAGTCTGTATTTGACCTCAACTTGTTTACTCCCTGTCAAACCAACTGATTGACTGCTTTCCATTTCAGGGCTCTGTACAGTGCTGCCTTCCTGAGCAAGTATGGTTCCCAATATCCTGTGTATTATCGAATGGAAAACATGGGAAGGCACGAGTGGCTTTCTCATGAAGGGCAGATGCCAAAACTTTGACACTGCTGTGCCTCAGATGGTGACTGAATAGTTGTGCTTTGCCAGCATCACACTTTTCGGCTCCGATCACCAGGTAATACAGTCCTCACGTTGCCCATTACTGAGGGCTGTCACCTCTGCACACTGAGCAGGCGATTAATCAGCAGAAACCAGTTGTAGTTAGAGCTGACTGTTCAGTTCTGGAAACCTGCATTTGATGAACACTTTTACTAAACACGAAATTGCAATTCAATAAATATTCATTCAGTCCCAGAGTTACAGTTTTGATTTATGAATTGGACAGCTTTATAACGAGCAGTGAATGACTGAAGAACTCCAAGGTACAGAGTATTCCAGGTGATATATTTCAGGTTGGATGTGCTTTACCTTAATGCTGGGAATATTATCAGACTGAGAGATATGACAAGGAAAAGAGATGATATGTGGAAGTGTGTTATTTTTGCCATTACAGAGATGTGTTTGAGGGAGGTCATGGCTGACAACTCAGTATTCTGTGGTACCAGAACTATAGTCAGGACAGGCGATAGGGTAAAATATGAGGTAGTGTTGTCTTATAAATTATGGAGTCAGTTACTGGCTTAAAAAGGGACGATATCTTGAAAGGATCTTCTAATGAGGCTTGGTGGGTAAAACTCCGTCTCAAAACCATGACAGAAACACTGCTTGGGATATATTGTGGAATCCCAGATAAATGAAAGTACGGGAGTAGGTATATAACCAAGTTATTGATATGTGTAAAATCAATAATAGGAACATTATATTCAGACATTTCAATTCCAAAAGTTCATCATGGCAGTGATAACTTCTTAAGACGGGTAGGTGCTTTGAAATTTATTCCCAAGAGCTACTTCTATCAACATAGAGCAGATACAACAAAGGGCAGTGCAGTGCTGGGACTCACTGTGGGGAACGAAGCCAGTCAGGTATTCCAAGAAGAAGTGGGAGAGCATTATAGGACCAGTGACCGTGATATCACACATTTTGACTTTGCTAAGGAAAAGGCCCCAAATATTTTTGAATCATAAAAGATTTTGGATTGGGTAGACAGATTTTATGAAAAAAATGACAGAATCTGGCCAAAGTGCAGTTGCTTCTGGGTGAAACTGGAGCAAAACAAGGTGGGGCGGGGGTTGGGGGATCATTTGATTAAAATTGAATTGATGAAAGTCTCGGCCCAGCATGTTACACCGAAGATAAGATTTAGGAAAACAAGCCCTGAGAACTTCAGGTGTCGACACAAATCCAGAACAGGATGAAAAAGGAAAGAGAAGCTTAAATCAGGTACCAAGTGAGCGGGCCAATGAAGGTCCTAAAAGAATATAGAAAGTGGAGGGCTAAACTTAAAAAGTCAGCGGAAGAGCAGCAGGAGCGGTGATAAAACATTAGCGGGTTAGATTAGCAAGAATCCAAAGTCATATTTTTGGTGTATATTAAGGGGAAGACGATAATGCGGGAAAGAACTGGAGTGTTAGGGACTAAGGGGATAACCTGTTTACGCAGCCAGAGAAAATGTTAAATACATGCTACGAATCGGTCTTTAGTTTGGAGAAGCTGTTTCTGGATTCAGGGAGAGTGACCGTTTGACCCTTGAGCAAATTTTCACAGGAGCTGAGGAAGAATTGGAAGTTTATGCAAGATAGAGTGGGCAAATCACCAGATTAAAGACCACCAAGTCTCACATCAGTGAGATGGAATCAGTTGTAGAAAATTCGGAGGGCTGTTGAGGCTGGACCATTAAATATCTTCAAGGCTGATGCAGACAGATTTTTATACAAGTGTTATGGGAAATTGCAGAAAAGTGGAATGGGGGATTAACAAAATAAAAATAACCTAATCGAAGGAAAAGCAGACTCAGTTAGAGGATAGACATATTGTTGTCCCTATGTCTAATAGTGTTCTTTTCCAATAGCCCTGTATTCACAAGAACATCACCTCTCTCGAGGGATTTAAGGAATTCATAAACGCGATACCAATAGACAGAAAGCACGAGAGGGCTGCGACAACACAGATTGCCTGTTCGGGTGAGGATTTGCATGGACAAGTCACCACTACCAGAAGCTAGACCTCAGCAAGACACCCTTCAAGGCCAAGCAGAGATCTGCACTGGGGAACAGGTAGTCAGTGGCCAGGTGTCAAGGAGCGCTGAAGACCTAAACACTGCATCACTGTCGTGTCTCCTTCCTTCGCTGACCATAGCTCTATCTGGAGAGGGAGAGAGACATGCCGTTGGAGCAGAGTAAGCAGTAAGGCTTTGACACGAGAGGCTTCGGACAGCTGCAGCTCAGCAAAATGTACAGGGAAACTGAAATAAAGTCCTTTTAACTTTATTGTTATAGCCGTCGAGATGGCAGTTAGGACAGTCGCACGTTCCTCTTGTGGGATGTGGGAGCTCACGGAGATTTTCACCGTCCCTGATGTCTATACGTGTGGACTGTGCACCCAGCTTCATCTCCTGGGAGTCCGTGTTAGGGAGCTGGGGATGGGTGCACGGTGGCGCAGTGGTTAGCACTGCTGCCTCACAGCACAAGGGAGCAGGGATCAAATCCTGGCTTGGACAACTGCTTGTGTGGAGTTTGTGCATTCTGCCCGTGTCTGCATGGGATTCCTCTGGGTGATGCGGTTTCCTCCCACAGTTCAATGATGTTAGGTTCGGTGATTTGGTCGTGCTAATTTGCCTGTAGTGTAGGGGAGTGAGTCTTAGTGGGCTGCTCTTTGGAGGATCAGTGCGGACTTGTTGGGCTGAAGATAATTTAGGATGCACTCAGGGTCATCTGAGATACCGAGGACTTCATAGGTAAGCGCTTTAGGGTGGTGACACACCCCTAGGTATGTTTCTTTAATGACTGTAATATTCCACTCCAACATTCATCGCCCTGAGTTTACCTGTCAGTCCTGTTGTATTTAAATAAACACAACAGGCGTTCCTTGCTTCCTGTCATGTTCCAGGCAGAGAGTAGCTGCGCGATCACCAGGAATGGCAAAGGGAATAGGCAGAGAGTGCAGAAATAGTCCGTAGCCATTCCTCTCCATAACATGTAGACCATTTTTGATTGTTGGGGGCGATGTACGTTCAGGGGAAAGCAGCAGTAGCCAGGTTGGTGGTATTACCACTGGCTCTGGGGCACAGCAGGAAAGGGTAAAGGTAAACAGGACGTTAAAGATAGGAGGGTCGATTGTTCGAGGGACAGATCGGAGATTCTGTGGCCACAAACGGGAATCCAGGATGGTGGGTTACCTCCCCGCTGCTCGGGTCCAGGATGTCTCCAAGTGGCTGCAGAACATTCTCAAGGGGTTGGGTGAGCATCCAAAAGTCATTATGCACGTTGGCACAAATGCTACCCGTTAAAATAGGGCCGAGGTTCTGGAGCAAGATTACAGAGAGCTCGGAGAAACATTGAAAAAAAAACCTCCTTAAGGGAGATTACCGTCCGAGACATGCACTGGAAGGGACACCAATATCTTGGCGTCCAGTTATGCTCGTGTTACGAGGGTGGGTTTAAACTAGATTGGCAGGGGATGGTATCCTCAAGAGCAGGGAGGCAAGTGCGAGGCTGGAAGGAGATAGAGTAATCAGAAATAGTAAATTTAGGCTGGAAAATGACACAGAAAAATGCCTTTTGGATTAAATTGCATATATTTCAATGCAAGAAGGTCTACAGGTCAGGCTGATGACCTCAGGACGTGGATAAGTAGGTGGGACTGGTATGTTATAGTCATTATGCAAACATGGCTAAGTGATGGATGGGACTGACAGCTTAATGTGCCAGGGTACAGGTGCTTTAGGTGAGACAGAGATGTTGGAAGGAGGGGAGTGGAGTTGTATTTCTGATTAAGGGGAGTACCACAGCAGTAATCAGAGATAAAATAACTGATGAATCACCCAGTGAGGCTTTGTGGGTGGAGTTAAGAAATAGGAAGGTGTTTGTGACGTGATTGTGGATGTGCTATAGGCCCCCAAATAGTCAACAGGAATGAGATAATAAATGTGCTGGGAGAGACGGGAAACCTGCAAGAGCAATAGGGTTATCATAATGGGGGCTTTTATTTTTTTCTAATACAGATTGGAACGGCCAGAGCGTTAAGGGATTTGATGAGATAGAATCCGATAAAAGCTTCAGGAAAGTTTCCTCAAGCAGTGTACAGAGAGTTCTACTCGGGAAGGGGAAAAACACGAAATTTTCTTAGGAAATAGGGCAGGACAGGTGACTGAGTTAACAGTGGGGGAGCACTTTGTGACCAGTAACCGTAGTTCTATTAATATTCAAATAGTTATGGAGAGGGAAAAAACTGGTCCACAGGTTCATGTTTGAACTTGGGGCTTGGCTCATATCCAGGCCGCTGGGATCAAGGGAATTCCTGGAGGTATATTAGAGATACAGGAGTTCTGAAAAAGGGAAGTAGTAGGGTGAAAGGGGGGCAAAAAAGAGTCTTGGCTGAGAAGATTAGGATGAATCCAAAAAGTTACTTTAAATCTATTAAAAGAAAAATCAAAAACTGGATAGAAAATAGTACCCCTCAAAGACCAATGTGGACAAGTAAGTGTGGAACTCTATGTGATGGGTGAAGTCGTCAACGAATATTTCTATTCTATGTTTACCGTGGAGAAAGACATGTTGACTTGAGAACTTGAGGAAGTTAGTGGTGATATCTTAGAGCCAATCTATATCATAGTTGAGGAGATTTTGGACATACTAGAATGTTTGAAAATGGATACATCTCACGGTCCTTACCTGATATATCCAAGAGCACCTCAAGGGGCTCCAGAAGAATTTGCGGGGACCCTGGCTTTTAATGTTTATCATCAGTAACCACAGGTAATGTCCCGAAGACTGGAGGATAGCAAATGTTGTGCCCTTATTCAAGAAGAACTAAACAAAAAAAGCCTTGGAACGACAGATCAGTAGGTTGAACATCCGTGGTAGGTAAGTTACTTGAGAAGGTTCTGAGGGATAAGATGTGCATGGATTTAGAAAGACAGGCTTTGATTAGGAATAGTAAGTATGGCTTTTTTGCGAGGAAGATTGTGCCTGACAATTCTCTTAAAGTAAGTTGATGATGTGACCAGGGAGATTGATTTGTGTGGGGCAGTATATTTCAAAACATGTGGTGTTCGATAAGCACAGCCGGTCAGGCATATTCGAGGGGCAGGAGAATCCATGTTTCGGACATAAGCCCTTAATCAGGAACATCCAAAACATCGATTCTCCAGTTCCTCTGATGCTGCCTGACCTGTCATGATTTCCAGTGCCACACTTTTCGACACTGAGCTCCAGCATCTGCCGTGCTCAATTTCTTCATTGGAAGTAGATTTAGTCGATATGGATTTCAGTTACAGCAGAACAGAATGAGGTTTTTTAGCCCCTGAAGCCTAATATACAATTACAGGAGGAGGCCAATAAACCCCTCGGACCTATAAAACTGTAACCAGATCATGCAGCACCAGTATCCAGTTGCACATCAACAGGATCAATCTATTCAGCTACTTGAAGTCAGTAACACAGGAAATGGAAGAGGCCACAAAGTGACTGGACTATGAGGTACACTGGAATAAAACTGGGCTACATAGCCTCTCAGACCTGCACTTCGATTCAGTAAGTCAGGGCTGATTTGCACTCGGCCGCAATTTCTCTTTCATGCCCAATTCTTTGTAGCCCTCCACTCTCTGACGGGTCAAAACCCATTGACACCCACTGGCAACCCCCAATCATTTCAGTGATGTACCCTCCCCTAACTGTCTGGCCCCAACCATCACTATTCCCTGAGAGAAGTAACCACTCCCCACACATATACCTTGGCCTATTGACATGGATAGAAGATATGAACACAGCAAAAGTGACTGGCCCTGATATCACGGTAGTATTTGAGCAAGATGTCAAGGAGACAACAAAATTGAACTTGATGGGAATCAGTTGTGAACTCCCCACTGGTTGGGTCATTCAGAACACAATGGGGCTGGTGGACATCAATCCTCCCAGTCCCTGGATATCTCTGTGGGCAATCCTCAGGGTAGCTTCTTCGGCATAAACATCTTCAGCTGCTGGAACAATGTCTTTCCCTCCTTCATGCAATCAGAGGTGGGGATATTCTTTGAAAATTATACAATGTCCAGAACAATCGGTCACCTCCTAAGGTAATAAAGTATCAAATCTGGGCAACATTCAAGCTTGTGCTGTTAATATATAGGTAACATGAATCAAAAGCACTGCTGGAGAATAAACATTTCCACGGTTAAAAGAAAGAGGGACCCCATCAGCAACTCTAGCTAGTTTCGCAGTAATATAAGAAAGCCATTCAGCCTATCAGATCTATTGGATAACAAGAGGTGCAATGCGTTCACTCACTCCTGCCTATTACACAAGAAGACAATTTAAAATAAAAACAGGTGTTGGAATCCAAAATGCACGCGCAGGAAGCTGGAAGAACAGAATAAGCAAGGCAGCATCAAGACGTTGAGAAGTGTATGCCTTGGATATAACCCTTTCTCAGGACTGTGGATGGCAGTAAGGGGGTCTATAGATAAAGTTGCAGATGAGGGAGGAGGAGGCAGAGTGCCGAGATGGGGATTAGTGAACACAGATAAAGATATCAGCGAGTTGTTGATGGGAGGGCTGAATCCAGTTGATAGCTGGACAAAAGGTGGCTCAGAGGAATGGACGGGGTGGGGGGGGGCTTGGGAAGGGAGTCGGGGGGGGGGATTGGAAGGGAGGTAATTTGAAATTGGAGAATTCAATGTTGAGACCCCGGGGTGCAGGCTGCAGAGGTGACAGATGAGATCTTATTCCTCCAAATTATGCTTTGGTTCATTGTGACAATGGAGGAGGCCAAGGATGGCCATGTTCGAAAGGGATTGGGAAAGAGAATTGAAATAGGAAGTGACTGGGATATTTTCCATTTCACCTCACGACCCTACCTTTCAGCTCCCAACCGGATTCATCCCTCCCATCGCCTAACCAGGTAGCACCTCGCACTTGTGTCCACATAGCCGTAACTGACCATCCCTCTGATCTCCCCACCCCAACCACTCCCTTCCCTCTTTATCTGCAGCTCCCCCTACCCCCCAACCCAGTTCTGAAGACCGGTTATAACTGAAATGTTGACTTTCCCAGCTCATGGTGCTGCCTGGCTTGCTGTGTTCTTCCAGCCTTCTGTTTGTCTCCTATAACCCAGGAAGATAGAGTCTAGTCTGCACAGCGTGCTGGTAGGCATGAACTAAGGGTTGCCCACTGAAGTCCTTGAACCTCTGCCCTCGGGCCAGGAGGAAGACATTCAGTTCCTCCAGACACTGACACATGAACAGAAGAGGCCATTCAGCCCATCCAAACTGTTTGACTGAAATTGGAGGATGTCATTGTTGTTGCAACACGACAAACCAATGAGCCATAGACTGCAAAGACAGACTGCTCCATGTTGTTCCTCCTGGCTCCATTGCTAATGGTACACACGTGCTATTGTTCACGTGGTTTGCTGACCATGAGGAGGGAAAGTGAATGGTTTGTGCCAAGTCCCAAGGAGGGATCTTCCATCTCCGAGATGTTATGAACTAGGTTAGACTACTCCAAACACTTTTAAGCATGCAGCCGAGCGCACACCTTTGCAATTTGTTTCGGTAAGTGTACAATGAAAATTACCAGAGGTAATTTAGCTAGGTTGACTACTAGATTTTGAAACAGACAAAAACGTTAATCATACAATTACACAATGAAACACAAAGAACACAATAAAGAATCACGACAGAATTCAACCTATTCAGCTGGACTTAATTATGCTATTCCGAATACACACAACTGTCCCAATAAGCAAACTCCCAATAATAAAAAAAACAGTATAAATGGAACACAAACTTTCAGGTTGAAGTTGAAGGTCAGAAAAGAGAGAGAGTTTCCACACAGCTCCCAGTTGAACTTCCCAGTTCAAGACTCAACTGAAAACTGCTCAGCTCAGCGAGTTCAGCTCCAGCAGCTCACCACTTTCCGTTCAGTATACTGGTCACTCATCAAGCATGGCCACTTTGGCCTGAAGACTCATCTGTTTCCATATAAATAAAAGACCTCTGAAAGTACTTTTCATCTCTGTACCAAACCAGACTGATCGGAGCTTGGAGAAAGTGAGGAAGGGATTCTGCCCAAAACGTCGATTCTCCTGCTCCTTGGATGCTGCCTGACCTGCTGCGCTTTTCCAGCAACACAATTTTCAGCTCTGATTGGAACTTGGCCCCGTTTTATTGTTCCTCTGAAAAAAAACCAAGGACAGAGTCTACTTGAGCCAAGGAACAGCTTTTAGACAAAAAGGGACTTGCTTTGTGACACATCTTTCCCCCCTTAAAAAAAAACATCAATGATAAAAGGTGGCTGCATTTTTAACCCTTCAGACCCAGTTAGTAGTCTTAAAACTGACAGATATACTGTACTAATTGTAAACACTCAAACATGCACAAACCCAGACAAAACCAGGCTGCTGTATACCCACCACCGAACACCTCCATATCTCATTCTAGTCTCAGCAACTCATCAGCTTTCACGTTTTCGCAACCTGCCACACGCACAATTGTCATTGAATGGCTGCATCAACAAGCTCCATGTAAACAGTCTGGCATTTTTGTCTTTAATTTTTTCCACAAATGTCAATGTGTTGTGATCAGTGTGTACGATTGTTTCAGATGCATTGCTGGTAATATAAACACAGTTATGGTGTAATGCCAACACCAAGTTTAAAGTATTTTTCTCCACTGTTGAACATTTCTGTTGATGTACGTTCGACTTGCCAGAAAAACACCCGATCGGTCTTTCGATTCCTTCATCATCCTCCTGCAGGAACACTGAACCAATGCCCACATCACTGGCATCGATAGCCACCTTGAAAGACTTCGTGTAATCCAGAATAGCTAATATTGGGGCAGTGTCTAACACAGGTTTTAGGCTGGAAAATGCCTTTTGACAGTCCTCTGTCCACTGAGAGTTCTTGCCCTTGACAATTCGGAGAGTGGAGCAGCCACACGGCTTAAAGTTTGGCACAAACGTTCAGTAAAATCCAGTCAATCCCACGAACCGTAGTATTACATATTTATTTTTGTCGACGGTTTGGAACATTCCCCAACTACTTTCGTTTTTGTATCTCATGGGGCCATTGGTCCATGTCCAATAACATGACACAGGAACGTGACTTGGCTTTCTCAAATTCACTTTTAGCTAGGTTTACCAGCAAGCCTGGCTTCTGAAGTCGATCAAACAAGTCCTATAAATGCTGTAAATGTTCCTTTCAAGAGTCACTAAAAACTACCAGGTGATCAATGGACACCACATAGTTGGGGAATCCGACAATGACCTCATTATCAGTCTCTGAAAGGTGGCTGGATCGTTTTACACATCAAATGCCACAAGTTTGAACTGAATCCATTTAGTGTTATGAAAGCCGAAATTGCCTTTGCTCTTTCTGACAGAGGTCCTTGCCAGTAGCCTCTGAGCAAGTCCAACTTAGAAATGTAAGTAGCTTCTCCCACTTTTTCGACAAAGTTCTCCAAACATGCAATAGGATATGCATCAGTCTTTGTAACGAAGTTGAGTTTGTGATAGTCCACACATGTTCACTGGGTAACATCTGGCTTTGGCGCCATGACTATACATGAGCTCCAAGCACAGTAACTCATTTCGATTATGCCATCTTGGAGCGTGTGCTCTATTTCCTTCTGAACCCTTGACAACTTTAGAGGATAATGCCTTTAAGGATGTTATTTAATCAGAACAGCGTCTCCTGTGTCGACACCATGCACAATTATGTTCGTACTTCCCAGTTTATTTCCGCATATCTCTCCAAGATATCGTAATAACTCTTTCAGGTTAGTTTGCTTTTCTCGTGGAAGGTAACTCAGTAATTTATCCAAATTTTTGACAACTTTCTCATTGTTCAATTTGATATTAGGAACGTCCAATTCAGAATCCTCTGAACTTGGGTCTTCTTCTGTGTTGTAATCATTAATACCTTCTCCTCTTGCTTTCCTTCCCTCTCAAAATACCTGTTGAGCATATTCACATGACACACTCTGTGACATTTCTTCCTGTCTGGAGTCCGTACCAAGTAGTTCACCTCATTCAATTTCTTCCCAATTAGATAAGGTACACTAAAACTTGCTTCTAAAGGCTCCGCTGTGACTGGAAGTAACACCAATACCTTATTTCCAATTGCAACATTGCGAATTTGTGATTTCTGATCCACTTCCTGTTTCATTGTATGCTGCGATACTTTTAAATGCTGTCTAGCCAACTCTCCAGCTCTATTTAATCGTTCCCTAAAATTTGACACATTGTCTAAATGGGTGGTCTCGGAATTCTGCCTTATTAATTTCTCCTTAAGCAATGTTAACAGTTCTTTTACTTCATGGTCAAAAATTAATTCAAATAGTCTGAATTTGGTCGATTCATTCTGTGCGTCTCTGATCACAAATAGTTGAAAAGTAATTTCCTTATCGCAATCATCTGGATTATCCTGGCCATAAACCCTCAACATGGTCTTCACTGTTTGATGCCATCTCGCTCATGTTCACTGTAATTCCGAATAGTATGTAGCAAATTGGAATTGCTTTATTCCCAAGTTATCGATCACCTGCTTGAATTGTTCGGATGTGAGGTTTGATATATCTGGATCTCTTGGTAGTCCGTACCTACGTAAAAAATAAGTATTTTTTTTCTACAATTCTTTTACCTGTGATGCTGCATAATGGGTCTGCCTCTGGAAATCTAGTTGACACATCCATTATTGTTAAGAAGTACTTACTCCCACTTAGTCTTTGCGATAGGGGACCTACACAATCTATCATGACTCTTGTGAAAGGTTCCTCAAATGCTGGAATAGATAGTAAAGTTGCAGGTTTTATTACTGCATATGTGACATGTTTGAGACATTTGGCAATATTCACTACATCTTTGTGAAGTCCAGGCCAGTGAAAATATCTTTGTATTTCAGCCTGTAATGTCCTCACCCCGAAATGATCTCCAAGTTGTAGCTCACGTGCCACTCGCAGCTCTCCCTTTCTATATCCAACAGACAAAACAATTTGATGAATTTCTGTGCACGTCCGATCTGCTTCAATGTGTGCTGATCTCAATATCTGCATTAAAACATCATTTGTTAAGTAATAACACACAGGAATGCATTCATTATCTTTCTTGCTAAATATCTTTTGATATAACTTCTGTAACTCCACATCTTTCTGCTGTAATTCCATCAGTTTAGCAGAGCTAAAAATACGTTCATATTTTCCTACTCGCTCCGTCTGTTTTCCACGTATCTGGTCAAAAAGAAACTTTTGGATAACTCTATGTAAGCTTCGTTATCTGTGCCTTTATCCTGCTTAAACCTGTGCTTCTGTGATCTTCTGGCGATGCAATCAGGGGAAATTCCTGGAGACATATTCTCCAGGTCTTCAGTTGCCTGCATCTCCACTGGCTTTTCAACTATAGTAGGCAGCACGCCTACCAGTGAAGCAGCTATATTATTTGCAAGGACAAATTTTATTCCTAGAGCTGAAAGTTAGGGCTCTAGTACACCTACCGCACATGCTCCAATCTTCTCTGGACACTCTAGCCTCACTTTACAGAACTGAGCACTTTTTTCCTCACTATGAATTCCTGTGACCAGCACATTTTTTGGAAGTAGTCTGTCAAGAGTGCATAAAGCCTCACCCCTCACCATTACAGACTGAAAAGATCCTGTGTCAATTAATATTGAAACCTTCTTACCAATTAATCCTGGCCTATGTGAATAAACTTTACCTTTTCATGTAAGTTTTGTTTGCCGATTTGGCACGTCCACTGATCATCTTGTATACTCTGAGGCAGTTGCCTCCCTTCCCTTACGTTTTTTGTTACGAGTCCAACAAAACTTCCAGGCTTGTTTGGTTATCCTCCATCTGGTTTTCTCCCAGCCCATCAAACCTGTGATTTTGTGTGGCCCTCTTTTTTACAATGAAAACACGACAGGTTTTTAACTTCTTTGTCCCCCTCAAGGTTGTCTTTATTACAGTGGTAAATGATCCTTATGATCTACACTGTGATCTACCTTTCCCTTTGCATGTGAGGATATCTGTTTGCTCCAATTTGTGTCCCTCAGAGACCAGAACTGGTTCTGGAAGCCAAACCATGTTTATAGACCAATTCATAATCATCAGCCATTTCAGTAGCTAACCTTGCTGCTTACACTCTCTTCTCTTCCACCTGAGATTGCACTACTTCAGGCAGTTAATTTTTGAATTCCTCCAAGAGTTAACATCTTTAAGGGCATCATAGCTTTGCTTGAATGTTAAAGCTCTTATCCAACTATCGAAATTAGTCTGTTTGATCCTTACAAACTCAGTGTAGGTTTCACCAGGATCTCTCATTAAATTCCTGAAAGGTTGCCTGTGCAGACAAAATGTTTTTTTAACCTCCTTATACTCCCCCGATACCTCCTCTGATAGGGTTGTGAATACATCACCAGTACTACCTACAAGTTTCGTTTGGATCAACAAAATCCACATAGACTCTGGCCACTGCATTTGTTTAGCCAACTTTTCAAATGAGATGAAAAGGGTATCACATTCTTCTCATCAAATTGAGGCAACGCTTGAACATACTCAAACAAATTCTCACTAGGCTTCTGACTACCAGAAGCTTTCCCATCCTCACTCTCTTCCTTACTAAGCGCACCCTCAGACGTTGTCTCCTGCCTTTTACACTGACTTTTCTTTTTAATTGTCAGTTTTTGTTCTTCAAAAGTTCTTTCTCCCCTATTGCTTTCTCTTTTGCTATTCTTTCTTTTTACTCTCTGTTATGCTGCTTTCTTTTTTCCCTCTTCTGCATTTTATCGAAAGTCAAATGTTTCATTTTGCGTATTAGTTTGATTGGGTTGAGAAAACTTAGAATTGTAATGGCTATTTCAGTCGCCAAACGTTTTCTGGGTGTGCATGCAGTGACTTTGGAAATTTTACGAAAAATGAATAAGACAAGTTGCAAGAATTAGCAGAAAAGTTGGAATTGGAACTGACTGCTTCTGTGAGGAAAGGAGAGATAATTACAGCGGTATCTCGTCAATTAAACTTGCTGGAGAAACCAACAGAATCAGAGATGGCAAGAATTCAGTTGCAAATTAAACATCTTGAGCTAACGGCAGGAGGTAAGGAAAGGGCAGCCAAACTCCTTCACACTCTCCTCATGATACCATCACCGTAGGGATTAGCCTGGTGAAACTCCATTACACCGTCTCTCTGTACCAAGGAGATCATTGATTATAAATGAAAGAAAATACTGTCTCAAGTATACTCCACAACTGCAGGACGGTGTCTTCACTCTTATTCTTTAATCATTTTGTAATGAACGATACCACTCAGTTGTTGTGCCGATTACTTGCTGAGTCATAGAGTAAGAGAGATGTACAGCATGGAAACAGATCCTTTGGTCGGACCTGTCCGTGCCAACCAGATATCTCAACCCAATGTAGTTCCACCTGCCAGTACCCGACTGCTCTGCATGAATTCTGTTAGTGCCTCATGATCAAGGACATCCAGCTCCTTTTCACCAAGAGACTTCCCATCATCTTGCCTTCTCATAAATACAAACTGAGGAGGATGGCATTTTTTGCCAATGATTTATTTGCCTCATGAAGCAAAGTCACACCAATTAAACATCACTGTTTCCATTCGAGTTGATTGGAGATACTGAGGAGGCGATGATCTAGCTGTATTATCTCCGAATATTAATCCAGGGAATCAGGTAATGACCCAGACACCGGATCCGAATCCCACAACGCAAATGATGGATATTAAATTCAATAAAATATCAGGAATTAAGAATCAAATGAAACAATGAAACCAATGTCGATTGTCCTACCTTGCACCATCATGCCCTTCAGGAAAGGAAACTACCATCTTCAGCTGGTCGGGCTTAGATGTAACTCCACAGCAATATGGTTAACTCTCAGTTGTAGTTTGAAATAGCCAAGCCAGTCACCCAGTTATATCAGTAACTTCAAAGCCTCAAAATACATGAAACCGCATGGATCTCAGCACTGACTACTTACAGCCCACAGACTGCAGTGGGTCAGGAAGGCAGCTCACCAACACCTTCTCAAGGACAATGGGGAAAGGGAAGTAAATACTAGCCCAGCCTCCCATTACTGAATAAAAGACGATGATCACACTCAGGGAAGAGAGACCAACAGACATAAATAACTTTAAGGAGGGACTTTGACATATACCTTACATGGTCAAGATTATCAATAATGTGGGAACAAGAAAAACATAAGTAATATTTAATTTCAGTTTTTATTTCCATCACAGCTGACCATCAACAATCCCTTTGTTTGTTTCTTTCTCTCTATCTCTCTCTTTTTCCATCTATTCAACTCAATCCTTCTCCTCTTCATAACAGATGTCGGTGTCACCAACATCAATCACACTATTTCCCAACTGTGTTCAGTTCGGATGTATGAATCGAATTGCCAATTCTATTTTTCTCTCGACCCGAGTGGGCTGCCAAATCTGCTCAGTTTGTCTGGCACTTTCTCGTTCTTCATTGTTTCTGATCTGTTGAATCATTCTTTGTTTTATATAACCTTAAATTTTGTTATTATTTGGAATGTCTGCATCGCTGACAGGGGCAGCATTTGTTGACCTAACCAAATGTCATTTACTGCGAGGTTATTCTTTCAGGCAGTACAGAACCAAGAACGTTGCTGTGGGTCTCACATCAATCTTAAGCCAGACCAGAGAGTAACGCAAGATCTATTTACCAAAGGAGATCAGTGAAATAGATAGACGTAAATGCTGGAGATGTAATGGTTGTTATTAGTAAAACTTGTTTTTTTCCAAATTCTTGTCTTGTGTATTTACTTTCTGACATCGTCTGTGGTAGGATGTGGAAAAGTGTCTTTCTGTGTAATAACCTGTGCATCTGAATTACATTTCTTCCGACATTACTGCTCTGAGAGAGTGTTCCTGTCATTAAGTTATTTTAGAGATAAGAACAAAGATGTGATCGAAATATTTGCAACTGAAAGAGTGCTTAGAAGAGAGGTGGAACCATAACGTCTGAATTTTACTGAAGCATAGATAATAGATAATGAAGCGTCAGCATTGAAGCCAAGATGGTGACTGGGCATATAATCGAGCTGATAGTGGGTTGGTTTGGTAATGGACAGAATACCGAGACATAAATGAATTCAGGGAAGAAAGATACTTCGGTATTGTGAACAGTCTTGTTCTCAGATGTTTGTGAGGGCGGTTCTGAAATTTGCATTTTAGAATGGAATTTGCATTTGAAACTGAAGACAATAGTTTCTGTCTTTGTCAAAGAAAGGTAATAGAAATAGCAAAGAATTTCGCCTTGGTTGAAGAGATTAATAAATGTATAGAGATGAAGAAACTTACCAGGAACACCAACAATAGCGAGGATAGGATAGTAACCCGCCTGGATAAGCAGCAGTGCAGCCCATATCCGAACTGGTAATGTTGACTTAGACCACGAAAAAAAGAAAAGAACATCGGATAAACTCCTGTCCATTGTTGCAGCTTTCCAGTCTAATGTTCTCAGATTCTGATCCATTAATGGATCATTCCAGACTATTCTCAGATGTTTAAATCTCCTTTTTGTGTCTCTGCAGCTGTGTCCCTTTGAGCGTTGGAGTTGATGCATCTGCTGCTACAATGGCATAAACCACTGCAAGAGGCCCCTTACTAATAAGAGACGGAAAACATCCAGTGACACAACTAGGATCCATGGAGACTGGCATCAATCACAGTCCCTGAACAAACAGCTCCATTTAACCCCTTTCAGTATGGTTCCTTCAGTTCACAAAAACTACTGGACTGGATTGAATATTGGCACCGCTAGCTATTGATCACATCTCCCATCAGCCATCGCTCTCATGAAGTTAGTAGTGAGGGAGAATGATGCATGTTTTCTTATCGCAGGCTCGATGATTCTGTTGCGTTTTCCGTTTGCAATACTGTAACTGGCTGAACCGTCCACCACTACCACCCTCAAAAACCACAATCTATATGCTGTTACCATGCAGATCTCTCCTCGACGAGAACAGGCACCATCCATTATATTTACAGTAGATATATTTGCACTCCAATGCATAGGAAATGTGAATTTGCCTGGGTATTCCTTTAATTGATCTAATAAGGCAATTTTGAATCTTCAACACTCAATGTGCTTCAGCATTTTTTAAATATAAACTCACAAACACCTTAACATACTTTATTAAGCACAAATTTCTTCACTTTCTCCTCATGGTAGCATCATGCCAGGGTTTAGTCTGGTGAAACCCCTTTGGACTGAATCGCTGACAGGATCATTATTTATAAAGCTGATTCAACCTGTACACAATAACCCTAACAGTCTCTCAACAAAAAATTATCATTTGGAAAGATACATTTACTCTGGTACTTTAATCATTTTGCATGAAGAGCCACATATCATTTACTTCCTGCTGTGTAAAAATTCTGTTTGTGACTTATGACCAAGTACATCCAGGTCTGTTTCAACAACAGAACTTCCCAACCTCTCACTATTTAATGATCATAAATGTGAATGATGATATTTGTTGTTCATATCTGAAATATTTTATATCTTGTGAAGAGCTACTGCACAAATACTGATCCTTCACTCAAGATAATTGTACTACTCTCTTCATTCTCTCGATTATCCAACTTATAATACATTCGGTGTATTCCACCCCTACCTACCCATGGACTCTAACATTCCCCACTCATCTGTATTCAACCATGTCAAACGTCTGCTGAACATTCAAATACTTCATTCCCACAGGTTCTCAATTGTAGATGTCACAACAGAAAATCTCCACAATATCCAGCAGGTTTATCAAAGATCAAGATCATTTCCCCTTCCTGACTCTAGATTGACTCTACCGAATCATGTCATTATTTCCCAAGTGTCTAGTTGTCACATTCCTCACAAAAGGTTCCAATGTTTTTTTCTCACAGCTTACATCAAGCTAACCACTCTTTAGTTCGCTGTTTCCTCTCTCCGTCCTGTTTTAAATATTTAGGTTTACAATAGCTGCTTTCACGTCTGGAGGATCCTTTCCAGAATCTAACCAGCTTTGAAGAATAATCAGTAATTCTTTCACGAGCTCTACTGCCACCTCCTCAATACTCGGGGATGTAGCTCATCAGATACAGCAACATACCAACCTTAAATTCAATGAGACTTTGAAAGACATACCTTTTATTAATTCTAATTTCCTGCTGTTCCTCATTTTCACCAGTCACTCTGTTCCCTTGTATTTCTGGAAGTTTCTTTCAGCATCTTCCTCAGGGAGATGGACACAATATATTGCTCTCAGCAGACAAATGGGTTCTGTCAGAAAGTGAATATATCGGAGGACTGCACTCCGGTGATGATGGATATGTTACTCACACCTGCCTGCAAAGTTCCAGAATTAATCCAGTTTAATTTATGGTGAGCATCAGCACAGTCCTGTCACTGGTGTGAGGTTACACAGTATATTGAAGGAGGGGACACAGCTCAGTGACCACCTCAATTTTGAAACAAACTGCTTTCGTACCCGACACCTGGTCCAGCTGAGACAAATGTCCCGGGAAATCCCAATAAAGATAATGTACTGTCCTGCACCTCCCTATTTCTCGAGCTTTCCTTCTATGGCACCTCATATCCATTTGTTTACCATGGACCCAGACACTCTGTAAATGCAGTGTATAGAGTGGGGTCACCAGACCCAGCGGCTGACAATACAAACCCGAGATAAGCATCCACAGTAACTCCACTGATTTTCCAATGACAGGATCACGTCAATTCCCCACACGGAAGGTGCACACGCTCAGTGTTGAAAACTCTTTCCACTCGTGAGATTCTCTTCCTGGCTGAGAAAGCCATTGCATCTCTGCACAGTCCCATAGTAAGAGTTTCCCTCTCAAAGAAGCAGTTGACAATGTAGTATTACCTTCCTCAATATCTCACCAACTACAAGGGCACCACCAGAGAAGAGAGATAGAGGGAACCTAACTCACTTTAAACAGGGACATATCTAAATGGATACGATATTCAGGAATATGGGAAATGAGGAAATCTGAGAATAACTTGCCATTTTGTTTTCCTTTCAGTTTTTCATCAGCAATCCCTTTGCTCACTTTTCATTTCTTTTCCTCTCTTTTTCTGGCCATTTCTCCATCCATTCAATTTAAACCTAGCCCCCACCTTTCCCTCCAACCCAACCATCCATGATACCAGGATAAATAATATTATTTCCCTGTTTGCTTTCAGTTGTGAAGCAGGGTCACTGGTCTCAAACCGTTATCTGCATTTCTCCTGACAGAGGCTGCCATACCTGCTGAGATTCTCCAACACTTTGAGATGCTGGAGAATTTTATTTTCGATCTCTAGCACCTACCGTTCCTTGGTTTATTTCACCGTTAATGCTGTTGTTTCACGGGATGCCAGCATCATGGGCAAGGGCAGCATTTGTTGTCCATCACTAATTGTCCTTGACCACGCGGCCATTTTTCAATACAAAATGGACCCAAAAATGTAAGTCACACTGAGTTCGGACTGGATAATAATGTTAAATTTCTTTACCAACGACTATCAGCAAAATAATAAAAATATATCTTAACGGTTTCGGGCTTCAATGAGTGAAATTAGGTTTTATTCCAACTTTTGTCATTCGAATTTAAGCTCTGTCATCGACTGTGGTAGGGTGTTAAACACTGCCTTGGATTCACAGCCCGTGCCTCTGAATTACCCGTATAGTTACATGATCACTGTTGTGGTTCTGTTCGCCGAGCTGGGAATTTGTGTTGCAGATGTTTCATCCCCTGTCTAGGTGACATCCTCAGTGCTTGGGATCCTACTGTGAAGCGCTTCTGTGATGTTTCCTCCGGCATTTAGAGTGATTTGTATCTGCCGCTTCCGGTTGTCAGTTCCAGCTGTCCGTTGCAGTGGTCGGTATATTTGGTTCAAGTCAATGTGCTTATTGATTGAATCTGTGATTGAGTGTCATGCCTCTAGGAATTCCCTCGCTGTTCTATGTTAGATTTGTCCTATCATAGTAGTATTGTCCCAGTCCAATTCATGTTGCTTGTCATCTGCATGTGTGGCTACTAAGGATAGCTGGTTGTGTCGTTTCGTGGCCATTTGGTGTTCATGGATGCGGATCGTTAGCTGTCTTCCTGTTTGTCCTATGTAGTGTTTTGTGCAGTCCTTGCATGGGATTTTGGACACTACATTGCTTTTGCTCATGTTCAGTATTGGGTCCTTCGTTCTGGTGAGTTGTTGTCTGAGAGTGGCTGTCGGTTTGTGTGCTGTTATGAGTCCTAGTGGTCGCAGTAGTCTGGCTGTCAGTTCGGAAATGCTCTTAATGTATGGTAGTGTGGCTCGTCCTTTGAGTCGTGGCATGTCCTCGTTCCGTTGTCTTTCCCTGAGGCATCTGTGGATGAAATTGCGCGGGTATCCATTTTTGGCGAATTCTTTGTACAGGTGTTCTTCTTCCTCTTTTTGCAGTTCTGGTATACTGAAGTGTATTGTGGTCCTTTTTAACAGTGAATTGATGTAACTTCTTTTGTGTGTGTTGGGGTGGTTGCTTTCGTAGTTCAGGACTTGGTCTGTGTGTGTGGCTTTCCTGTATACCTTTGTGATGAATTCTGCGTTCGGTGTTCTCTGTACCATCACGTCTAGGAATGGGAGTTGGTTGTCCTTTTCTTCCTCTCCAGTGAATCGGATTCCTGTGAGTGTGGCGTTGATGATCCGGTGTGTGTTCTCTATTTCTGTATTTTTAATGATTACAAAGGTGTCATCCCCATATCTGACCCAGAGTTTGGGTTGAATTTGCGGTAAGACTCTTTGTTCTAATCTTTGCATTACCCCTTCTGCTATGAGTCCAGAGATGGGTGATCCCATGGGTGTGCCGTTGATTTGTTCATATATTTGGTTGTTGAATGTGACGTGTGTTGTGAGGCACAGGTCCTGTAGTTTGAGTATGCCGTCTTTGTTGATAGGTTCCCCGTCTTGTTGTCTGTTCTGTATGTCCAGCAGGTTGGCTATTGTTTCTCTGGCTAGGGTTTTGTCGATAGAGGTGAACAGTGCCGTTACATCGAATGAGACCATGGTTTCTTCCTTGTCTATGTGTGTATTTCTGATGATATCCAAGAATTCCTGTGTTGACTGTACAGAGTGTCTGGATCCGCTGATCAGGTGTTTCTGTTTCTGCTGTAATTCTTTAGCCAGTTTTTGTGATGGTGTCCCTGGTAGTGATACTATTGGTCTGAATGGGATGTTTGGTTTGTGCACTTTAGGCAGTGCATAGAATCTGAGGGTGTTGTTGCTTTCAGGTTTCATTCTCGGTAGGTCAAACCGGATTATCTGTCCGTTTTTTTTGTAGATTTCTCAGTGTCTTGTTTCCTATTGGTGAGCTGCGGAGTGGGGTCAAACTCCGCGCAATTTCATCCACAGATGCCTCAGGGAAAGACAACGGAATGAAGACATGCCACGACCCAAAGAACTCGCCATACTACCATATATCAAGAACATTTCAGAACTGACAGCCAGACTACTGCGATCACTAGGAATAATAACAGCACACAAACCAACAGCCACTCTCAGACAACAACTCACCAGGACGACGGACCCGATACTCAGCATGAGCAAAACCAACGTAGTGTACAAAATCCCATGCAAGGACTGCACAAAACACTACATAGGACAAACAGGAAGACAGCGAACAATTGTCATCCATGAACACCAACTAGCCATGAAACGACACGACCTTAGTAGCCACACACGCAGATGACAAACAACATGATTTCGACTGAGACAACACTACTATTATAGGACAAGCCAAACAGAGAACAGCCATGGAATTCCTGGAGGCATGGCATTCATCCACAGATTCAATCAATAAGCACATTGATGCGCATGTCCCTCTCTCGCTGTGTGTGCACGTGTCACTCCCTTGCTGTGTGTGTGTGTCCCTCCCTTGCTCTTTGTGTATATCCCCCTCGATGTATGTGCGCATCTCCCCTTGGTGTGTGAGTGCATGTTCTCTCTCGCTGTGTGTGTGTGTCCCTCTCAATATCTGTGCACATACCCTCCCCTCGCCGTGTGTCTGCTTGTCCCTCTTTCCCTGTGTGTGCGTATCCCTCCCTTGCTATGCATGTGCGTATCCCTCCCTCGCTGTGTGTGTGTCCCTCCCTCATGTGTGTGCTTGTCCCTCCCTCGCTGTGTATGTGCATATCTCTCCCTCGCTGTGTGTGCGCGCATCCCTCCCTCACTGCAGGTCTCAGCAAGTCCCTCGCTCGCTGTATGTCTGTGTGCGTGTGTCCCTTCCTCGCTGTGTGTGTGTACGTGTCACATCCTCACTGTATGTGTTTGTGCGTTCTCCCTTCACTGCGTGTCCCTCACCCGCTATTTGAGTGTGTGTCAATCCATCGCGTTGTGTGTATGTTTCTCTCTCTCGCTGTGTGTGTGCATATCCCTCCCTCACTCTGTGCTTGTGTTTACGTGCGTGTCCCTCCCAGTGTGTGTGTGTGTGTGTGTATGTGTGTGACCCTCCCTCGCTGTGTGTGTGTGTGCGTGTTTCCCCTCACTGTATCTGTGTTTGTGTCCGTCCCTCCCTCACTCTGTGTGTGTGTCTGTGTGTATGTGTCCCTCCCTCGCTATGTATGTGTGAGTTTCCCCTACTTGCTGTGTGTGTGTGTCCGTGTGTGTGTGTGTGTGTGTGTGTGTGTGTGTGTGTGTGTGTATGTCCCTCTTGCTGTGCGTGTGTGTGCGTGGCCCTCCCTCGCTGCGTGTGCATGTGTCTCCACCTCATGCATGCGCATATCTCTCTCTTGCTCTGTGTGTGTGTTTGTGTGTGACCCTCCCTCGCTGTGTGTGCATGTCACTCCCTGGCTGTGTGTGCGCGTGTCCCTCTCTTGCTGTGTGTGTGTGTGTGTGTATATATGTGTGTGTGTGTCCTTCTTGCTGTGTGCATGCGTGTGTGGCCCTCCCTCGCTGTGTAAACA